>NC_054866.1:6405986-6739319 GCF_018320785.1 Cheilinus undulatus
CCACATTATAAAATGACCAAGATAGTAGCAGCATCATGACGTATTAAGCTATAATAACTGCATGACCAAGTAAACAGGGATGACAGCTACATTATAAAGTGACCAAGATACTAATGCAGATTCCCTGCTCTGCACATCTGAGGCAGTAGGTGCTGAGAGAAACTTGCTGATCAGCGCTGACGAAACTGATTACTCAGAATACAGTTTTTAACGCCGTGGGGGAAACTTTGAAAGCTTGTTATGGTCCACAGAAGACAGTGGCGTTTCACTGCACTGGTTTCTGAGCCCTTCACGACCACTGCAACAAAAATCTTGGTGGCCCCTACATATTCCACTGTGGCTTTAGCTGTCCTTAATACTGACACTACGTACACCGTATGTGCTAAGCCAGTGTTACTCAACCCTGCTCAACCAGAGAGCCAAACTGTTGAAAATACATTTGCAAGAGTCAGAATCTAAGTGGTGAAAGGTGGCAATTAAAATAAGTTAAATGTGACAGAAATGGTCAAAAAGCAGCAAACACTGGGAGAAATGCAGCTTAAATGGGTGAGAAGTGACAAAAAGGGGGAAAAGTGACAAAAAGAAGTGGCCAAAATGGGCTTCAAGTGGCAAACACTGGAAGAAAAGTGGCAAAAAGGACAGAAAGTGGCAAAAAAATGAATACCAGGTTGCAAAAATGGTCCAAGAGAGGCAAAAACGTGGAGAAAAATGAACGAGAATTGACCAAATGGGCAGAAACCTGAAAAAAAGGTGTGAAAAATGGGCAAAAAGCATGAAAGAGTGGCAAATTGTGAAATTAGTGGCATTGAATTGCAAAAGGCAGCCTAAATGGGCGAAAAGTGGCAAAAAAAGGCAAAAAAGGGGGCAAAACATTACAACAAGTTGGATAAAAGTGTCAAAAATGGGCTAAAAGCAGTGAAAATAGAATTAAAGAAGCAAAAAAAAAAAAAAATGCAAATAAGGGCAATGGAAATATGCAGACAAAAACAGAGGTTGACAATTAAAGCCTACCGTAAGTCTGGGAAACAAACTGATTAATGTTACTTGCAATGGATAATTTCTGAGGTGTCTTGGAGAAAAGGATTTCAAATTAAGACATCATAAAGAGCCAAAAATCATCACAAATAAGCCACACGTTGAATATCACTGCTCAAAGGTTAATCTTGCACTGAGCAAGCATGGCTTTTTGGCTATCACTGAATAACTTGTGAAAGTCCCTGCTCAACATTGCATTGTATCAGCAGCCTTCCTCTTCAAATGTTAGAATTTTCCATTTACTTTGAGCTCTTTTCTGACCGGCTCGTCTCCAGGAATGGCCATCTCATCACCCAGATCACCCAGAGTCTGTCTTTTCTGTCTGCATTTTTTCACCTTAATAAATAACACCAAGCGCATGCGTCCGTGTGCAATCGTGTCTGCACACTGACGCAGAAACCGTCATCATTTTCTTCATAAGAGGTTCGATCATTGGCCTTTCTCCCATCGGCCCAACTTATTTAAATGGTGATTCATGATTCAGATCAGCGCCTGCTACTTCAGTCTCTCTCACCTCTTCGCCCCCTCCTCCCTCTCTTGAAGTGAACCTCGCTTTACACACCGTAATCTGTCCGTGTATTCATGAATACCAACCAGAGCACGTAACAGATAAAGGAGAAAAAGAATAAAGACGTTTTTACTTACAACCACGTAGCAGAGACAGAATGAAAAGTTGCGCTCCATCTCTCCAGCTTTGCACAGCACTGACGCATGCGCAGCTGCTGTATGACAATCTCTGGTACCGTACGTACCTGCAAGCAGCAGATTCAGGACCGTAGAACTAGGACCCGTGTTTTTCGCGACAGCGCCACCCAGGAGTGAATGAGCATTGCAATAAGTAGCTTGAGTTGACACGACTTTGATAGGCAGGAATTTAGGTGCCTTCCTTTCATTCTACATAACTGTTTTATGCATGATAAGACATTTTTTTTCCCAAAGTCTTTGACTCCCATCAAATTCATAAACTCTTTCTCCAAACTTCTTTATTTTCCACTAAAAACAACACGTAAACAAATAAACAAACAACAAGTGGGGGGCAGGGCTTGCCGAAGGCTTCAGGGACACCTGAGAGAGGGAGAAATGCAATCAAATATGTATCTAATATTTAGGGTAATGTTAGCTCATTTCTAATGACATTCATTACCAGTATTGGTGTCTTATGAATAACCTTACACAATCCCATTCTGCAACATGATGTTCATTCTGCTTAGATGCTCCAAAATGTGGATCTTGTTTTAAACAGATCAAACTTTACTCATTAAGTACTTATGCTCTGATTATGGTCAATTGCTGTTGTGAATGGTAGCAATAGCAATAGCTAGCAATGTGCATTTCAAAAATGCTCATAATCAACAAGCATGTGCGCAAGCAGGTTCCTAGGTCTACGGTCCTGAATCTGCCACCTGCAAGCCTGCTGATACGAAGCCAGTGTGATTCTAAAGTGACTGAGCCACAGGCTTGCAGTACAAACAATTTATCACATTCCATGAATTTTCTCAGTGAATATGAATAAGACGCAACAGACTCAGTGAGCAAAGTTTGAGGGTGACAAAATAATAGGCCCAGTATGTGACGACCGTACATCGTGAAACTTCCTCATTCAAAAATTCAATCTTGTAAAAATGAATTTAGCGCTCTTTTCATACTTCTTCCTCCCCTTAAACTGTGTACTGTTTTCTTTACCCTATTTTCTGCAGGCTCTTCTTATGTGTCTCACTTTTCCACAGTTGTGACATTTTTCATTTGTAAACCTGCAGTCTTTGTCCTGGTGGTTTTCTCCACTTCATCTGTAGCATTTTCTAATGTCCAGCTCAGGTTTTGGTCACGTGTTGCTGACCTTATTTACCGACCCAGACACTCTGGTCCATATACCTTGTTCTTTCATGGCATATAAATCCACACTGTCTTTGTTTGCAGCCTCCATTGTTTATGCAAACTTTAAAGCTTTTTCAAATTCCATTCTGTCCTCCGACAGCAGCCTCCACTGTATCCTGTCTTCATTTATGCCAAGGATCAAATGATCTCTCAGCAACATTGTCAATGAATCATCAGAGCAACACACCTATGCATAATCCCCCATTCTCTCCATATTACTCTTGCTCCCTCTGTTGGCACTAAGATGCAATAACATCCCACACTCACTTCATGACACAGGGGAAGTCCCTGACTGATGACACAACGGAAAATCTGTACGTATTTATGATTTTTTTTCATGGCACCAGTTTCTAACCAGTACACCCAAGAAGTTTTCTGAGAGGTATTAAGGACTATTGGAGCAACAGTGTGCCATGCATATGAGACACAAAGATAAATGCTCCTCCAGCTATTTTTCATTGAATTTAGAGCACTGAAAATTTATACATTGAAAATATCTATCTGAAATGAATGCCTCTGAATCAAATGATTGAAGTGTAGCACTGAAAATGTCTGAATTGAAATTGTCCATCTGTATTCTTTGCCTCTGAAGTTAGATCTTTAAATTTTCAATATCTAATTTTAAACCATATTTTTCTGTGTCCAAAAGCTACTTTCTGACCCTTTTTCCACTTTTCCTCTCCAGTCTCACCCATTTTTGTTGCTTTTTGACCATTTTTGCCACCTTTAATGTATTGTTATTGTACTTCAAGCTGTTTTTGCTTCCCCGCTTAGATTTATGACTCTTGCCAAAGTACACACCTTCAACCTTTAGACTCAAGAGGCTACTATGTCAATACAACAGTGTTCAATTTTTTTGCTAACTAATATAAAAGTTTTAGCTATGATTTCACATTGTCTAAAATCAGGTATTGCACTCCTACTACTCTGAGCTATTCTTATGCTACTTTCAGCTATTTCTAGGCTACTTTGAGCTATTCTTATGCTACTTTCAGCTATTTTTATTCTACTTTGAGCTATTTTTTGGCTCCTCTCAGTTATTTTAAGGCTACTTTGAGCTATTCTTCTGCTATTTTCAGCTATTTTTAGGCTAGTTTGGGCTTTTTTGGGCTAATTTCACCTTGTTAGGCCACTTTGAGCTTTTTTTTAATCATATTTTGGCTATTGAATGTCGTTTTCCGTTATTGAATGTCATTTTCAGCTATTTTTATGCTATTTTCAACCTTTTTTTATGTTATTTTCAGCTATTTTTTGCCTTATGGCTATTTTCAGCCGTTTTTCCACAATTCAGCTCTCAGCATCCCTAGCAATTTCAGCTGAAATTGCATCTTGATCTAGTTTTTGATGTTACTATAATTATTGTGATTGAAAATTTAATAATGTAATCAAAGTGAGTTAAAAATAATACTCTAACTAGAAAAAAATGCTAGGTTAGCTTCAAAGTAGCCTAGACTACTACTAATGATAAAGATAATAGCATTATATTAGTTAGCAAAAAATTGAACACTGTTGTATTGACTACAGCTACTACTCTTCTGCCCTCAGTCTAAATGTGTCTATTCAGCATATGCAGTGAGCTCAACACTTGTGGCTTCAGTAAGCACTCGGGAGACATAGCCTTTCTTCAGGGCTTTTACTGAAAATATGTACCATATTTATTTTTTGTAAAAAGATTGTGCCTTTACAAGTGCATGATATGGGATCTACAGAGAAGACTGTCTGCTCCATGTTATTGTACACAATAAAAAAAGGTGCTGCTTACTATATACAACCAGCAGAGGGCAGTGTTCACCATAAACCGGTCTGAAATCAATCTATTTCTATTACAGGCACATTCTCAGAATACTTAAAGAACAAATGAGTATCAAATGCTATATAACTCAAAATGCAAAATACAATGTCAGGGGTTAAATGAGGCACCTCTCTAAGGCCTCTCTAGGTATAGGAGGCTAAAATAAAAATAAAAAAAATAAGAATAATGATTTAAAAAAAAGGCTTAAAGACCAACTAATGACAGGAATAGGGGAAAAAGACTGCAATTTCCCATTCTGATGTCAGTAACATATTTCTCTATAGGTTTGTGGATAATTCCAGTGGATCCCACTTGTGGACATTCTCCTCAGGCAAAAAAAAATTGGTATTGAAACATAAAACTGTAAAAACTGGAGGAAATTGTTGCTCAAAACTGGCACATTACTATGTATTTACATGCAATATCCCTGTTTTCACTGGCCTCCAAAATCAAATTCTTTACAGGTTTGCAGTTGATCATAGAGGATCCCACTTGTTGACCCCCCCCCAGCAAAAACAAATGGTATGGAAACATGTCACTGTAAAAACTGGAGGAAATTGTTACTCAATTTTGGCTGATTAACAAAAACATTACCCTGATTGATTCTGTTATTGTACACATGTCAGTTAAAGTCTGTTTCTAGATCCAATATCATGTGTCCAGCAAAGTGTGGCTTGAATGGCTGGATTTTGGTTGGATTTTTTGCTAGTTACATTTTTTAACATTGAATTTTTGTTTTAGAACTTTCACGATGTACGGTCGTCACATACTGGGCCTATTATTTTTGTCACCCTCAAACTTTGCTCACTGAGTCTGTTGCGTCTTATTCATATTCACTGAGAAAATTCATGGAATGTGATAAATTGTTTCGTACTGCAAGCCTGTGGCTCAGTCACTTTAGAATCACACTGGCTTCGTATCAGCAGGCTTGCAGGTGGCAGATTCAGGACCGTAGACCTAGGAACCTGCTTGCGCACATGCTTGTTGATTATGAGCATTTTTGAAATGCACATTGCTAGCTATTGCTATTGCTACCATTCACAACAGCAATTGACCATAATCAGAGCATAAGTACTTAATGAGTAAAGTTTGATCTGTTTAAAACAAGATCCACATTTTGGAGCATCTAAGCAGAATGAACATCATGTTGCAGAATGGGATTGTGTAAGGTTATTCATAAGACACCAATACTGGTAATGAATGTCATTAGAAATGAGCTAACATTACCCTAAATATTAGATACATATTTGATTGCATTTCTCCCTCTCTCAGGTGTCCCTGAAGCCTTCGGCAAGCCCTGCCCCCCACTTGTTGTTTGTTTATTTGTTTACGTGTTGTTTTTAGTGGAAAATAAAGAAGTTTGGAGAAAGAGTTTATGAATTTGATGGGAGTCAAAGACTTTGGGAAAAAAAATGTCTTATCATGCATAAAACAGTTATGTAGAATGAAAGGAAGGCACCTAAATTCCTGCCTATCAAAGTCGTGTCAACTCAAGCTACTTATTGCAATGCTCATTCACTCCTGGGTGGCGCTGTCGCGAAAAACACAAGTCCTAGTTCTACGGTCCTGAATCTGCTGCCTGCAGGTACGTACGGTACCAGAGATTGTCATACAGCAGCTGCGCATGCGTCAGTGCTGTGCAAAGATGGAGAGATGGAGCGCAACTTTTCATTCTGTCTCTGCTACGTGGTTGTAAGTAAAAACGTCTTTATTCTTTTTCTCCTTTATCTGTTACGTGCTCTGGTTGGTATTCATGAATACACGGACAGATTACGGTGTGTAAAGCGAGGGTTCACTTCAAGAGAGGGAGGGGAGGGGGGCGAAGAGGTGAGAGAGACTGAAGTAGCAGGCGCTGATCTGAATCATGAATCACCATTTAAATAAGTTGGGCCGATGGGGAGAAAGGCCAATGATCGAACCTCTTATGAAGAAAATGATGACGGAAGAAAGTTTCTGCGTCAGTGTGCAGACACGATTGCACACGGACGCATGCGCTTTGTGTTATTTATTAAGGTGAAAAAATGCAGACAGAAAAGACAGACTCTGGGTGATCTGGGTAATGAGATGGCCATTCCTGGAGACGAGCCGGTCAGAAAAGAGCTCAAAGTAAATGGAAAACTCTAACATTTGAAGAGGAAGGCTGCTGATACAATGCAATGTTGAGCAGGGACTTTCACAAGTTATTCAGTGATAGCCAAAAAGCCATGCTTGCTCAGTGCAAGATTAACCTTTGAGCAGTGATATTCAACGTGTGGCTTATTTGTGATGATTTTTGGCTCTTTTATGTCTTAATTTGAAATCCTTTTCTCCAAGACACCTCAGAAATTATCCATTGCAAGTAACATTAATCAGTTTGTTTCCCAGACTTACACGGTAGGCTTTAATTGTCAACCTCTGTTTTTGTCTGCATATTTCCATTGCCCTTATTTGCATTTTTTTTTTTTTTTGCTTCTTTAATTCTATTTTCACTGCTTTTAGCCCATTTTTGACACTTTTATCCAACTTGTTGTAATGTTTTGCCCCCTTTTTTGCCTTTTTTTGCCACTTTTCGCCCATTTAGGCTGCCTTTTGCAATTCAATGCCACTAATTTCACAATTTGCCACTCTTTCATGCTTTTTGCCCATTTTTCACACCTTTTTTTCAGGTTTCTGCCCATTTGGTCAATTCTCGTTCATTTTTCTACAAGATTTTGCATCTCTTGGACCATTTTTGCAACCTGGTATTCATTTTTGCCACTTTCTGTCCTTTTGCCACTTTTCTTCCAGTGTTTGCCACTTGAAGCCCATTTTGGCCACTTCTTTTGTCACTTTTCCCCCTTTTTGTCACTTCTCACCCATTTAAGCTGCATTTCTCCCAGTGTTTGCTGCTTTTTGACCATTTCTGTCACATTTAACTTATTTTAATTGCCACCTTTCACCACTTAGATTCTGACTCTTGCAAATGTATTTTCAACAGTTTGGCTCTCTGGTTGAGCAGGGTTGAGTAACACTGGCTTAGCACATACGGTGGCCACGTAGTGTCAGTATTAAGGACAGCTAAAGCCACAGTGGAATATGTAGGGGCCACCAAGATTTTTGTTGCAGTGGTCGTGAAGGGCTCAGAAACCAGTGCAGTGAAACGCCACTGTCTTCTGTGGACCATAACAAGCTTTCAAAGTTTCCCCCACGGCGTTAAAAACTGTATTCTGAGTAATCAGTTTTGTCAGCGCTGATCCAGCAAGTTTCTCTTAGCACCTACTGCCTCAGATGTGCAGAGCAGGGAATCTGCATTAGTATCTTGGTCACTTTATAATGTAGCTGTCATCCCCTGTTTACTTAGTCATGCAGTTATTATAGCTTAATGACGTCATGATGCTGCTACTGTATCTTGGTCATTTTATAATGTAGCTCGTAAATCTTAGTAGCTCATAATGCAACTGATGAATTTGGGGAAAAACTTAGACTACTTTCTTACCTTACCATACATAGTAGGACTTATTTATCATCCTCTATAATGATCACTAGTGTATTTTTTGTACTTTGTCTTGTCAGCTGCGGTCCTGTCAGGTGTCTGCCCTTGTAATTGGGACTTTTATGTATGTTTTGTGTCAGTTTTATGTGGGACAGCAGATGGAAATTAGCGACTCGCTGAATCAGGTGCAACCATGTTTTCATTTACTTTGTATGAATGATCAATGTCATTGTACACTGTCCCTTGATAAAGAAATAAACTAAACTAAACCAAAGCTCATTTAAAATGGACTGTCATGCAATGGAAAACTGTTCTGTGGTCAGACGAGTCAAAATTTGGAATTCTTTTTGGAAACCACAGACGCCGTGTCCGGACGGAGACACGGACGGAGGAGAGGGACCATCCGGCTTCTTATCAGTGCACAGTTCAGTGACAGTATGCCAGGGGTGGGCAACTGGTGGCCCGGGGGCCAGATGCGGCCCTCCACCTCACTGAATCTGGCCACCCAAGTCAGTTTCAAATACCAATAAACTCTAAACAGGAAGAAAACATGACAAAACCATGAAAATAGAAATATCTCTCTTCTAGTCTTGGAGTACTGGCATACGTTTAGTTCTTTGAAAGAATTTAGAAGATGCAATTTTGCTGTAGTTGTTTCTTTAAAACTTTTTATATCCATCACTAAATACACTTGTAAAATAATTAACATGACAGTAAAATGTGTTAAAAGAAAAGGTAATGATCAAGTGGACTGCATTGAAAGCAGGTAGAAACTGATTAAATTGTGTTTACCTCATTAACTTAACGATTTCTATTTGCACTTCAGTCCAAAAACCTGAATGCTGGAATTACACATGATCATGGAAGAAAATACTCTTCATTCAGTTAAATTATTAGTAATCACAATGCTTAAAAGGAAAATATCAGACAATGTGCAACAACTTGGTTCTTTGACATTGGCCGTGACTTTAATGTGGCTCTCTTTGTAACCAAAGTTGCCCATTCCTGCTGTATGTTGACTGTCCATCCATTCTTTCCAGTTCCACCCACTTTTCTAACAGTTGTCAACTATGGCAAAGTCCAATACAAACTCTTTGGTAAAAATGGAGGAAAAATTCCCAGCATCACAAACATTCTGTCTTCTGCATTTGATGATGTCATCCTTTGAAGCCTTTGATCTTCTCTGTAATGTTTCTATTTCTAGCTTTCCCTCCTTTTTGTACCAGAAAAATGGAGGAGCTTTCACTCCTCAGTTTATCCTACCGATCTTTCTGTGATAAATAGATAAACTGCAGGAGGATTTTACCGCTGTTTTCAGTCACTTTAAAGATGAAATAACCCAGTGTTGTCTTCTTAGGTCTCCTGTCTCTTTAGCTGTGTTGTTTCAGTGACTACTGAGATGAAATAATCCAGTATTGCCTCTTTAGCTCTCCTGTTTTCAGTGACTACTGAGATGAAATAATCCCAGTGTTGTCTTCTTAGGTCTCCTGTCTCTTTAGCGCTCGTGTTGTTTCAGTGACTACTGAGATGAAATAATCCAGTATTGCCTCTTTAGCTCTCCTGTTTTCAGTGACTACTGAGATGAAATAATCCAGTATTGCCTCTTTAGCTCTCCTGTTTTCAGTGACTACTGAGATGAAATAATCCAGTATTGCCTCTGTAGCTCTCCTGTTTTTGCTGCTGTGCTAACATGTCTCATTTCTCCCTGCAGTACAGAGCGTGTTCCAGAGCTGCTGAAGGATTTGCTGCTCGTGTCTTCCGGTGCCTGAAGTGACGTAGACCAGACCAGGCTGGTTCCTTTTCTGTTCTCTCCACAGACACAGAGACCCTCCCCCATCCCTCCTTCATGGGAGTTGTCCTCCATGCTGCAGCAGTTATGAGAGCGGAGGAGGGGTAGTTCATTCATTCTTTTGTCCCTGCCCCCCGACTCCCTCTGACATCATCTCTGTGTGCCTCAGATATCCCAGCATGCCCTGCAGACCTCCATGAGGAGTAAAAATGACCAAATATCCTGTTTCAGACAGCAGTCTAGTGTGATTAAGAGACACGGTGAGTGAGAACAGCCTGTGATTGTTGTTATGAGTGGTCAGACCTCTTTCTACGGCTCTGTAGCGACCTGTATTGTCAATCTTAAGGGTTCCAGGACTTCCTCCATGACCCAAAGGCTTGTCGCTCTCTATATATCTCAGACACTCCCAGGGTACTGTGTTAGTTCTCTAACACATATACTAAAATTGGAACGATACAGAGAAGATTAGCATGGCCCTGCGCAAGGATAGCACGCAAATTCGTGAAGCGTTCCTTCTTTACATCATATTTTGGTGAAAAACTAAAATTTTTACAAAAATAACTATCATTCCAATTTTAAAATTGGACTGGAGGTGGACATGTGGAGCTGATGAGGAAGGACTATTTGTCATGTAAAATCATAAAACATTGGAATTTGTATTTTGGAGGAGCTAATGGCATGTTACAGTAGGGCGCTACAGCAAAATCATGAAATTGAGGTTGAAATTTGTAATGATGCATGTCCATGTTGGGACAGATATAGAGGAATTCAGGTGAAAATCAGAGGATTAAAGGAAAAAAGTAAGAATAGCACAGAAATGACCCACTTCCTGTCCAATGGCGAAGGATCAAAATGGCGGACATGACCACTGGGGTGTCTGTTAAGGAAACATGTCCATGATGGGACAGATATAGAGGAATTCAGGTGAAAATCAGAGGATTAAAGGTAAAAAAAAGTAAGAATAGCACAGAAATGACCCACTTCCTGTCCAATGGCGAAGGATCAAAATGGCTGACATGACCACTGGGGTATCTGTTAATGAAACATGTCCATGTTGGGACAGATATAGAGGAATTCAGGTGAAAATCAGAGGATTAAAGGTAAAAAAAAGTAAGAATAGCACAGAAATGACCCACTTCCTGTCCAATGGCGAAGGATCAAAATGGCGGACATGACCACTGGGGTATCTGTTAATGAAACATGTCCATGTTGGGACAGATATAGAGGAATTCAGGTGAAAATCAGAGGATTAAAGGTTAAAAAAAGTAAGAATAGCACAGAAATGACCCACTTCCTGTCCAATGGCGAAGGATCAAAATGGCTGACATGACCACTGGGGTGTCTGTTAATGAAACATGTCCATGTTGGGACAGATATGGAGGAATTCAGGTGAAAATCAGAGGATTAAAGGTAAAAAAAAGTAAGAATAGCACAGAAATGACCCACTTCCTGTCCAATGGCGAAGGATCAAAATGGCTGACATGACCACTGGGGTATCTGTTAATGAAACATGTCCATGTTGGGACAGATATAGAGGAATTCAGGTGAAAATCAGAGGATTAAAGGTAAAAAAAGTAAGAATAGCACAGAAATGACCCACTTCCTGTCCAATGGCGAAGGATCAAAATGGCTGACATGACCACTGGGTGTCTGTTAATGAAACATGTCCATGTTGGGACAGATATGGAGGAATTCAGGTGAAAATCAGAGGATTAAAGGTAAAAAAAAGTAAGAATAGCACAGAAATGACCCACTTCCTGTCCAATGGCGAAGGATCAAAATGGCTGACATGACCACTGGGGTATCTGTTAATGAAACATGTCCATGTTGGGACAGATATAGAGGAATTCAGGTGAAAATCAGAGGATTAAAGGTAAAAAAAAGTAAGAATAGCACAGAAATGACCCACTTCCTGTCCAATGGCGAAGGATCAAAATGGCTGACATGACCACTGGGGTGTCTGTTAATGAAACATGTCCATGTTGGGACAGATATGGAGGAATTCAGGTGAAAATCAGAGGATTAAAGGTAAAAAAAAGTAAGAATAGCACAGAAATGACCCACTTCCTGTCCAATGGCGAAGGATCAAAATGGCTGACATGACCACTGGGGTATCTGTTAATGAAACATGTCCATGTTGGGACAGATATAGAGGAATTCAGGTGAAAATCAGAGGATTAAAGGTAAAAAAAAGTAAGAATAGCACAGAAATGACCCACTTCCTGTCCAATGGCGAAGGATCAAAATGGCTGACATGACCACTGGGGTGTCTGTTAATGAAACATGTCCATGTTGGGACAGATATGGAGGAATTCAGGTGAAAATCAGAGGATTAAAGGTTAAAAAAAGTAAGAATAGCACAGAAATGACCCACTTCCTGTCCAATGGCGAAGGATCAAAATGGCTGACATGACCACTGGGGTATCTGTTAATGAAACATGTCCATGTTGGGACAGATATAGAGGAATTCAGGTGAAAATCAGAGGATTAAAGGTAAAAAAAAAGTAAGAATAGCACAGAAATGACCCACTTCCTGTCCAATGGCGAAGGATCAAAATGGCTGACATGACCACTGGGGTATCTGTTAATGAAACATGTCCATGTTGGGACAGATATAGAGGAATTCAGGTGAAAATCAGAGGATTAAAGGTAAAAAAAAGTAAGAATAGCACAGAAAGGACCCACTTCCTGTCCAATGGCGAAGGATCAAAATGGCTGACATGACCACTGGGGTGTCTGTTAATGAAACATGTCCATGTTGGGACAGATATAGAGGAATTCAGGTGAAAATCAGAGGATTAAAGGTAAAAAAAAGTAAGAATAGCACAGAAATGACCCACTTCCTGTCCAATGGCGAAGGATCAAAATGGCTGACATGACCAATGGGGTGTCTGTTAACGAAACATGTCCATGTAGGGACAGATATTGAGGACTTTATGTGAAAACCAGAGCATGAAAGGTTCAACACACTAAGAAAAATGCAGAAAATACATATTTGCATCACTTCCTGTTGGTAGAGGATGGCGCCATTAAGATCCGTTTTCATGTGGGCGTGTTCAGTGTGATACTGATGTGTTGCCATAACATTCTGAAGTCCATAGGACGATCTCCACCAAAGTTACATCAGTGTTCAGTGTATAATTGTCCCAAAAATTGAGGTATATTGGATTTGGGGCAGAGTTGGTGGACTTCCTGTTGGGATTTTGGCATGGGTCCAAATTGCGTAGCTCTGATGATGATCCATAAGCACAGTGACAATCATAGGCCTAGGATGAACGGTTGATTTTTGGTGAATTTTTTTGTGACAACCCATAAAACAGACATGGAAAAATTAAGGGTGTAAATGTTTACCTGGCAGAAGGGGGCGTTGTGACAAAGTGATGATATTGATGCATGGTTGTATTCAGGACCAATGTGTGATTATCCATGTGACGTTTGGTGATGATTGACATAAGCACTAAAAAGTTATAAGGCCTTAAGGTGTAAATTTGACTGTAAAAAACACATCAAAAATCGGGCAAAATCGGGCTCCTATTACAGCCCCGCCCACTGGTGAAAACTCCTGCAGAGCACAACTTTAGATCTCCAGGTGGTCTAGTTCATGCAAAAAAATTCTGGAGTCCATCAGTTGAAAGCCCTATGACGAGTTTGTTGAATTGCGAAATGTGTGCTTTTCCAAAAACGCCAAAATTTGATGTTTGACGTTTTGGAGTGCGGTGTAGAGGATGGCCATAATGTAATTTTTTGTTCGTCTCATCATGACACATATGTGTACCAATTTTGGTGCATGTGGGTGTTACCCACGGCCCTATCTCACTTTTGGCCCCGCCCACTGGCGACTGCTGGATGGATTTGCACAGTTCCACCAAAAGGTTGGAATTTCTCACGGGGGACAATTTTGGGTGAAGGCTTGGTGAGTTTTTGAGCATGTGAAGGCCCTCAAATTAGAGCAAACGCATACGGAAAAATAATAATAAAAACGGCTAGCATTTCAATAGGGTCCTCGCACCGAGGGTCGGTGCTCGGGCCCTAATTAAAGCTGCAAGCAGCATTGATCGGGTCCTCGCTCTGTCGCACATCCCTCATGCCCGTTTGACCTCCACTTTGAGGGTTTCATCCCTTTTTGACCCTTTGACCTGCTCAAAGTTAGACTGAGGTGTGTCCCTTCAGCTCTGTCAGGAGCCTCAGATTTTTTTAATGGGTGTGTATTACGCATTCTATTTTCCCGTGTTCAGTGAGTCACATGACCAGCTGCACGGTAAGCTTATTGTAATGTTCAAAAAACCTGCAACTGTAAGACACACAAACACATACTCATGCGCGCTTCACGCGCTAACACACACTCAAATGCACCATCTCTCCCATTCACTTCATATGGGATATATGAGTGGCTGTCTTTGGCGACTGATGTTGCCAAAGACTTTTTGGGGGACTGTATGTGGGTGAGAAGCCACCCTCAGTCCCACCATCCCGTTAAAGCATTGTTTAAATGGGCTGCTTTACTGGAACAGCTCCGTGTGTGCGTGATCAGAGCTCATTGAGGGCTGCCCGGTTGCCACGGTAACTAATGCCTGCATACCAGCTGCTTTGATCTGCCAGTCAGTGAGTGACATCATCACCAACTGCTCTCTTGTTCAGGAGTGAAATAGACTGAATTTTTTTTAAATCAGCGATGCGTAACCATGCAGGCATTAATTACCATGGCAACAGCAGCTCTGGTGGTTTGATGATCATCCCATCTCATCACTGTTTGCCACAACATTGAACAAAACATACACTCAGGAACTGAATACCTCCACCATTAGCTACATCTCTCAAAAGTTAAGAGCCCTTCATAAGCATTTCTGGATCCAGATAAGTCAATGACTCCCTGCCTGGTGGGGAGAAGACACAGCAAGTCAAAGGAGTGACTTCACAGCCTTCAGATGTAGTAAATGAAGCGTTGCCTGCCGATGTCAACAGATGCACTGACAGTCTCACCCATGGTTTTTTGAAAATTTTGAACTAGCCCCTCCCCTTACAGAACTTAACATACTAAGTTATCTCAGTTTAATATGATCATTTTATTGCATCTTTCAGCGGAATAGTACAAACCACTAATCTGATTTAGTAATGTCAACGTTTTTTGACAAACATGAAAGAATAAGTAATGATTACTAAAAAGTTGAAGTATCAAGTAAATGCTGGCAGGGAGAGACAAAAATTCCAAACAAGGAGTCAACATTCCTCCAAAGAAACAACAACTATTCTTGTTCTTTGGTCTTACCTACAGACCACAATGCAACATTACAGATGCATACTGCCACCTACTGACCGAACCGTTATGTAAACAAATCTCATTGGTTGTATGTAATTCATTTGAATTCACTCAAACTTAAAGAATCACATTGGTTTTATCTATTTAGAATAACTAAAGGTAGGAAATGTTAAATTGAGTAAAACCAAGTGAATTTGTTCAAGTAATACCTATGATAGTCAAAAATCTTTTTTTTTTTGAGTGTAAAAATTAAAAATAATGTTTTTTGAATTTGATGTTTGTGAATAGATTTTCAAATTTAAAAATGTATACTGGTGTCATTGTTGCTGAAGTATTTTTAATCTGGAATGTGGCACGTGGTTATTACATAGCTTAATTGTGGTATAGATTTGGCTGACTCTTGGTGCCAGTGCTGAAACTGTTCTGGGCCATCACAGGGCCACCAGTGTTTCTGTGGCTGGCTTTATGCTGGCCTATGTGTGGGCCACCTCTGGCAAACTATATCTGGGCCACCAAAGGATCGTCATTCTTTGCGGTATGTGGACCGAGTTTAAGTGCAATGTGTGGGCCAGACCCCGGCCAGACCAGTTTTGCTATGTGAGGAACAACAAAGGCTGGCTGGGCCAGGCTTCCTGTGTAGATGTGAAACCCTCTTCCAGGTGTGAACCAAAAGGTCCCTTTGTGTCCAGACGAGGCCCAGTCCTGGTGGGGGTCTCAGCAGACAGAGGGGGCAGGAAGAATGTTTTAGGGGTGTCAAACATCTTGGGGAGGGACATTGCTCTTGGATAAAGATGCTCATCTCCCAGTGCTCTGGGCTCATTCTCTCTCGGACGGTCTACTTCTTGGACCCCCCCCCGTCCCTCTCACCCCCTTACTCTCTCTCTCTCTCTGTCTGTCTGTCTGTCTTGTAATGCTTACTGACTGCTGTACATGTGATTTACCTTATAATAATAAACCTTTTTGTCAGCCAGCAGACTGTCTAATATTTCTTTTGTTCACCAGTAGCAACAGAGAAAAATTTCATCCACACCACAATAAAAATAATAATACTGCCAAAACTTAATTATTTATTCACAATGATCCCCATCCAACCCACATCAAAATGGTTTAACACACTGGACACAACAATAATGTCATTCTATTGGAAAAACAAAAAACCCAGGATAAAACTAATCACACTACAACAGTCAAAAGGCCTAGAAGCACCAAATGTCCATCATAACTACCTATCCAATCAGTTACAATACCTCACCAAATGGATCCACTCAACCCATCACTATCACCCCTGGCTGGATATAGAACAGACAGACTGCCAAGACATTTCAATCAGAGACCTTCCGTTTATCAGTACCACAATCAAAAAACACAACTGTTTCAAAAACCCAGCAATCGCAACAACTCTGACAGCTTGGTGGAAGATCAACAAAATAAGAAACACATCATTCTCACCCACAAGCCAAACACCCATATGGAACAACCCCGACTTCACTGCCAACACCCCTAACAGGAACTAAATGGAAAGAAAAAGGAATCACGCACCTCCACCACGTCTTCTACAACAACACCTTGCTAACATTCCAGCAGCTCACTGACATATAGAACATTGACAAGAAATACTTCCTCCGATATATCCAACTCAAAGAGTCAATCAAAACGAAAGTAAATATCCCAAACATCCACTTAGAACATCCACCGCTATTATACAGCATCAATAAAATAACAAAGTCAAAGAAAAAAATACTGTCAAAACTATATAAAGTCATATCCTCCAACAACGACCCACATCACATACCAATAAACAAATGGGAAAGAGACCTCAACATCCACACTAACAGTCAATTTTGGAACACAGTCTGCACCAACATATTCTCCATGTCCAGCAACACAAAAATTCAGCTAATACAGTACAAAATCATCCATAGAACACACCTCACACAGCACAAGATGCACATCGTGGGACTCACTGACACAGACATTTGCACTCACTGCACACTCAACACCACCGACGACCACCTCCACGCACTCTGGCTCTGCCCATTAATTCCCAACTTTTGGAAACAAATAACCACCACCCTATCCCAATTCCTTGGCCACAACATCCCACTATCACCCTTTGTTTGCATACTTGGAAACTTAGAAGAACTAAACACTAACTCAAAACAAATCACAATACCCCTTCTTGTAGCCCTAACTATCGCCAAGAAGACAATACTGCTCAACTGGAAAAATAGAAAAACACATCACAACAACACAATGGTTATATCTCTTTACACAACACATATCAATGGAACAACAGTCAGCAACTCATAAGAATTAATTACAAGAATTTGACAATATATACTCCACAATTCTCACTGCCATCTCGATGCCGGTGAGTTAATGCCACAGCATAAGGATACAAAGGCTTGATCATGTGGAGGAGAAGGGGTAAAAAAATAAAAATGAAAATAAATAAATTAAAAAAAAAAAAAAATTTGAAAATGGAAATCTATCTGAACCTAAAAGGAAACTTACCATAACAAACACATCATGAAATACCTGCCAAAATGCCGTCTTTCTGCTCTTATCTCTCTATCTTATTGTTATTATTATTTTTATTATTTTGTTTGCTTGGTTTCTGTCCTCTTTCTTTTCCTCCTTGATTTTTTCCTTCTTTTTCTTTCTCTTTGTCTACATCAATTTGTCTCTTATTTATTTTTATCATATATATATAATTTTGTAAATCAACACTACAACTTGCTACCCGTTTATCTGTCTGTTCACATATATTTGTTTGTATGCACTTATTGGTGAATTAAAAAAAAAAAAATTGGACTGATACAGAGAAGATCAGCATGGGGCCATAGAATAGGATGAATTTAGAAATGAGAACTTGAATGATATAGGGAATATCAGCATGGGGCCAAATTCAAAATTTAAGATTGGACTGATACAGAGAAGATCAGCAGGGAGCCATAGAATTTGCCCCATGCTGATGTTCTCTGTGTTGTTCCATTTCTACATTTTATGGCCCTCTGCTGGTGTTCTTTTTTTTGTGTTTCTTTTTTTTTTCAAATGGCATAAGCGAGTGCACATACTGTATCAGCTGTAGGAGTAAATAGAGGTAGATTTTGTTTTTCAGCTGCTAGAGAGGGCCCTGGCAGAGCCTGCACCCCACACCTAACATGTCGGTTCACAGGTGACCAGGTCCGATGTAAATTACTTTGATCATGTGTTTCACCCTCGTAGATATCGATGCAGTATTGATGTTGTTTAGATTTTTTCTCCTCAGTGATAAGAGGGGGATCACTAAGATAGCTAGTGCACGCTGGAGCAACGCCTCCCGTCTCCGAGCTGCCCTACTGGAGCACCACACCGAGGAGTGGATGAGCCGTGCCCTGGACTACACTGGTGTCCTGGTCCAGCTTAGGATGCAGAGGAATGAGGTAACACCACCACCCCCGTCCTGTGCACCCTGTCACCACTTCACACTGGCTTTTGTCCATCTATGCCGGATGGGTGCTGGGCTGCATGGAAGAGACAAAGGCCAGGATAATGTCTGTGTTTGGGGATTTCCTGAAAATGGACTCCATCAAGAAGGCAAGTATTTTCATTAAACACAGGAGAGAAATGTCAGTGTGCATCATGTGATATTCTCTGATCATCTCTTTCTCTATCTACCTACAGATGACCAAGACGCTGGCGGGAGAGGCAGCTGGGACGCCACCTGGGTCACCAACGTCAGCAATGACCACAGGCCGGTTCTGATGTCCACGTTTACTGACTCGAAGGGCAAGGGGCTCCTACCCAAGGTGGACGGCCTGATGCAGCGCTACAGGGAGGCATGCCAGGCTCCATGCAGCATGATCTACGTCAATTGGGACTGCTGCATGGCCATCTGCAGTGCAAAGTCTGGTTTCTGGGCTCTGTGGGGGTCTCTGAAATTCTCTGTTATTGCACATTTTGGACCTAAACTTGGCGCCTTTTTCTTCTCTCCAAGTCTCAGCCATGTTGTTGGAGTGGGACCAGATGGTGGTGCAGCTGGACGTGCGGCGTCTCATGCGCCACCTTGTGAGAGGTGTCACCACAGACAGTCACCCGCTGTTCAGCCCCTTCATGGCACGTCTGAGTTTTGCCATCTGTGAGTGGGACTGGGGTCAAGGTAGATCTCCTCTAGCAGGCCAGGCAGGTTGAAGAGGGGAGGGACATGCCTGTGATGCTGACAGACAAGCGAAATGATTTTTGGGGTTGTCCTGCCCCTCTATCCCTGCACGCGGGGCCCCACCTCCAGCTGGAGTTGTTCCACTTCCACGCGACTTACACAAATCCCAGGGAGTACACGGGTGAGGGGTCAGTGAATGAGCGAGGGGGTGTAGATGCAGACTCTCACAGGCCCAACTCACTGTACATGTTTGTGTTTTTTAAAATATTGTTTATGGGAGCTCATCAGCCTGGAGTACCCATGCTTGCAGAGGGGTACTCTGCTGCAGGACCCAGGCAGAGACCCGGATGCTCCAGATGGGACGGTGGAGGAGGAGCAACTGCAGCAGCAAGACGATAGCTCCCAGGAGGAGCTGGAGGTCTTCCGGTTCACGGACTACATGAACCGGATCCTCTGGCAGCCTACATCTCAGCTTGAAGCCCCTGCTGTCCCTGAAGCTCCCAGCGCAGTCGATGCCAGCACTGCCACCACGCCTCTGATGTAGGAAGAGGCAGACAAAGAGGTAAGTTAGCCAAATTCCATCTTCATCTACCATTTTTGAGATGGCTAAAGGGCAAAGTAGCCATTTGTTTTAACCCTCCTCTCCCCCCTCCGTGTCTTCTGCAGGATGCTGTCCACTTGGATGGGCACGGTGGCTACCACCTTGCCATATGTCTGGCCCTGGTGGAGCTGCATCACAGGGCCCACATGACACAGCCGCAGATTAGGGAGATAGTCGCCCTATGGCAGAAACTGTCTGACAAGGACAAGGCAGCTATCTCTTTTCTGCCTCTCCACCAGGACTGGTGGACTTAGTGAAGGGACACTTTAGGGCAGACCCTTCCAAGCACGTGGGCATCCCAGGGGTTGACAGCGTCACTCGGTACGTGTTTTAATTTTTCACCTGTTCTGAAGAGCATGAGTACTAACCCAGAAGCCCGCACTCTTTAAATTTAGTGTGCTTTCTTTTCACGGAAAGCATGACTGCTTCTTTCCCCGACACATGCTCTGTTTTGAAGAAACACGCACACAGACTTAATAATCAATAATCACGTCATGACACAACTGTTATAATCAAACGTAACTTAGAACAAAATTTAGTGTGCTTGCTTGTCATGGAAAGCATGTGTTTGCATTGCCAGAACAGTGTACAAATATAGATTTAATAATGTATGGTGGAAAGTAGAAAAGAAGTTGACAGATTGGAGTTCTGAAATTGCTTTAATTATCACAACTTACAGATTGAGATGCATATTTTTATCTTGAGTAAAATATATTTGAAATTTCTCTCTCTCTGTCCCTCTCTCTCCTTCTCTCTGCAGGTCCTTTCTGGGAGTGGTATCTGGTGCAGCAGTCTCCAAGCTGCAGCAAGATAGTTGAGGCTATCTTCTTGGAGCTGTGCCACATCCACTACAAGGGCCACACCATTGCCGGGGTGAGGGTGAACCGTTGGGCAGCTGTTAGGAGGAATTAGGTCATTATCAGGGCAAATGTGCATAACCACCCTGGCCACCTGGAAGCCGCGCCAATCCAGTTGTGTGAGGTCAACCTCAGGACCCTCTTGCAGTGGTAAGACTTGTGTCTCTAAGCCTGTCACGCTGTGATTTATAGACTGACTGATCGATTGGTTGGTTGGTAACAAAAGATGCTGATTGCAACTCATGTGCTTGAACGTGTTTCTACAAGGCACACCAGGAGGAGGAAGGCTCAGATGGTGGAGATGGTTACAGTGGCGGTGCCAGGACCCAGCACACAGGAGACCATGGAGGAGGAGCTGCCTGCTACTCGGGGTCTCCTGCCGCAGCTAGCACAATCTGACCAGCCCCTGGTTTTCTTGTATAGTTCTATAATGTTCATGTTTCATTGCAAAGTTATAGTTATGTATGTTTTGTTTATTGGTTCATGTATTTAGGGGAAAATATTTTTCCAAGTATGACACCATAAGTGAGGGGGTTAATGCTGCAGACTACACTGCCTGTATGTGTCTTTATTTGTGGTTCTGATTAAACAATAGCTGTTCTTGCTTCCTGTGTGAGGACTTGTCAAACTCATTCAACTTATCTATGAGCCACTCCTCATCATAGTTTGCCACAATCTAAAATCACAGAGCAGTTCATCTCAGTACAGTTTGCTATCATAGTGGTTTATGGATCATTTAAAGCATCATCGCAGAGCTTTGAACAGACTTTGTCTCTTCTTCTAAGGTCAACAAAAGGTCAAGAGACAGGCTAATGGCATGAGTGCTTTCCATTCAGATTGTAACATTTTGAAACCTGAGAGGATCATATTCCTTATGAGTGGGCGTGGCTTCAGCTAATTCAACAGACACACCCACACCATCCTGGAGCAGATTTTACTGCCTCATTTTTCATGATGTGAAGCTTAATTTGATAAACTTGGAGGTGTTTTATTTGACCCAAATTTGACCTTGGGGTTCATTACACAGTTATCTATCATATGACAAACGTACATACAGATTTATTTTTACTTTACAGGGTCTTTAAGGTAAGCAGTTACCTACAATATACTCATCTGCGACCCCTAATGGGATAAGTGGTGTACTATTACTATTAATTCTTAATTGAAACAACCTAAAAAAAAATAATTTCTCCAACCTTTATAAAATAGTTGTATGAACTTAAGTATTTTAAGTTCAAATGAGTGAAATATTTATATTGGGTGACAAATGAAACATTTATTTTAGGACAATTTAAAATAATTAGGTTCGCTCAACCGTCAAACATAGTTTCTATGAAGTTTAAAAATATAGATTTATCTGATTTAAAAAAAAACGCTTTATTTTTTTTAACCAATGTTTTATTTTTTTCAGTGTACTTTTCTGACGCACAAACCCACATTTTTAATTCAATCAAATATCCTGAATCATGAATGAATGAAAGTCTGACCTTAATGACAGGGCAAACGGCTTGGACTTTAATTCATATTTCAGTGAGTTATGAACATTTAAATCATGGATAAACGTCTTTCTACTATAAATTTACATTCGTTTTGACCTGCGTGTCCCCCTCTTCAACATGGCGCCCGCGTAGGCGCATGTACGTGTCGACTGTCGTCCTAGTAACGGTTTGTTGACGAGAGAAGCTACTTTGATGGTCTGTGTGGATGATAAAATGAAACTGAAGCGATTCTACCTCAGATATTATCCTCCAGGTCAGTAAAAAGTCATTTTTCTCTCTGTTTTTACCAACTGCTGCTAGCACGTAGCTAACAATGTTTCCAGTCTAAAATAAAGATGTTGGTTAGCTAACGTTAAGATGATGCTGGTTGTCTGTACCGTTGTGTTCGGTGTTCCGGCGTTCACCGCCCTTCTTTATGATCTTTTCTCCACCAGGAATAGTTTTGGAATATGAGAAGAGGGGATGTCTGAGGTCTAAATCGATCGACCTTTTTGATTTGACTCCAGAGTAAGTCTTTTTAATCCTAGCATTCATGAGAGGAGCTACAACATTTTGTCTGTTTGGGATTGTCTCTCATGTACTCAGAGATTTAAACACAGTATTACAGCTAACGCCTTCCTATTTAAAAGTTACGAAGAGTTAAATTATAGCAGGATTAAAGTTCACCTGATGATGTTAAACCTGTTTGTAAATGATATAATCTTATTAATTCTTTACATGTGGTTAAATTTAAAAAAGTTCCATATGATCTTGTTATTCAAACCAAGCTCCCCCTACACCAAAACACTAAAATCACTTATAAATAAACTAACATTTAACTTTTAAAAGTGGGAGGAATTCATGTTTGTCCATATGATATGTATGGAAGCCCATTTCTGCCACTAAAAAAACAGAAAGATGAAAGAAAGCTAATTGTTCTCTAAAAAAAAAAAACCCTTCCAAAATGGAAATTATGAGAAAGAAGTCCATGATTGTAAGATAGGACGTGAAGATTGCAAAATAGAAAGTCAATCATGGGATAGAAAGTCAAATTTATGAGATACAAAGAAATATGAGATAAGAAAAACAAACTATGACAAAAGAAGTCATTATAATTGACAGAAAAAAAAATTAAATTCTGAGATTAAAAAGTGTAAAAAAAAAAGATTAAAAATTAAATTTCATAATTATAATGTCAAAAGTTGAAATTCTGAGGAAAATCATAATTATGAGATAAAAGTCAAAATTATGAGGAAAAAAAGTCGAAATTATGATATTAAATAGCCTAGTCAAATTTATGAAATAGATCTATTATCAAAATCAAATTTTTATGTAAAAAGTCATGAAAACAGCATAAAAAGACAAAATGATGACATTAAAAAGCAACAGGAAATAGGTAAAATATTGAAATTATGACATTAAAAAGCAGAAGGAGTTAGGTTAAAAATGTATGAGCTGGAGCTCCAATGGAGGTCCAGCTCATACATTTTATATAATAAGTCAATATAATAATAAGTCAATATAATAAGTCAATATAATGATATAGTGAGTCGAAATCATTGAATTATGACGTCAAACAAGATAGTAAGTCATGATCATAAGATAAAATGTCAGAATTAGGTATGAGATAAAAGTCAAAATTATGGGACAAGAAGTCCAAGTTTATTACCGTACAAGCCATTGTTATTAATAAATAGAAAGTCAAAATTATGAAATTAAAAGTTGAGATTTTGACAACAAGTGAAAATAATAAGATAAAAAGTTGAAACTATGAGATAGTACGTTTAAATTATGAGATAATAAATCAAAATAATTAGATTTAAAGTTTAAAATGTGATATGAAAAGTTTGAATGTAAGATTAAAGTTGAAATTATAAGATAAAATGCCAATGTTATGAAATAAAGTCAGAATTATGAGATAAAAAGTTTAAATAATGACATTAAAAGTTGAAATTTTGTAATGAAAATACTGAGAGATAATGCATTACAATTGTAAGACTGGATGTTAGAGACTAGAAGATAATAAAGTCAAAATTATTAAATAAAAGGTCAGAAATTTGAGAAAAAAGGTTAAAGAACCAAGGCTCTAGACTACACTGGTTTGGGTTGAAAATAAGTGCTGCTTATTTAAATACCAGTTGTTGTGGACACCGACCTGAAACTGCCAAATATTGGATGTTTGGAACTTCTGTTTTAGTTGCCCTGGTATCAAACTGGTATCATTATTATATGATCTTTTAGTGAGATCTATAAAATGATCATAACCCATTTTGATGATACGTTTTCACACTGATTACCTTGTGATTAATAAACATATAACAGTTAATTCAGACATCAACTTTTAAATTATCAACATACTGAAATAAATCTCTTACCCTATATCTCATTTCAAACAGATATCCATGTACCCTGAAAGTTCAGTGTGTTGCCCAGCCCTAATCTTAGATTTACAAGAAAATAAGCTTTTTTCATGTATTCTTAATGCCTTCATTCCCTCATTTCAAATATTTGTTTAAAAAGACTTTTTTTCATCTCTTAGAACAAATCCTGATGAGTTGGTGGCAGAAATCAGCCAATCAGAGCCTTTGATTACAGCGTCCCGCGCTGATCAGGTCAAACAGCTGATCCTTCGACTTCAGCAGAAACAGCGCCAGAAGAACCACCGCTTCTGTTTCTCCAAGGTCAGACAGGGCGCTCAAACATAGCATTTTATCCACAAAGCAACACAGTAACGCAGCTTTACATTCAGTCAGACAAATACAGCCATGAACTCATTTATCCTCCGTTGTAGTGTAAGCTTTGTGATTCAGTCATGTTGTTCTGTTAAGCAAAGAAAGCTCTCAGTCTTTTCTGTCAGTACTAATGTTTTTACTGGTTTATGGAACAGAGCAGTCGTGACCTCATGGACAGTATAAAGACTTATAACAGCAGTGTATTAGTTTCATTATTCTTGCTCTTGATTGTTAGTTTGATCAGTAGACATTTATAGCTGTAAAAGACACTAGAGGGCAGTGGTTTGCTTTCAGACACACAGACACCATGTAAACATGTATGCAGTGATAAAACACCAACAACACTCCTTCACATGTGTCCTTGTATTTTAACAAGAATCCATGATAGGGGTTTTAAAGTGGGGGCCCTGACCCCTTGGAGGGTCACTAGAGGAGGCTAGGGAGGTCACAGAAACTTCAAAGGAAAATAGAAACAAACTACAGTTTAGAGTATATTCAGACCCCTTTTACTTTTTCAGTTTGGTTGTGTTGCAGCCTGATGGTACCATTAAAAAACATTTTTCTCTCATTAATCCACGCTCAGTACCCATCATGGCAAAGTGAAAACAGAATTTTATAAAATTTTGCAACTTTATGAAAAACAAATCACATGGATATGTATTCAGACTCTTTTCAAAAACACTGTAAATTTAGCTCAGGTTCCTCCCATTTCTCTTTGCTGAGATATTTCTACATCTTCATGAGAGCCCATCTGTAGTAAAATAAATTGACTACAAGATTTGGAAAAGCCTGAAGAGCTGATAATGTAACAACAATAATGGATCATAATAGGACAAAAATGTAATAAAAACTAAAACGATATAACTGGTCAATAATGTAACAAAATGCTGAGCATATAATTTAACAACCTTTTTGCCCATATTGTTATAACTTAATCCATTTGTCTTTTGTGATTATATTAAGAAGCAAAGAAAATATTTTCCTCCTGCCTGCAGCAGCTGCCTGAAGCCGTTATCAGCACCTCTGTTCAGCTCATGTCTTTATCATAAATCATAAAGTGCTGCTTATGATCTCCTGATCAGAAGGTGGGGGTTAGTAATCTGAGTTCACGGCATCATTCAGTGCAGTACAACATCGATTAGCCCAGTGAGACAAGCTGTTGTTGCAAACCTCTGATAAGCCTGGTGTAGATGAAGAGTGGTGCTTCTGTAGTGTTTTACCTTCTTACAGCTTGCACAATTCGTGTCCAATTCCTGACTTTCTGCTGTTTGAGGAAAATCGAAATAATCCAGTGTCTTTTCTTTTAGCCTGTAGCCTGCAGATAAACACTATCCACGCTCCCTGTCTAAGAATCAACTTGTTTGGAGTGAGGGGAGAGACATAACCTTGCAAAGCAGATGGATACGCCCGTTTCCTTGTTTCTCACTGGTGAATCCATCTTGCAAAGCTCCCATCTGAACCATTTGGGCCCGGTTAGAAAGTGACAGGACCAACCAGGGATGAGGGGCAGTACTTTCAGGCACGGCAGAGTCATGGCATTAATAAGCAGCAGCAAGAGCTGGTGCAGTTATGGAGGAA
The DNA here is from genome assembly GCF_018320785.1 of Cheilinus undulatus. Taxonomy (NCBI): domain Eukaryota; kingdom Metazoa; phylum Chordata; class Actinopteri; order Labriformes; family Labridae; genus Cheilinus; species Cheilinus undulatus. The sequence continues at coordinate 6,432,573 of NC_054866.1, forward strand.
GAGATTAACATGGATGCCGCTAAAGCGCCAGTTTTATAAGAACTCGACGACATTTCTTTGTTAAAAGAAGAACGAAGAAATGCAGTGAGTTGTTTTCTTTTCAAAAACGACAAAAGTCGAGTACTTACATGTCAATAGTCGCCATGTTTTGCATTATTCCTCAGTAGCTGCACGTGCAGCTTGATAACTGCTACATCACGTGTTTTGTTGCTCTGATTGGCCCATAGAGATGTGACAGACAGAACCTTCACCCAATCACACTCCGAGTTTTTTTCAAATCCTCTGCCTTTTCTCTATGCCTCTATGCCTATTGAAGCTTTCCCAGATGGATGTGTGAAACAAATCCATCTGGCGTGTCAGGTTACCCTGCCCCTAAAAGCAACAGATTCGATGAATGAGGAAAATCATCATCTGGTGAATCAATGATTGAAATCATGGTTTGTTGCAGCCCTACCACTTTGCATTGCAAAGTTTTGGAACCGTGGATCTCTGACATGTAGACAGATCAGATCAGCTTAGCCTACATGGCTGGAGGTTCAAGATTGTTTGTATTTAAATTAAGATATTTTTACAGTGGTTGAACTTCCTTATCTTTGTTTTTTTTTTTTTTCAGGAGCTAAAGGCGCACATCCTTCCACTAACAAATGTTGCCTTTGACAAAGCTGGATCCAGGTGGGTTAACAGAGACCCTCTTCATATTCTTTCTAAAAAATCTGCTTTGGGAATTTGGATACTGAGTGACTGCACTTTAGCAGATGTGCCTGTACTTTAACAACGCGTCTCCGGTAAAGACCTTCAGTGAATCGTATTCCCAACGGTGGCCGAGTTTCTGTAGTCAGGCTCAGTGAAACGCTAAATACTGTAATCGTACTGTTATATTCCATTTGTTTGTCATATAAACAGGGTGAGAATGATCACTGTTTTAATTCCACTGTTTCCTGAATGAAAATGGGATAGGATACTAAAGAGGACAGATAATTCAACTTCATTTTATGTTAAAAAACACACTTGATTAGACCAAGAATATCAAAGCTAATGTTAGCTTCAATCATACACTAGTTTTTATGTAGGATATAAGGATATGATAGATCAGGTTTGAATTTATTCAACATATTGGAGAAACTCTTTGTTTACTGAACAAAAACAACAAAATATTAGCGTTAGGGCGTGATAATGATGTTTGAGTTTCCCTCCCTTGGTGTGACATCACAGGAACATGGCCACCATAGAATATTGCTTCATTAGACCTTTAGTTACTTGATCAAAATTCCTGAGCTCATACTCAAACCATTCTCCTCTCATTCAGGTTGATTTTGTTTGTTTGTTTGACTGACACTTTGAATCTTCACTGTACATTCTCAAAACCTATAGAGCCCAAGAGTACCCGCCCACTTTTTCGTCCGCACTCCATAAGTAAATTTGGCATTCAAATCGCCCATAGACATTTGGTAAAATCCTTATTACAACTAACCTTGCAAAGCAGATGGATACACCCGTTTCCTTGATTTTCACTGGCGAATCCATCTTGCAAAGCTCCCATCTGAACCGTTTGGGCCCGGTTAGAAAGTGACAGGACCAATCAGTGACGAGGGGCAGTACTTTGAGGTGCAAGAGAGTCGTGACGTAAACAAGCAGCAGCAAGAGCTGGTGCAGTTATGGAGGAAGAGATTAGCGTGGATGCTGCTAAAGCGCCAGCTTTATCAGAACTTGATGACATTTCTTTGTTAAAAGAAGAACAAAGAACAGCAGTGAGTTGTTTTCTTTTCAAAAACGACAAAAGTGGAATACGTACATGCCTATAGTCGCCATGTTTTGCATTATTCCTCTGTCGCTGCGCACGCGCAGCTCGATAGCGGCTACGTCACGTGTTATGCTGCTCTGATTGGCCCATAGAGATGTGACAGACAGAACGTTCATCCAATCACACTCCGAGTTTTTTTCAAATCCTCTGCCTTTTCTCAAACGTTTTCATATTGAAGCTTTCCCAGCTGGATGTGTGAAACAAATCCATCTGGTGTGTCAGGTTAATATTACAACACTTTCATAGCATGAATCAAGCTAATCAGCTACCTGAGTGCTTGTGACTATAAACATTAGATTTGACGGAAAATCAGCATTCAACAGCGGAGAAAATAGCAAAGGTGCTTATATTTCTTTACAAGGAGGAAGGAACTACAAATCCCACAACCCATTGCGATACATATTATTCACTGTTAATGGAAACTTTCCAAGCTTTCAAATCATATATGTACCTTTTTCTACACTCACCTCTATTACAGTGATTATATCTGAAATCATAAAGACATAATATGTCGTCGTTAAACGTTTATTGTCAATGCTATGGCAGCATATACAGTCATGGACGAAAGTATTGGCACCCATGGAATTTTTCCAGAAAATACACCATTTCTCCTAGAAATTGTTGCAACTACAAATATTTTTGGTATACACATGTTTATTTCATGTACAGTTGAAACCAGAAGTTTACATACACTACATAAAAAGGCACATAAACTTATTTTTTTCTCACCCTCTAACATTAAATCAGATTAAACTTTTCCTGTTTTTGGTCAGTTAGGATTACCAAAATTATTTCTATTTGCTAAATGCCAGAATAATAAGAGAGATCATTTTTTAGACAATTTTTTATTATTTTCTTGAGAGTCAGAAGTTTACATACATTTCATTAGTATTTGGTAGCATTGCCTTTAAACTGTATGACTTGGGTCAAACGTTTTGGATATGCTTCCACAAGCTTCTCACAATAGTTTGCAGGAATTTTGGCCCATTCCTCCTGGCAGAACTGGTGTAACTGAGCCAAGTTTGTAGGCCGCCTTGCTCGTACATGCCTTTTCAGCTCTGCCCATAAATTTTCAATGGGATTGAGATCAGGGCTTTGTGATGGCCGCTCCAAAACATTGACTTTGTTATCCTTAAGCCACTTTGTAACCAGTTTGGCAGTGTGCTTAGGGTCATTGTCCATTTGGAAAACCCATTTGCGCCCAAGCTTTAACTTCCTGGCTGATGTCTTGAGATGTTGCTTCAGTATTTCCACATAATGTTCTTTCCTCATGATGCCATCTATTTTGTGAAGTGCACCAGTCCCTCCTGCAGCAAAACAACCCCACAACATGATGCTGCCACCCCCATGTTTCACAGTTGGGATGGTGTTCTCAGGCTTGCAAGCTTCCCCCTTTTTTCTCCAAATGTAACGATGGTCATTATGGCCAAAAAGTTCAATTTTAGATTCGTCAGACCACATAACATGTCTCCAGAAATTCAGGTCTTTGTTCCTGTGTGCATTTGCAAACTGTAATCTGGCTTTTTTATGTTTCTTTTGGAGTAATGGCTTCTTCCTGGGAGAGTGGCCTTTCAGCCCATGTCAGTACAGGACTCGTTTGACTGTTGTTAATGACACACTCTTACCAGCTTCAGCCAGCATCTTCACAAGGTCTTTTGTTTTTGTTCTTGGGTTGAGATGCACTTTTTGGACCAAAGTACGTTCATATCTGGGACACAGAACCCGTCTCCTTCCTGAGCGGTACGATGGCTGGACATTCCCATGGTGTTTATACTTGCGTATAATTGTTTGAACAGATGAACGTGGCACCTTCAGGTATCTGGAAATTGCACCCAAGGATGAACCAGACTTGTGCAGGTCCACAATTCTCTTCCTGATATCTTGGCTGATTTCTTTTGATTTTCCCATGATGTTACACAAAGAAGCAGTGTGTTTCAGGTGTGCCTTAAAATACATCCACAGGTGTGCCTCTAATTAACTCAAATGTTGTCAATAAACCTATCAGAGGCTTCCAAAGACATGACATCATCATCTGGGCTTTCCCAAATTGTTTAAAGGCATAGTAATCTTAGTGTATGTAAACTTCTGACTCTCAAGAAAATAATAAAAAATTGTCTAAAAAATGATCTCTCTTACTATTCTGGCATTTAGCAAATAGAAATAATTTTGGTAATCCTAATTGACCAAAAACAGGAAAAGTTTAATCTGATTTAATGTTAGAGGGTGAGAAAAAAAAGTTTATGTGCCTTTTTATATAGTGTATGTAAACTTCTGGTTTCAACTGTATGCATGCATGCAACACAAAAAAATCTGAAGAAAAAAGACAAAATTGACATAATTTTACGCAAAACTCAAAAAATCGGCCTGACAAAATTATTGGCACCCTTTTAAAACTGTGGGTAAATCATTTTATTTCCAGCATGTGATGCTCATTTAAACTCACCTGTGGCAGTAACAGGTGCTGGCGATATAAAAATCACCCCTGAAGCCATTTAGAATGCCTAAAAGTTGACTCAACCTTTGTGTTGTGTGCCTGTGTGTGTCACACCAAGCATGGAGAAGAGAAAGAAGAGATGAGAATTGTCTGAGGACTCCACTGTGCATAATATAATCAAGAAGTTTATAACCCATGGCACTGTGGCTAATCTCCCTGGATGTGGACAGAAGAGAAAAATGGACAAAAGAATGCAACGCAGGATAGTTGGAATGGTGGATAAACATCCTCAGTCAACTTCCACACAAATTCAGGCTGTCCTGCAGACTCAGGGTGCAAAAGTGTCAGCTCGGACCATACGTCATAATCTGAATGAGATGAAGCGCTACGGCAGGAGGCTGAGGAGAACCCCACTGCTGACAAAGAGACATAAAAAAGCCAGACTGGAATTAGCAAAAATGTTCCTGACTAAGCCTCAATCCTTCTGGGAGAACATTTTGTGGACAGATGAGACAAAGGTAGAGCTTTTTGGAAAAGCACGTCATTCTGTTTACAGAAAATGTAATGAGGCCTACAAAGAAAAGAACACAGTACCTACAGTCAAACATGGTGGAGGTTCAAGGATGTTTTGGGGTTGTTTTGCTGCCTCTGGCACTGGGTGCCCTGACTGTGTGCAAGGAATCATGAATTCTGGAGACTATCAAAAGATTCTGGGCCACAGTTTAGGGCCTAGTGTCAGAAAGCTGGGTCTGTGTCAGAGGTCATGGGTGTTCCAGCAGGACAGTGACCCCAAACATACCTCAAAAAGCACCAAGAAATGGTTGGAGACAAAGCACTGGAGAGTTCTGAAGTGGCCAGCAATGAGTCCTGATCTAAATCCCATTGAACATCTATGGAGAGATCTCAAAACTGCTGTTGCAAGAAGCACCCTTCAAATCTGAGAGACCTGGAGCAGTTTGCAAAGGAGGAGTGGTCCAAAATTCCAGTTGAGAGGTGTAAGAAGGTTGTTGGTGGTTATAGGAAGTGATTGGTTTCAGTTATTTTTTCCCAGGGATGTGCAACCAAATACAAAATTGAGGGTGCCAACAATTTTGTCCTGCCCATTTTTTGAGTTTTTTGTAAAATTATGTCAATTTTGTCTTTTTTCTTCAGATTTTTTGTGTTGTTCAAATGCACATAAAGTCAATAAACACATGAATACCAAAAACATTTGTAATTGCAACAATTTCTGGGACAAACAGTGTATTTTCTGGAAAAATTCCAGGGGTGCCAATACTTTCGTCCATGACTGTATTGTCGTCATCAATGGTGGACAGCCTTTGTTTGTAGGCTCAGTAGACATTTAACTAGGAGACCCCACCAGTCAGAGGTGTTTGCTGTGAAACCCAAGGATTGTGGGTATAGTAGTGTTTTCTGGCTGAACTCACAAAAAATATTTAATTTTCCTAAAATCAGGTTGAAACCTTGTGATCTTTTGTCTTCTACAGGGCCATATACAATCATTTTAGACTAAGGTACCTTGTCGAAAATCTTAATTCAAAAATAATCTGAAAATTATGGCTAATAATCAAATCTCCAGTGGAGAAAATGAATGGGATTTTTACTTTCCGAACCACAATGTTGATTCCTATTTCTGCTCTTGCATTTTTTTGATGAACCAACCAATAGGAAACAGGTAGAGGATGGACCAATCATGTTTGGTCTGCCTGTTGTTGCTGTGCTGATTTCCAGGAAACATCTGCTTTGATTTCACCAAGACAGTCCCAACATTATATCACATACACAACCATTGTAACAGCACGAGAGCCAAAAATCATCAAACTTTAATTATTAAAAATCTGTGAAAGATAGCAAAAGTTTGAATCCAGTATAAATAGCTGAATAATTTGTCTACTTTTTAAAGCCAAAATAAGTGTGTGGGAGGAGCTGATCTCAAGTGCACTTCTGAGTTTTACAGCAATAATGACTCCATAGACGTGTGTCCACACAAAGCATTAAAGATTGGACTTGATATCAGGATTACCCAAACAGATGTAAATGCGAGGAGTTAAAGAGAGGACAGACACTTAAGTCTTGCAGACTGGATGTCAAGAGAAGTGAGGAATTTTTTCTTGTGGTATGGCCCTTCACCTTCACAAATTTTCTTCCACTCTGCAGATTTATAACAGGCAGCTATGACAGGACATGTCGAGTTTGGGACACAGCCTCGGGCACAGAGCTGCACACGCTGGAGGGTCACAGAAATGTGGTGTATGCCATCACATTCAACAACCCCTATGGGTAATGAGCTGAGTCAGCAGAACCTTAATGGCAGGACAGTGAAGGATTTGACAATTAAATTAACATTTTCTTTGCTTTTTTGGTTTCAAATTTAGAGACAAGATTGCCACCGCCTCCTTTGACAAAACCTGCAAACTGTGGTGTGCTGAGACAGGTGTTTGTTTCCATACCTTCCGTGGACACACGGCTGAAATAGTATGTCCATGTTAAGACTGTTCCTTCTTTGATCTGTCTTTTGTTTTCTGCTTAGATAATAAATATTCCTGCTAGTTAACTTTTTAACTTTAGTGACAATACAGAACTTCTGTGTTGTGTAGGTGTGCCTGGCGTTCAACCCACAGAGTACGCTGGTGGCCACGGGCAGCATGGATTCTACTGCCAAGCTGTGGGATGTCGAGACTGGCGAGGAGGCGGCCACTCTATGTGTGAGCCATTTTTTCTTTGCTAATTTCACTCAAATGCTTCTCCAAGTCCTTTCAAATCCATCAGGACTTAATTCAAGTCATCAATAATGCATTGATTAGCTTTTTTATTCAGTGCCATAAGTAATCAACCACTCTTTGAGGACTATACTGCTAATGGACGGTGAATTTTAGCCCAGAATATCCTCTTAATATCTGATGGAGATGAAAATTTGCTCTGTTACAGGCTCTGATTTCCCATTCTGAGGGGGGTTGTGTGGTCTCTTTGAAGTGGTGTCACGGTTTGGTTCACTGCCTGAGTTTTTGATGTGTATTTTCATCCCTTCAGGATCAGAGATACAGAGAAGAGGGGGAGTTAAAAGGGAGAAGAAATGAGAGGCTGAGGTATAACTCTCTTTTTGATTTCATCCAGGGTCACACTGCCGAGGTCATCGCTCTTTGCTTTAACACAGCAGGAAATCAACTTGTCACCGGCTCTTTTGACCACACAGTGTCCGTATGGGATGTTGCTTCAGGAAGGTAAAATAGTAGTACAACCCCAGCTCCAAAAAAGTTGGGGCACTGTAAAATGTCAATGATTGTCAAATCTCATATTAGCTCATTCTGATTCTGATGGAAGCAACACATCTCAAAAAAGTAGGGACAGGGCCATGTTTACCATTGTGTAGCATCCCCTCTTCTTTTAACAACAGTCTATAAAGGTCTAAGAGGTGAGGAGACCAGTTGCTGGAGCTCTGGGAGAGGAATGTTGTCCCTTTCTTGTCTGATGTAGGATTCTAATTTAGCTGCTGAACAGTCCTGGGTCTTCTTTGCTGGATTTTTCCTTTTATGGTGCTCCATATGTTTTCTATTGGTGAAAGGTCTGGACTGCAGGCAGGCCAGTTCAGCATCAGGACTATTATGCAGTCATGCTATTGTGAAGGGTGTGGTATGTGGTTTAGCATTTTTTTGCTAAAAAGAGTCAAAGCCTTTCCTGAAAGAGATGATGGCTGTGTTCGAAACCAGTCAGTGTATTTTCTGGCAGGTCCGTTTCCTGGTTGCAGCCAGACTCAAAAATCTGGAGAAACTTTTTCTTATTCCCTTTTTTTGTTTTTTCACCAAAAATGGAAAAACAAGCTGTTTTTCCATTTTTTTGTTTTTGACCACAAACGTAAAAAACGCCAGTGTACCATTGTACCATTGTTCATTTAATATTTGATTGATAATTGAACAACAAATAATGAAAAAATGGTTCATTTACTTGTTTTAATTTCTGAAACAAAATCAGATAAACAAGAAATGATGCATCTTTTTGACTTTTGCTATTTATGTTGGGATCAGAGAATGTAATATGAAAAAGTAGTTAGTATGATTTCAATATTAATTTGCACAACCTGGTGCAGGTGTTGTGCTCAGAAAAGCATCCTGAGAATCACATGCCCATCACTGAGGAGTTCACGCTTCCTGGAATGATATACGGAATACAAACATTGGCACCAAGTTAAGTCATGTTCCCACACTTGTGCTTCTGTATTTGCATTCGTGCCATGCTTTGGTCCACCTTGTCCCTCCGTGCTGGAGGCAGGGAAGCATGCCGTGTTCAAGCACGGAAGAGTGTACTCATGTTGGTCAAATGTACTGGACTTTTAGGCTCAAACATACCCAGGCACAGGACAGATTGCCTAGTGTGAGTGCGCCCTAACTCAGTGCCGGCGTATGTATTCCTGTATATTATTACAGGAAGCGTGAACTCCTCAGCGATGGGCATGTGATTCTCAGGATGCTTTTTTCTGCACAGCACAACACCTGCACCAGGTTACGCAAATCAATGTTTCAATCAAATTGACTGCTTTCAGCTGTTTTTCATTTTACATTCTTTGATCCCAACATAAATAGCAAAGTCAAAGAGACACACCATTTCCTGTTTATTTGATTTCGTTTCAGAATGAAAACTAGAACATGAACATTATTTTTATAATTTGATTTGGTTTTTAAAACAGAAAAGTGAACAATGAGCCTTTTTTCATTTATTTGTTATTCAATTATCAAATATTAAATGAACAAATGATACACAGATTTTTCTCCCATTTTTTGAGACAGGAAAATACACTGATCATTTCCCACCTTTTATGTTAAAATGTTATTTGTTTTTCCATTTTTTGTGACCAAAATGACCATTCGTGGTCAAAATCAAAAAAATGGAAAAAAACATTGTTTGAGTCTGGTTTCATCCAGGAAATGGATCTGCCAGAAAATACACTGACTGAACCACACACTCATTCCCTACTCCCTATCCACTATATAGTGAGCAGCATATAGTGGACTAAATAGTGGACTCATCTTCTAAACACAAAAATGACTTTGGATACTACTCAGATAATGCAGATAATGATGTCATTGCCGCTGAAAAAATAAAAAAGTTTAGCAACAACAGCTTGTAAATTTCCATGACAACGGCTGGAGATCAATCAATCACAATCAATCAATCAATCAAACTCTTTATTTCAGACCCAGGGGGATCCATAGTTCAGGGTAAAAAATATGTAAGAAGAAGAAAGAAAAAATAACACAAAGGAATAGTACAAAGCCTTCCATATGTTCAGTGTCTAACATACAGACATGTTCACCAATGGTTCCACTGTCTGGAAAAAAACTCTGACAAAACTGCATACAGGGTTAACCAAAACATTGATTAAGTCATTTTCTGACCCAGATGCCTAAATCTAAACATCAGGTTACGTAAAACAGCAGAGCAGGTAGGTACCCTGACACTAAAGAACATCTGGCTTGCACTGGAGCTTCTTGAGGCTCTCAGCAGCAGCCTCATGCAGTCATTATAAGCCACTGTGAGTTTTTTAATGCTTCCTTGTTTATACCGGCACCACAGATAGGCAGTGTACAAAGGTGTACAGTACGGTCTAAAGAGTGAGATCTTCACAGATACTGAGCACATTCTAAACTTACGACACAGCATATTCGCTTGAGCATACAGTTTCCGACGCTGCCTGTAGATGTCCTTGTCATCAGATAGGTCATTTGCAATAATATGGGCCAAATATGTAGTCTCACTGCACATACTGAGTGCAGTGCCAGACAGGTGGAAGTCAGGAAAGATTGACCGTCTGTCTTCTCTACTTCTGACAATCATGATCTTACTCTTTTTTTGCGTTGTATTTTATATCAAAATCAGCACCATACTGTGTGTGTATTCTCAGAAGCTGCTGAAGACCAGCACTATATGGGCTAAAGATGACCAAATCATCTGCGTACATAAGGTGGTTAATTAGTGAGTCACCAACACTGCAGCCTGTACCACATGCATTTAAAATCAAAGAAATTAAAAGTAGAATTTTACTGAAAACTGGTACTGAATGTGACGTACTTTCAGGAAAAATAAAAATACTAATAGATAAAAAAAATTCTGTGTCTTTAGTTGTAAAAACTTGTACATTTTTGTGTGTATTATCACTTATTTTTACTTAAAGATGATGGTCTCATGTCTTGTAATCCTAATGGGGGAAAAAAAGTTACTCCGTTTTCAATCCTTGACATTTTCCTACAGATTAAATACTTTGGTTAAAACCAACAGACAAAAGAAGCTTTAAAAAAGATTATTAAATGTGTTCCTGTGCTCCTCTCCTTCATACGTCATGTTGGAAAGCAGCAACCGGGATGCATGATGGTAAATGTTGCTGGGCTAGTGACCATCGATTGTTCACTACTGTCACAATGGATTGTGGGATAGAGTGAGTGCACTATACAGTGAATAACAATGCTCACTCAGAATTTGGACACCACTACAAAATAGTGTACTCGCTATATAGTCAATAGAGAGTGATTTTGGACACAGCCGTTATCTGAATGGGAGCATGTGTTGCACTAAAACCTAAATCTGCTTTTCAGCATTGATAGGTTCTTTCTAGATATGCAAGTTTGGTTGGTTATCATTTTTTTTCTGAAACCAGTGCTAAATTTATACTTTTTGGTGCCAGTGCCTAAATAGAAAGAGATGCTGATTGAATCCAGGATAAGAAATGGAAAATTGTGTGACTTTTACTTGAGTGGATTTATTGACTAGTACTTTTACTTTTATGTAGTAAAATTTAACCAGAGCAACTGTACTTTTACTTGAGTGCAACAGTCATGTAGTTTTCCACCTCTGCTCTATGTTGTGTGTGTACTTGTTGGTAGGGTGTCCTGATTCCTGTTAATTGGAGGAGTTAGGTGAAGGGTTAGGTCTATATGAACACATTGCAAACCCAGATGCACACCTGGTCCTTGTAGCCCTGTTTCATTGGGAGGTCAAAACAGAGGGGTAGGTGTAAATGATAGAATTGGGACTGAGTTTAAGTGTTAGGTTTCTGCCGAATCATGCAAAAATCCCTCCATGAATTCTTAAATTATTCTGCTTGCAAGATTTGATATCATATTGACTTTTGACCTCCAAAATCTAATAATTTCATCTCTGAGTCACAGTGTATATTTGTGCAACATTTGAAGATAACTGTGCAAAGTATTCTGATTGTCACCTTCATAAGAAAGGCCTGGATGGACCGCTTGACTGACTAACCAGAGAAAAAACACCTCTGCAAGTCCTCAGCTGTCCCCGATGTGATGGCATAGCCCTGGATGATTAGGGTGTTAATGACGTGTGCCCCGCTCTGGTCATCTTCCATAGATTTTAAACATTCATTGCTAACAGAGTTGTTTTTCCTTTTCTTAGACGGATCCATGCTCTGATTGGTCACCGGGGTGAAATCACCAACGTTCAGTTCACCTGGGGCTGCTCCCTCATCGTCAGCGGCTCCATGGACAAAACCTGCAAGGTGAACGCTGTTTATGAGGGAGTTTTCCTGATGTGGATGTTGCATCTAACTGTTTCAGAGTTTGTTTTACAGCCTAGCAGTCGTTCGTCTTTCATTCACCTCTTTAATCATTGCTGTCACTCATACTAACACTCCATCGCTCTCCCTCTCCAGTCTCTGAGGTCTCTATCATTTCAAGCAGAAAAATTAATTCCTAATTCCTTAATTATGCCTAGATGAGTCACGCTCACAAGTAAGAAACAAGCAGCTCGCTGCTTTCCTCCAGGGGAGACGTTCAAAGCTAAATGAGACAGATATGGACTACATGAAAGCTGGTCTCATGAGACTGGTTATGAGTTTGTTAACATACTGTATGTACGCCCATATGCTGCCTGTATTTACCTATAGCACTGCACCTATAGCAATCAGTCATTTTTTTATTGTGTAATTTTTATTTTCAGCTGTGGGAGGCAGGCAGTGGGAAATGTGTTGCCACTCTTGCTGAACACAAAGAAGAGGTGCTGGATGTGTGTTTTGATTTGAGTGGCCAGCTCATTGCTACCGCCTGTGCTGACGGTGAGGCTCATCACTAAAACTGCAGTGAAATAATAAAGTATTTACACTGGTGTCCACAGTTAACAACCCTGCCTGTCTGTGTCTAAAAAGGTACAGCACGAGTGTTCAGTGCAACCACACATCAGTGTCTCGTCACCCTGGAAGGCCATGATGGAGAGATATCAAAGGTAAATCACAGACTCCTGATTACTTCCTTGATAATACCGGCAGGAGTGTCTACCAGAGGTTACGTTGCTATACATTAAGACAATAACCTTGTTGAGTACTGTAGATTGACATGACAACAGGGGCAAAGGATGGAATGTTTCCTTCCATTTTTGCCAATTAGTAGACTATAGTTGGCGACTTTTGGACTTTTCCGAAAGTCGCCAACAAAGGAAAGTCAACAAAAGGGGAGATTGCTTGTATATACAGTGCTTAACAAATTTACCACCTGTCATATTTGTCTCAAAGACCATCCAGCATCATGAAGTGCTGTAATGCGGACTCTTTCATTTTCAGTGAGCTCTCCACATTTTACCATTTTGAACAGGAATGAGGGATTTCAAACTGAATTCACCCAAATTTGAGCCGGCTCACTGGGCTTCTCTGAGAAGTCAGAAATTAATCAAGCATAACATTCAACCACTAAAACTCATTTTTCTGATCAGGAATGCAAGTAAATAACTATAATTTGACATATTAATCAAGAAATAATAATGTGCATTACTATTTTTTCAGTTTTTTTGTAAATCAGTAAATTTGAAAATTCATGTTGTTAAGCACTGTATGTGTATGGCCAAACTAGTACCTATTGATGAGCCGTTTGGGAGCCAAAAAGCCGGCTCTTAATACTCAGCTGAGACAAATAATCCAGATCTATTAAAAGAGACAGATTTCCAATCACAACAAGTGAGTGTGGACAGACATCATCAATGAAAACACAAGAAAGAACTGTGACAAACTGGACTGAACCAAACCAAACCGCTTGGTGGAAATTGACCATACATGTCCAGACATTAGACCAGGGGTGTCCAAATGTTTTCCACTGAGGAGCACATACTTAAAGTTATAAGGATGGTGGGGCCACTTTCATACCTCACTTTTGTGATATTGAAGTCAGAAAATCCAGTGTAATTTAGGTAAAGACTTGCTCAGTAATTGAAAATGCTTAAGTGGCTATTTAATGGCTAACAACTCAAATAGCCAGTCATTTCATGGATTTTAAAAAGGCCTATCAGATTTCAGTTGAGCCCTGGTTGGCCCTGCCTATCACTGGATCTGCCCCGGTCAGAATGAGAATGATGCTCCATGCTTTGGAGAATTTAACGTGTTGTCTCAGTTTAAGGTCGTTTTCACACATGAAAGTCTGGGGGGTTTTGGAACAGAAACTGCAACATTGTTGGGCTTTCTTTTGGTTTGGTTCGCATTCACATTGCTCTTGGTCAAACAGACGTGAACACTTACAACCTCTGCCCGCTAAGGGTGCTGTCGTCACAAACAAGAGACGACCAAGAAGACAAGACGGCGTAGAAGAAGACGAAACTGGAAACCTGTCTCCTTCCGCCGTTTTTTTCTTCCACATAAACAATGAAAAAAAAACAGAATTTACGCTGTCTTGGGGTTTCTGCTTTTGCATTGGGGCATTATGAGCAGCCAGTGAGGTGGTGAGCTGTCCAGCATGTTGTTCTTTACGCGAGATGAATAAATCAGCTCCGACTATGACATGTTGCTATGGCTACACAGATGCCAAGCGACGTACCAACATGTATTTGAGTGTATTAAATCACATATAATTCCATATATAATTATGCTTTATGACACTTCCTGAATTTGGTTCACAAGTTGGTTCGCTTTGCTTTCAAACCTCAAACAAACCGCACCAGGGATCATTTGGAAGCGGACCGAGACCCCCTGTCTTCAAGCAGACCAGAATCCACTTGTTTGGTTCGCACCAGAGTTCGTGTTAACTTTCACACCACTCCAAATGAAAACCAGACTATCCGGGAAAATGGACCATAGTTTGTTTAAAGTGGACCAAACAGCTCTGGTGTGAATGTGCCCTTAGTTTAAGTCCCCATCAAAAGTACATCACTGAATTCCATCCATCCATTTTCTACACCATTTATCCTGTTCGGGGTAGCAGAGGGCTGGAGCCTATCCCAGCATTCATTTCACGGGTACAACCTGAACCGGTGGTCAGTCAATCACAGGGCTGACATATAGAGACAAACAACCACACTCACAGACAATTTAGGGTCACCGGTCAACCTAACGAGCATGTCTTTGGGGGTGGGAGGAAGCAAGAGTACCTGGAGAGAACCCACGCATGCATGAGAGATCATGCAAACTCCGCACAGAAAGGCCTAGACTGGAAAGCAAACCCATGAGGCAGCAGCGCTAATCCCTGCATCGCCATGCAACCCACATCACTAAATTGTCCTGTCAAAATGTTTTGTTTACAGTATTAGCACAATAGCACTGCATAGTGCTAAAACTGAAATACACAATAACCCAAATAAACTGACACCGTCTTCACAAAGTTTAATTTTTTCTGTTTTCTTATTGACAGCCAAGTATAGTTCAGTGTTACCATCCTGTACTATGTGTTTCTTATAACGAGGTTGAGATCTAGCCATTTTTTTGTCTTCTATGTTCTGCATTTCAAACTCATGTAACCTGTGGTTAGTCTGAATTTAATATTTCTGATGATGTGGCTTATAATCAAATCTCCCTAGGTTACACAAAATTGTACTGGTCATTCAATAAGAAAACAGATAAAATATACGCTACCGTCAAGCACGAGTCTTTTTTCACTTATGTTATAAAATTTGCTGCAGGCCAAATAAAAATGGGCCAAGGGCCGCATTTAGATGGCTTTTAGTCCATATCTGCTGCTGTTTCTCCATGGGTTTATTTCTGGCTCTGGCTATTACTCGTGTGATTAATCGATACCTCAGACCCAGGCTCTCCACAAACTACTTTACTGTTTACATGAACTACTTTAAATTCTGCTTGTGGAGAGAGAACTACCAGAAAAAAAGGCTTCACTTCCTGCCATATTAACATGCAGAGAAGCGAGAAATACCACTTTATTTATTTATAACACCACAGGGCTCAATCATAAGTTAGTGAATGCACCAGGGAAGGAGAAGGCGAAAATGAGCTCAAATTTAAGAGTAGAAAATCAGCCCTCAGTCTCAGCTTCAGCTCGATACTCCTTCCAGTTCCTGAAGTAGGTTATTGCCTCGACTCTGCCTGTTTACCAGAGATAAACTGGTCTGTGAGGAGGGGGGATAGGATCGAGGCTATAGGCTGTTTGTGCTCACTTTGTCACATGGTAAAGCTCCACAAGTAGGACAAACCACCGCAGTGATCCCTCTGTTAATCCGGATATAATTGGTTTAAAACTAGAAAGTAACATTTTGGAGATTTCCATTAGGTAGTGTAAATACCATCTGCTTTCTCTGACTGTAGGGGAACATGGTCTGACCTTTAAACTCAGAGGACCTATAAAAAACCTGTAACACATCCTAAAACTTTAACTAGGGGTGGGCAGTTTACTTTTGTCCGTACTGACTAGTTTAAACACGTACAGTGTACTCAGAAAGTATTCAAATACCCTTCACTTTTGTCAGTGTGGCTATGTTGCACCCTGGTGGTACAATTGTTTAAATGTATTTTTATTCTCATTAATCTACACTCAGCACCCCATCATGGCAAAGTGAAAACTGATTTGTAGAAATTTTGGCAAATTTATTCAAAATAAAAAATTGAAATATAACATTACTCTGTATTAAAACCTTAGCCATGCACAATCAAGAGTAGTCATGTGCAGACAAGGCCATTTATAAGAGGGGAGAAAGGGGAGCACTTTCTGGGGCTCTGCCACACTGTGGGCCCATGGAGGTCAGAAGAATCATGGCCCATTGTAAAGTTAAGCTGGGATGTCCATATTTTATATTTCACCTGAATAATAACCACTCTGATCAAAGAAAAAAAAAAACTTTTTTTAATGTTTTTGTGCTGTAGTAAATAGCCATCTTAAAAATGTAAATCCCTTTTGTCAAAACAGAATTAAAAGTTAACAAGTTAAAAATGGGTGTAAAATGGCAAAAAATTGGTGGAAAAGGTTGTGAAATTGGACTTTATACGTAGCAGAAATAGGTTAGAAATGGCAAAAGTATAGCAAAAATGGATTGAAATGGACAAAACAGGCACAAGAAGTGGCAAATGGGAATTTTAAAGTGTCTAAAATGGTTTTAAAAGTGGCAAGAATGGGTTTGCTGAGGCAGAAAAATAGGCAGAAATTGGCAGAAATGTGTTAAACTGAGCATAACAAATGATGAAATGCAATTAAAATGGGCACAAATAGGCATGAAAGTGGCAATAATGGGTCAGCTGAGCCAACATTAGGTGGAAAGTTGCACTAAATGGTTTAGAAATGGCAATACAGGTAGAAAAAAAGTGGCAGAAGGGGTTTAAATTGGACAAAAATCAGAATTTAAGTGGCACAGTTTGTTAAAAGTTGTGGGGAAAAAGTGATGAATATGGTTTAAAGTGGTGTAAAGTGGCAAAAATGGTTCAAATTGTGCAAAAGTGGATAAAAATGGCAACTACTAGTGACAACATTGGGAAGGAAAAGTGCTTAAAAAGTGGCCAAAAAAACCAAACAAACCCCAAAATGTTCTTACATGTTTTAAGGCATCTGGCGACCACCTCTCAGTGTCTTGCAACCCCCAAGGGGGTCCAGACCCCCACGTTGAGAACCACTGCTCCAAACTGCAAGTGTCGCCGGAGCTTTGTGTTCCTTCAAGACCTTTATCATCCTTCATGAACCTTGGAGGAAGGCAAAGTTGTGTCAGAATTACCTGCTCTAGATCTAAAAGGTTAAAAAGAAGAGATCTTTTTGGAGTTTATATGTATTAACACCTTTAAAATACAGAGTTTAACACAGCTTACTTCAGAGGGGATCATCTTCTAGTTCTGAAGTGTTCCTGCTCTCTTGTTCTCCAGGGGTTTCTGGGAGTCAGCTCTCCTCTCTGAAACCATCAGTAAAAACGTCTGGATGGTGGATCATTCCAGAGGATTATAACACTAATCTCTTCATAACAGGACCTCTCCGTTCTGCTTCTCAGCCATGGTTAAGCTTAGGGTGGCGGTTGGGGTTTGGTGAAGGGGAACACTTAGCAGAAACCTGCAGCTCAACTAACCCCAAAGAAAACAGCACCAACACCACAAAAACCATTACTATTACTGCTGCTGCTTATAATAAGCACACATTAGCATTAGGAAATGAGTTTAGCTTTAGTCTTGTTTATTTATATCTCCATCCTAGTGATCTATTTCAGACTTTTCCTTCTATTTCTGTACCTGTCATTGTTCTCACTGTCATTGTTTTCCTTAAGTCTTTGTCAGCCCTTACTCCCTATTTCCTGTCCAGGTTTTGCCCTCGCTGCTAAGTTTAGAGCTTTAATAAAAGCATGCTTTACTTTCATGGCCATCCAGAGGCAGCTTCATTTAATCATCTCTTAGTTTACTTCACTATGGGGAAACAAAGCCATTCAGGGGATGATAAACCGGGGTGCTAACACAATCAGCTTCAGCTGTGATTTTCATAATACTCTCCTGGAAAAGCTCATTCACAGTGGACTTTATTTTTCTTAAACATAAATGCCCTCAGTGAAATAATGCTGCTGATGTAGGGAAATACAGTGTCTATTAAAGTGTTCACTCCCCTTGGATGTTTTACCCCTATATTGACTTAATGAGTCATTTATGGTCTATATATATATATATATATATATAAATCACAAAAATAACTTTGATGTTAAAGTGAAAACAGATTTCTTCATGTCATGCCAAGAAAACAGAAATATGTAAGGTAAAATAAGTGACTACATAAATATTCATCCCCTTTGAAGTGACTCACCTAATCAACAGAGGTCCAGCCAACTGGTGCTAGTGGTCCCACAGTTAGTGAAATAGGTATCACCTGAGTGCGGTAAGTGGTTGTAATATAAAAACACCTGTGTCTGGAAGGTCCAGTCACTGGTTAGTTAGTATTCCTGGCAACCATTACACCACGAAGACAAAAGAGCACTTCATACAACTTAAAGAAAAGGTTAGTGAAAAGTAAAGGCATAGTTACAATAAAATTCCAAGGCACTGAACATCCCCCTGAGTTCAGTTAAATCCATCATCAAGAAATGGAGGGACATGTGTAAATCTGCCTAGTTCAGGCCGTCCTCTGAAACTGAGTGAGTGTGCAAGAAGGAGACCAGTGAGAGAGGCAACCAAGACACCTATGACTACTCTGAGGGAGTTCCAAACTTCAGCAGCTGAGATGGAAGAGACTCTGCAGACAACACCTGTTGGTCCGGTTCTTCACCAGTCAGAGCTTTATGGGAGAGTGGCAAAGAGAAAGACACTGTTGGAGGAAAACTCTGATTAAATCTGGACTAGAGCTTGCCAAAAGGCATGAGGGAGACGCCATGGTTAGTGGAAGAAACTTATTTGGTCTGATGAGACCAAAATGTTGCTTTTGGCCATCAATCAAGATGCTATGTTTGGTGGACACCAAACACTGCACATCACCACAAACACAGCATCCCCACTGTGAAGCATAGTAGTGGCAACATCATGCTGTGGGGATGCTCCTTGGCAGGTTGCAGAAGTGTTGTGACTGTTCGGGTCTGTGGTTCTTGGTTAATGGTGTTTTTGAATTTTTAGCTAAATTGTGAAGAAAACTAGGCCCAATACCATCTCAACAGTGAAGCATGATGGTGGCAGCATCATGCTGTGGTGGTGGGGGGGTCAGCAGCAGGGACTGGGAGACTAGTCAGGGTTGAGGGCAAGCTGAACGAAGAGAAGTACAGAGATATCCTCAATGAAAACTTGTTCATCAGCACTCAGGACCTCAGACTGGGCTGAAGGTTCTGTTTTTCACTTCATCATGATGAGGCACCGACTGAAGATTAATGAGAGAAAAAATGAATATAAACGACTGTAGCATCAGACTGCAACATAACTGAAAAAAGTGAGAGGGGTCTGAATACTTTCTGAATGTACTTTATATACCAACAATCTTTCCCTTCTGTTGACCTTTCTTTGTTGGCAACTTTTGAAAAGTGGTTGGAACTTGGTTTCAGCAAAAACCTTCTTCACAGTTCCGCCCACTTTGCCAACTTTAGCCTACTATTTAGCAAAAATAAGGGGAAAAGGGCCCTCAACATCCCCAGCTTCACCAACATTCTGTCCTCTGCTTTGATGATGTCATTCTTTAAAACTTTTAACTGGCTTTAGAAAGAAAATGTCATACTTTGAAACTTGTGAAACATTCCATCCTTGCCTTTTGCATGCAGGCCAGTCTAGGCCTGGATGAACAGACCAGAGGTCAGTCACTCTGTATCTAACGACCAAAAAACACCATTAATCCCTGATGATGCATTGATTGTCTGAATATTCCACTATCACACAGACAGAGCACCCCACTGACTCCGCCCCTTTCTTTAGGTCTGTTTCAGCCCACAGGGCAACCGGCTCCTGACCGCCAGTGTGGACAAGACTGCTCGTCTGTGGGACGTTCAGTCTGGGAGCTGCCTACAAATCCTGGAGGGGCACACTGACGAGATCTTCTCCTGTGTCTTTAACTACGAGGGCGACACCATCATCACAGGTACATAACACTTTTTAAATCCTGACAGCCATGCACTGTTAAACGTCGCCTCAGGCGGTGGTTAAACTGCTCCTCTCTAGCCATCACAAATTTTTAATTGCACATATTGGCTGAAAAGCGTGCAGCTGTGTCCTTCTGTGCAGCCACCTGTTCTTGTTTGTGCTGTCCTGCAGGAAGTAAGGATAACACATGCCGGATCTGGTACTGATCCCGCCGTCCACCCAGGCAGGCTGCCAAATACCTGGAAACAGCAATGAGTCTGTGTCCGCCACGTGTGACCTGCTGTATATCTTTTCACCCTGTGACTGCGTGAAAAATCTCGTTAACATCTGTGAAAAGTTGAAGCATGATGGCTGAGCATGTCTCTGTGATGGTCCTCCTGGTACCAGCCTTACTCCTACCATGGCTAACTTTGCCCTGTAGAAAAGCTTATTTTTTAAATTACTGACATGTTCTCATAAATGTTATCTAAACTAGCATGAATTCTTCAAGTGCTCTTTTAGAATATTTGACATTTTTAGGACAAACTTTGCTTTCATGCTGAGAGTTTAATTAAAACTAAATCTCTTTATTTTCTAAGGGCACACTCAAATAAGGCAGTCTGCATGCCTAAGCAAGTTTGACCCCAAAAGCCTGGAGTCATTATTGTTGCAAAACTCCCGAGAACATTTCAACATTTTGAGAGCATGACTTATAGATTTTGCCTGTTTGTGAAACTGAAACGTTGTTATTTTTCTATGCAGTGTGTATGATACTCTCTCTGAGCGCTCAAAACGTATTTCTGCTGTTGGATTTTGGAAAAAAGAAACACAGGATGGACCAATCATGTTTATTCTGCCCGTTGTTGCTATGCTGTTCTCCAGGAGACATTTGCTTTGATCTCAGATAGTCCCAACATTCTATCACATACACACATTTTAAATTTCTTAGAACCAAAAATAATCATCAACCTTTAACAGTAATTTATACAAATCTTTAAAAGATTGCAAAAAATGTGAATCCAGCATAAATAGCGGAATAATTTGTCTACATTAGAAAGCAAAAATGAAGTCTGTTAGAGCAACTGGGTCAGTGTTAAAAGGCTTAGAAGTCGACCAAGATGATGCGTGTGTATGTGATAGAATGTTGGGATTCTCTTGGTGAAATCAAATCAAATGTCTCCTGGAGAACAGCATAGCAACAACAGGCAGAAAAAAGGTGATTGGTCCATCCTCTACCTATTTCCTATTGGTTCATTAATAAAAAAAAAAAAAAAGAAACAGAAATAAGGTTAGAGGAAAGAGAAAGTTTCGTACGCTCACAGAGAAAAATCAGAGCCAGTTTCACAAACAGGCAGAATCAACCT
Source organism: Cheilinus undulatus (assembly GCF_018320785.1). NCBI lineage: Eukaryota > Metazoa > Chordata > Actinopteri > Labriformes > Labridae > Cheilinus > Cheilinus undulatus. The sequence continues at coordinate 6,453,872 of NC_054866.1, forward strand.
GAACGAGAGGAGAATGGTTAAAGCATGAGCACAGACATTCACAAGCAGGGGAAATCTAAGCACAAGGAGACAGTTTAGAGTACAAAGGCAGGTTTGAATGGAAAGTTTGAAGAAGAATCTGAGCCTAATATCAATAAGTCATGATCTTAAGACGTTAAAATGTGTTCTTGAATTTTGAGACATAATTCCATACCAAGTCTACTTATAGTGTGAGTGCTCCCCAGCAGTGTTTCCTAAATGGTTTGCCCTTGTACAACACCATGTTATTGCCATGACTGTACAACTACAATTAAAGATGATTTAATGTATTGAAGAGGCTATTCTGCATGATTAAAGAAAATGCTGTACCTTGAGATTTTATCTTAATCAAGGAAAGGATGCACAATTTTGGATTCTTGCTGATATTTGATGACCTGATATTTTAAAACTCATTTTGGTTGATAAAGAGTACTGTGCAGAACTTTTAGGCATGTATGAGCGAAAAACTGGAGCTAAAGAAAGGTGTAGATGTAGGAAGTAAGCTGCCTGAGGTCACCGATGAATGGGAAAGAGGATTGCCACAACCCCAGTCATGCTCTGGACGTCCTTGCGTATTACCAGGGACATGAGAAAATAATATGTTGAAAAAACTACAAAGTCCACACCTTTACGGCAGAGTAAGGGTTGGATGTTGCGATTAAGCATGGCTGTAAGGCTTTGTCTGCTTTGAGACTGCCGAAAATAGATATGCTTTTTTAGGGTTTTATCAGTGAAACATTTAAAATCTATGTTGATCTATGTCACTTTTTCTTCTCTATTTGGGACTTGGGGGTTGCCCTGAGTCCCTGGTCCTGTTGTGGATGTCCCAAGGGCCTGAAATCTGCTGCAGGTCTCGGGGTGTACTACCAGGGGTGAAAAGGCCCAGTAAAAAGAGATGCGGGGCCCCAGACAACCTCCTACACCTGATAAAATGGACATTTCACTGATACTTATGGCTGATAGATGATTGATACTGCTGACATATGAATATCTGCAGAAATTTCCATATGTACTGATACTGATATTTGAATTTTTAAGCTAATATTACCTTTACCTTTACCAGCTACTTTTACCATGCTGAGAATATTGTGCATCCCTAATCAAGTGTAATACAGACATGTCTTAATGTTCGGTTAAACAGTGTTGTCTTTCTGCTGAATGTCATAAATAATGGACACTGTTTCTCACATCACATAAATTTATTGATGTCAAAAGATAAATTACATTCAGTTCTACTGTGACAGTTTGTTTTTCCTCAATGCTGATGTGACACTAAAGTACCGCTAAGAAGAGAAATAAACCGACCAAATTCACGTACAAAGTCAACAGAACAAACCGTACTCTGTCTTCCTGACGAGGTCAAAGCTAAAGAGAGCTCCAAGGTGCTGCAGTTCATCAGTCTACAGTATATACAGAACAGCTAATGGAAAGGATCAGTTCTCAAGTAACATTAACAAGAAAACACACTTAGAACCCGATGTCAAGGTCAAAACAGAGGTGGGATGTTGACTGATGAACACAACGAGGATACGGACATTTGTCTTCCTTAGAGAAGCTTTTAAATGGTTCTCAGTAGAGAGTACAACGCTTTTCCTGGGTTAAATGTCTATACCGAAGCTTGATTAAAACTTCTGCACTGAATCTACGCCGTAGGTTTGATTAGCCCTGAAACTACACATGTAGCCTCATGAGGACTCTATCAAAAATGTACCTGTGCCACAAAACAGACCACAAGAGCTGTGATTGGTCAGCTGGGTAGCACTGAGTTACAGTCTAAGAGAACTGTCTACAGACAGACTGTGAACTCTGCTGTTATATAAACGGCTGCAGACGTTGAACAGATCTGCCAAAACTACTTGCCAACATCAGAAAAACTCTCAGTTAGCCTAATCTAGAGCCATGATGTTTACGCTTCCTGTTGATGTATCTGTATAAAAACTCTGCTGACTAGTGTCCTGTTTTATTTCAGAGCATCGACACACCAATGTAGAAATATGCAGTGCTCACAATGGAGTAGATTCAATACAGGAGTAAAAATCTAACCTTCAGCATCTCTAGCAAGGTAGTTTAATACAAAAGGTTCAAGCATGATGAGTTGTTTTGAAAAGTTAACCTGATTTTTCCTATCTTCTATTGGCTTGTGTGCATCCTTTAGGAACCAATAAATAAATAAATAAACATAGATTTGGTCATGTTAATCTGTAAATATATATTAAGATTTATATATAATCTTTGAGCAGTTAAAACCTGCCAACTATAATCTCTTAAAGGCTAGTTCATTCCTACCAGGAATGTCCAACCAAGTAAAACCTACAGTACACTGTGTTTGTGTTCGTGCAGAGCTGGGCACATGTTCATCCATCTGTTAGCTATCATTTAATGTTTTTTTTTTTTCTTTAGAGGATTTTTATCTGCAAAACAGTTATTGACGCCTATTAAATTCAGTTTCTGTTGAAGAGAAACTAAGGCCTGGAATTTAAATAAGTGACTTTATGACATCACATCTTTCATGTCTAGGCTGGGAGTGAGGGAGGATAAGACACGCCCACTCCCTCCTTTCTTCTGTCCCTAATCAGCCACAACATAATTCAGTCTATACTGTTTTTTTAGATTTGATTATTAGCCATAATGTCAGAACCATTCAAGATAGATTTACCACAAGCTACCTGAGTAAGAAACCTTGACATATGCTCACAGACAAGATACAATTTCTCATGGGATCAACCTCGTTTAAGAAAAACATGGTTTATTTGCAATCTTAGTCATTAACACTACGTTACCCACAATGCCCAAGTGTCACAGCAATGTCCCTGATTGGCTGAACTGGCCTTTACGCCTATAACCTCTGTGTTCAATTTAGCACTACCGCTCCCAGTGAGTTTAACGGTTGTTTTCCAACAAAGGAGGTTTAAATAGAGAAATGAAGCTATATGATGTAGAAGACTGATTGTATGTTATCTACTTAATTCTCAGAAAAACATGCTTTGTTTGTATCACTGTTAACAGTACAACATTACCCACAATGCTCTAGTGTCACAGCGCTGCCTCTCATTGGCTGTTGTCACTTTTAAGCACTAGATTCAATCCAGTGGTGCTAGTACTGTGAAGTTCCTAGCTGTTTTTCAACAATAGATAGTTTAAATGGTGAATTGAGGATCATGTCAAAGACACAAGCAAGAAAATAATCAACCTTCTTTTAAGAAGGACATGCAGTGTGTCTTACATTGCATACTTCTGTTAGTATACTGTAATACAGTAACCTTAAGCAGATGGATACGCCAATTTCCTTATTTTTCACTGGCGAATCCATCTTGCAAAGCTCCAGTCTGAACCGTTTGGGCCCGGTTCGAAAGTGACAGGACTAATCAGCGACAAGGGGCAGTACTCTCAGGTGCGGTGGAGTTGTAAGCAAGCAGCAACAAGAGGACAGTGGAATTATGGCAGAAGAGCTTTGCTAAAACGCTGCTAAAACATCAGTTTTATCAGAAATTAACATTTTTTGTTAAAAGAAGAACAAAGAACAGCAGTGAGTTGTTTCTTTTCAACAACGACAAAAGTTGTGTACCGACATGTCTATAGTCGCCATGGTTCACGTTATACCTTGATAGCGGCTATGTCACGTGTTTTGTTGCTCTGATTGGCCCGTAAAGATGTGACAGAACGTTTATCCAATCACACTCTGAGTTTTTTTCAAATCCTCTGCCGTTTCCCAAATGTTTAGTATTGAAGGTTTTCCAGATGGATGTGTCAAACACATCCATCTGGGATGTCAGGTCAGTAATATAGTACACTTAAATGCAGTATAGAGTTCTTTATCACAGTGGGTTTGCACTGTTTCGCATCGCATACTGATGTATTGCACTAACAGGAAGTGATGATTTAACTGGCTGTTTTTTCTTCTTCTTTAAAAGCAGAAACCAGACAGACGTTAGGGGATTCTGATCAAAATTTGACAGCTATTTCTGCTCACTATTGAATTCATGCAACTTTTATTTTATGTTAACATTATTCACTGCAATAAAAGGAATTTATTTTGCCTTTTTCGTGGTTGAAATGTGCTGCCAGTGCTCATAATACATTAGCTAGCTAGCAGATGCTAACATTAGCTAGCGCACTAGCATGCTAACAGTGTTTTAAAGGGTACTGCTGTGGGCTGCTACTAGTAAAGGTAACGGTCAGTCAAAAAGTAGACTGTAACTGTTGAGCTCTGTGGTGACTACAGGTGGCGCCACCTATGTCACAGAGCACCATATCAGCCAGGAGAAAATAAGCAAAATGATTCAGTTGTAGTAAATGGTTTCAACCTGTAGAGGGCAGTCACTATGCACATTTTTAACACAAAATGTAGAATTGAAATACTTTGTGCAAAAATGTCATGATTTGGACACCAACTCATCAACAGTACTGCTAAATACACAGATGCAGATGTCTGTGTCTGAATAAAGAGCTCTGAGGGGTTAGTTAGTCGTTGATGTGGTTTTTCAAAGAGAGAGCATATTGAATAACCACCTAGAATGCCCATCTCTACCAGGACAGACCTGGAGCAGACCATTAAACTTTAATCAGGTTTAAGTTTACTGATATTAATGTCTTTGGTACAGATTACCTTTTAACAGAGCTAAATTTCTGATGAACAGATTAATGGCTAACAGAGCTAAATTTCTGATGAACAGATTAATAGCTAACAGAGCTAAATTTCTGATGAACAGATTAATGGCTAACAAAGGTCAATTTCTCATGAACTGTGCCCAGCTTTGTGTTTGTGTCATTAGAGAGTAAATCTAAAAAAATAACCATGCTTTCATTAAAGGGAGACTCGTTCATCAACTTTACAAACAGAAAAAAGTCAAATATATAAAATCCATAACTTCCATGGGTGTGTGAGGATGTCTGGCGTGTGCTGATCGTGTCCGGCTCTCAGCGTGCTGTTGGAGACACATAGCGTGATGGGACAGGACGGGGCAGACGGTGAGAACTGTTGAGTGAATAAGTGAGCATGTGCGTTCATGTCTGCAGACACTGGTTCTTCCTACAGGGTCTCCAAGAGCCAATCAAACAGGCTGGACAGAGACTGGCCGTCCTCTTCCTCTTTCTTGTAAAGTTTGCAGAACTGAACCACGGCGCCGAACAAGTCCGCGATCCGCCACGCCCTCTGGGACATCAGATGGACCACCCTCTGAAACTGGGAGAAGACATGCAGGTGATGAGTATAACAAAACAATACATGATCACTGAGTTCAGCCTGAGTGATATACGTAAATATTCAGGATGGTTTCATCTGAAAATAGTGAAAGGCCTCAGACATGCTCAATATAATCTTCACAGTTAGCCTCCACAAATAACAATGTCAAATTCAAAACTTTACTGTTTCTACAACAATCAGAGAAAACTACAACAGGAGAAAAGGCGCAGGTTGGGCTTATTTGTCCAGCATGCTTTTATTCTGACATTTTCCTTGTTCTGTTAAACAATCTAGTCACTTGTACGAAGATTTATTAAGATTCTACCTAAACATTTTCTATGAAAAGAGGTATTCTAAATAATAAAAAAGTGTACATTACGTTATGGGTAAGAGTTTAGGCAATGTTAAGAAAGAATACAGAAGAATTACTTTCCAGACATGTATCAGTTAAATCCTAATTCAATGTTGAACACGTGATGGTTCAACCTTTCCTGTATATCAGTGTTCCCCAAAGTGTGGGCTTTCGCCCCCTGGTGGGTTTAGGAGTTACTGCAGGTAGGCTGCAAGGGGTCATTACAATAAAGTACTATAATTAACATATCTTTAAATAAAAAAGTCAGGTTTTAGACCATCAAACATTACAGAAAAGGATTAGGGCCAAGAATTATTTGTAGATCCAACTTCTGGTTTGTTTTTTTTTTTTTTCTGATTAAAAAAAGGCCAGATTCTAAGAAAAGGTTAGAAATCGGGGGGGGGGGGGGCATTTTTTAAGATTTAGAATTATTAGATTAAAAACTGAATTCTAAAAATAATATCGGAATTCTGAGATTAAGTCAGAATTCTTGTGTGTGTTTGTGTGTGTGTGTGTGTGTGTGTGGGGGGGGGCATGATTTTGAGATCAGTTTTAGTTAAAATTGAGATTTAAGTTGAAATTTTGAAAAAAGTCAGAATTTTTATGTAATTCGCAGAATTATGAGATTTTAGTTAAAATACTGAGATTAAAGTTAAAATTTTGAGATTTAAATCAGAATTCTGAGATTAAAGTTAAAATTTTGAGATTAAAGTTGAAGTTTTGAGATTTAAGCCAGAATTCTAAGGGCCCCTACACATTAGGCCCAGTTGTTTTGAACCGCACCGCAGCACGATTCCTCCCTCTCCCCCTTCCCCCCGCTGGCTTGCTTTCACACTTGCAACATCAATCTGTGCCTGGGCCCACTTGCGCATTTACTCGGTCTGACACAGCAGGTGGCGGTATGCACGTAGCTGGTTTACAACCCTGCCAAGGAGGAAAAGACTCCAACTTGTGTTCATCTGTAAGGTGAGTCACAGCAGACCGTTTATTGGCTGGATTCTGGTGATTTCTGCACTTTGTAGAGGAAAAATGTGAACAAACTGCCGCACAGAGGAAAGAAGTTTAGCTTTTATGATGACGTCATAAAGCTGATACGACGCCCTGTCCCGTATCTGGGTTGCATTCACATCTCATCAGAACAAAGCCAGAGTCCACTTTAATGGAGCCAGAGACTGCCTCCCCAAGTGGGCCCGGGCCCGGTACCTGGGCGCGGTTCGTTTGAATTCATACTACCAAAACGAACCGGACTTTGGGCTCAAGTGCACTCGGATCCAGGACCGGGCCCCTAGTGTGAATGCACCCTAAGATTATAGTCGTATTTCTGAGATCAAAAATGTGAAAGATCAGAATTATGAGAAAAATGTCACAACTAAACTAAAAAGAGTTTGAATATGTTTTGTCTGATGTACAGAACTGGTGTCCTGGTGTAATTGTTTCTGAATCCACTGGTGAAGCTGGGTGAAACATTCCATTACTCTGCCTCCTTCCTAATTATAGGACTTAATTAATGCCTTCAGGGACATTAATGTTATTTTGAAAGGCTTAATGGAAAATATAGGTGGCTTTGAAGATGCCTGACTGAAACAATCCAAACAGTGGTGGCTTGTTAATTTTACGTTGTTTTTTGCTTTCCTTAAAGGGTAATGTATCTGAAAATTTAGCATTTGCACAGAAATTTTTGAATGAAGCATGAAATAATACATGAAGGGAAATATTTTGAGTCTCATTCTTTGGTTTTAGGATGTTCTTGGAAGGACTCAGAAGAATTGTAGGTGTTAAATTAGGCTGTGACACATTTAAGTTTGGGAAAGGCTGCCATAGATACTCACCTTTGCAGCCCTCTTTTCTCTGGACTTTCTGAAGTAGAGCGCAGGAAGGCCCAGCTCGGAGGCAGCAATCCACTGAAGAGCCACTCTGAGCTCCGAGTCCACACACTCAGACTCCAGATCACAGTTCACCACCAGCAGTCCCCTGAGGTTCCCGCTGGTGCTAGCTGTCCGTGCTGGGCTGGTCTCTGGAAATCAGACATGACAGTGATTTCCTTTCAGCCGCCAAAAATCTGAGCTATTCCATCCTTAATTACAAACAAAGACATGTGAGAGTATCTTGATATTTAGTGATTTACTCATTGTTGCTGCTTCAGGTAGTGAGGGTCATTATGAAGTTAAAAGCCAAAGATGGGCCAATTTTATCACCACTGTTCCAAAGGTTAATGGTTGTAGGTCACCACATGGCTATTCTATATTTCCCAACAGTGTTGGAGGTAATTCATTACAAAGCAACACAACAGTGTACTCAGATCACTCTTTAGTTGTCCTTGCCCTGGGAGAGAGGATTTAGAAGTACGTAAGTATATTATACTTTTCTCTACTGCATCAATTTACATTTTCTTTTGCAGAATTTCTGGAAACTGTTGGACTGTTGCTTTTTGTCTGTTTTGCTATTTTTATCTGCCACGTCCTCTCTCATCTCTCAGCTCCAGCAGTTCTTTCATACAGTACTGAGTCGAGCTAACTGGATCTCTTAGCAGAAGGCTGGTGTGTGAACTAGTGACACATACACTTCTCTTAAGAGAACCATGACTGCCAGAGTTAGGACCAGTGTGGAAATAGGATAGATGCCGTCCTCCTTTTTTTTTTTTTTTTTTTTTTTTTTTTTAAGTTATTGTACTGTGATCCTGAAGGAGGTAAACTGATGGACTGGTGGCTTAAGTGATTCCTGTAATATCCCTGTTCAGAGAAACACTTTAAGACTCTCATTCTTTTTGTACTCACTTGGAAAAAAAAAAAAACATGACATCATAAAATAGCGTAATTTCTCATTATTACTATTATCATTGATGGAGTTTAAGACATTAAATATGACTGTGTTTAGACCAGTGGTCCCCAACCTTATTGCTTAGTGTCACCCCTACTCATATCTAAGGAAAGCAAAGTTCCCCCAGGACCTACCTGGAAATATTTGAAAAAAAAATCATTGAGAAAACCCTGATATAAAGACCTACATACAGTTTTGTCAGTTTTTCTTGACAAAGATTTATGTATAAATTAGCCATTACTAGAGCGGTGTATTAGGGCCACTATAAAAACAATAACAACCACAACAACCACAACCACAACAACCACCACCACCACAACAACAACCACAACAACAGCAACCACAACAACCACAACAACAACAACCACCACCACCACAACAACAACCACAACAACAACAACCACAACAACCACCACAACAACAACCCCAACAACAACCACCATCACCACAACAACAACCACAACAACAGCAACCACAACAACCACAACAACAACAACCACCACCACCACAACAACAACCACAACAACAGCAACCACAACAACCACAACAACAACAACCACAACAACCACCACAACAACAACCACAACAACAACAACCACAACAACCACCACAACAACAACAGCAACCACAACAACCACAACAACAACAACCACCACCACCACAACAACAACCACAACAACCACAACAACCACCACAACAACAACCCCAACAACAACCACCACCACATCAACAACAACCACAACAACAACAACAACAACCACAACAACAACAACCACAACAACAACCACCACCACCACAACAACAACCCCAACAACAGCAACCACAACAACCAAAACAACAACAACCACCACCACCACAACAACAACCACAACAACAACAACCACAACAACCACCACAACAACAACCCCAACAACAACCACCACCACATCAACAACAACCACAACAACAACAACCACCACATTAACAACAACCACAACAACAACAACAACAACAACAACAACAACAACCACAACAACAACAACAACCACCACCACAACAACAACCACAACAACAACAACCACCACAACAACAACCCCAACAACAACCACCACCACATCAACAACAACCACAACAACAACAACAACAACCACAACAACAACCACCACATCAACAACAACCACAACAACAAAAACCACAACAACAACCACCACAACAACCACAAAAACAACCACCACAACAACAACCACCACAACAACCACAACAACAACCACCACCACAACAACAACAACCACAACAACAACCACCACAACAACCACAACAACAACAACCACCACAACCACAACAACAACCACCACAACAACCACCACAATCACCACAACAACAACCACAATCACCACAACAACAACCACAATCACCACAACAACCACAACAACAACCACAATCACCACAACAACAACCACAATCACCACAACAACAACCACAACCACCACAACAACCACCACAACATAAACTGCAACAACCACAACAACAACCACCACAACATAAACTGCAACAACCACAACAACAACAACCACAACAACAACAACAACAACCACAACAACAACCACCACATCAACAACAACCACAACAACAACAACCACAACAACAAAAACCACAACAACAACCACCACAACAACCACAAAAACAACCACCACAACAACAACCACCACAACAACCACAACAACAACCACCACCACAACAACAACAACCACAACAACAACCACCACAACAACCACAACAACAACAACCACCACAACCACAACAACAACCACCACAACAACCACCACAATCACCACAACAACAACCACAATCACCACAACAACAACCACAATCACCACAACAACCACAACAACAACCACAATCACCACAACAACAACCACAATCACCACAACAACAACCACAACCACCACAACAACCACCACAACATAAACTGCAACAACCACAACAACAACCACCACAACATAAACTGCAACAACCACAACAACAACCACCACAACATAAACTGCAACAACCACAACAACAACCACCACAACATAAACTGCAACAACCACAACTACAACAACCACCACAACAACAACCACCACCACCACAACAAAACCATAACAACCACAACAAAACCATAACAACAATAATAACAATAACAACAATAAAAATAATAACAATAACATTAATAACAAGAATGATGATAAAAATACAGATTGGTTGATTTTCAAGAAAAAAACCCTTCAAAATTCTCAAAGTCATTAATTCACAAGAAAATAAATATTTTTTTTTACTTTACAAGTTCTAAATGTACTGAGACTAAAATTAATAAGTCTTGAGACTATAAGCTACACTGTTGTAAATTTATGATATTATAAACGTGACATTTTTGAGTTTCTAGCATCAAAATTTGAGATTTCTTGAATTTGGAAATTTATTTATTTTTCTTCTAAATTCCAAGTTTCAAACTCTGAACTGAGTTTGATTATGTAAATGTACAAATTCATAATGTCAAAAATTTTGTTTTTTCCCTTCAAAAATTTGTGTCCTTTTTACACAAAACTAACCTTTTTTTTCATTTTTTCACCTTGTAGGTTGGCCCTTATGTATTATTTTTTAAATCATAAAGTCTAAACTCACCAAAGGCGTTCTCCTTGGTCCCTGCATGATGGTCTTTCTCTGTTTCCCCACTGGGATAGAAGAAGAAAATAAAGTTACACATACAAAACTATCGCTGTGAAGGCTTTTTGCCTTTGTAAGTCAGGACAGCTGAGGAGAAACAGGAAAAAGAGAGAGAGGGATAAGACATGAACCAAACAGCACCAGAGAGAGACTTTGGCCTCTTTATATAGGCAACTGCTGAACCAGACTTTCTCTACATGTTCTAAACATTTTTCTGCTTTGGAGCTTTTTTTTTGATGACCCAACCAACAGGAAACAAGTGGAGGATGGATCAATCATGATTGCTCTGCCCTTTCCCCAGGAGACATTTGCTTTGATCTCACTAAGAGAGTCCCAACATCGGGGCGTGCAGATGGCCTAGCAGTCTAATGCTCTACCCATGTGCGTGGCCGGCTCGGGTTTGAATCCAGCCTGTGGTCCTTTGCCGCATGTCTCTCCCTGTTTCGAACGCTATCTACGGTCCTCCTCTGTCCAAAAAAAGGCACTAAAAACTCCAAGATTATATCTAAAAAACTTTTTTTAAAAGAGTCCCAACATTCTAACACACACACACACACACACACACACACACACCATCACAGTCGACTTCCAAGCCCTATAACATTCAGTTCCTCCTGCAGACTTTAGTTTGGCTTTAAAAAGTAAAAAAGTTATTCCACTGTTTATACTGAATTCAATTTTTACTATCTTTCACAGATTTTTAATTATTACTGCTCAAGTTTGACATTATTTTTTGACCCTCAGACTTTTATAATGTGTGTGTATGGCATAGAATGTTGGGACTCTCCTAGTGAGATCAAAGCAAACTTCTCCTGGAGAACAGCATAGCAACAACGGGCAGAGCAAACATGATTGGTCCATCCTCTCCCTGTTCCCTATTGGTTGGTTCATCAAAAAATCTAATAAAAGGAGGAACGTGTCCCCGTTTGGGGATAGCTTCTCACAAGGATCCAGGAGTGAAGGCAGCCTAGATTTTCTAAATGTGGAATGTGGACAGAATGTGGACAGAATAATCGGTTGACAGCAGAATTTATAATTAGTGTAAATGTACAGGATTGTCAGTCCAGCCCCTCGTCTCCTGATTCCTCCTTCAGAAAAAGCAATATTCTTTGTGCAGACTTGTGTAGAAATTGCTTCTACAATAATGGGCTTCACAGTGACACGTTAATGAGAAACATCGGAGTCCTGCTCGGGGGCTCTGACAGCTACCTGATGGCTGTGTTCTGAGTGGGCACGTCACAAAAAGCATCGAGGTCTGCCAAGCCCAGGCTGGACGCGCTGCTGGTTCCATTCCTGTCATCCAACAAAAGAAACAAGAGACAGCGTCATCCACACGTTGTCTCAAGACATTTGACATGATCAGCGGCGTGTGAAGGGAACAATAACCAGGCCCAGCGATGCAGGTCATGTTGTTCATTAGCGGGTGATTAGCATATAAATAGCAGCTGCGGTGGAGTTGGACACTCAAGGCGGGGGAGCGGACGATTTCTGTCCAGCAGCAAGCCTTTCTGAGTATGAGGATGAGGAGAGTTAAGGCAGTTTAGGCGGGGAGGGTGGGCCGGCAGTGTCACAGTAACGGGGGGATGAGGCAAGGTTAAAGTAAGCAGGTAGATGGAGAGGCTGGAGGAGCAGCGGATGTGGTGGAGTGTTCATTTAATCAACTAAAACAACCCAAAAATAGATCTGTGGTAAGAAAACGCTGATAAAAACTATGCTTAGTTTTCATCAAGGAGACTAAAATGTTAGTGCTGGACTGTGAGACGTTCAGAATCCATGATATTTCTCTACTGTGTTACTAATATGTCAGGATTTCTGTCAGTGTCAGTTGCACAACCCCATCACAAACATCATATCACAGAGTGAAACTGAGACTTTTTACCATTTCATTAAAATATTAACTCAGTTTTAATTAGATGGACGCAACACATCTCAAAAAAGTAGGGACAGGGCCATGTCTTCTGTAAACATCTGGGAAGTGAGGCCAGTTTCTGGAGTTTTGGGAGAGGTGATGTAGGATTTTAGCTGCTCAACTGGACTAGGTCATTGCTGGATCTTTCCTTTTATAATGTTCCAAGTGTTTTCTCATGGTGAAAGTTCTGGACTGCAGGCAGACCAGTTCAGCACCAAGAGTCTTCTATTGTAAAGCCATAAGGTTGTGATGGATGTGGTATGTGGTTTAGCATTGTCCTGCTGAAATAGTCAAGGCTTTCCCTGAAGAAACGTTTCTGGATGGGAGCATATGTTGCTCTAAAACCTCTATCTGTGTTTGCAGCATTGATAGTTCCTTTCCAGATTTGTAAGCTGTCCAGGCCATATGCACTAATGTAACCCCATACCATCAGAGATACAGGCTTTAGAACTGTACCAGGATAACAAACTGGATGGTCCCTCTCTTCTTTAGTCCTCAGGACGTGGCATCCGTCCTTTATAAAAAGAATTTCAAATTTTGATTTATCTGACCACAGAACAGTTTTCCATTTTGCCTCAGTCCATTTTAAATGAGCTTTGGCCCAAAGAAGACAGCTGTGTTTCTGGATTTGTGGATGGCACAGCCACATGGAGACAAATTTAGGAGTATATGCAAAAGTTCTTTGTTGTATCGGCGTTTAATCCACACGGTTTTGGGGGGCCGTAAACCCTACTTTTTGAAACTGGTTCCCAGAGTGAACAAATCTGGACAGCCAACCACAACTTTCTTTACATCGTACATAGCGTAGCCCACTTAAGCTGCATGCACAGGCCAAACCAAAACAACAATGGTGGGTGACAGGGTTGTGTTCGTGCTGCAGAAGCTACTGAGCTTATTATGACTTTTACAGCAAAATCTGATGCTCCTTTACTACCACAGAGAACAACATACACCAGATGTTCTTAAATCCACCAAGGAGAACAACCAGAAGGGCATCCAGAAAGTTTTGGGCCGTTTTCTGTAATCTTCTTCTCTCTTTTGGCAGCAACACAGCGTCACTTACGGGCTTGGCATATATACTACAGTGTTTTCAGTCGTTTTCAGTGGTTCCGTGCTTACACAGACATTTCCTGAAATGATCCCGTATTTACAGAAAACTTTTTCAAAATGAAATGGAAATAAATCATTTTCGTCTCCATGTGGACAAGGCCTGAGCCCATGAGTTCCTGAGCCCATGCAGTGATTTCAAGTCCAGAATCAGGCCTGTTTTTAATGCAGTGGCCCCTGAGGGCCCCACGTTCACCAGCATCCAATACTGACTTTCAGCCTTACTCCTTGCTCACACAGATTTCTCCAGATTTTCTGAATCTTCTGATGGTATTATGGGCTGTAGATGGAGGGATCTCCAAGGTTGTTACAATTTCATACGGAGGAACATTTTTCCGAAAGTGTTCCAGAATTTTTAGACACCTTTCACAGATTGAAACTCTGCCCATCTTTACTTCTGAGAGTCTCTGCCTCTCTAAAATGCTTCTTTTATACCAAGTCATGTTACTGACCTGTTGCCAATTAACCAAATTAACTGCAAAATGCTCCTCTGACTGTTTCTTTTCATGAGGACCACTTACTTTTCCTGCCTTTTATTACCATGTCCCTACTTTTTAAAATATGTTGCCATCATCAAATTCAAATAAGCTAATTTTTTTAATGAAATGGTTAATGTCTTATTTTCAACATCTGATTTGTTTTTTATGTCCTATTGTGAATAAATTATAGGGTTATGAGATTTGAACATTATTGACTTCTGTTTAAATTTACATTTTAGACAGTGCTCCAACTGAAAGTGGGGTTGTAGTCTAGTTTAGTTTATTAGTTTATTTGACAGGGGCCATGCACAACATAACTGTTGAGCCAGAGTTAGCTATAAAGCTAATTTACATCTGTGGTCCCTGTGTAGATTCTAACTTTACTGTAACATGACATTATCATAAAGGTTTGTACATTCCCCTGAGTTTGGCTGAAGGTAAACCAACAAAAATACCCATAGCGCTGCCGAGGTTTCTTCCTAAAGGCCTCTACATGTCTGAAGGTTGAAGGTTGTGGTGTGGTGCAGGCATGGCGTGCTTTATGGAAGCTATGGAGAGCACTCTGCCATGAGCCAGCCCAGCAGAGCTGGACTTAGGGGGAGAATTGGCATCGGCTTCGGAGAGCACGAGTGTCAGCAGCAATGGGCCGATGAGCGTGGGGTGAGGGTGGGAGCAGCAGCGTTTGCAGCAGTTTTGTAACAGAGATACACGTGCTGTTAACTCTGCGTCACATACGTATGACCTGTGTCCACCTGATGCTGTGCACTTCCTTTACAATGATACGACTCAGACCTGAGTGCCGAGACACTGGGGATGTGAAGCAACGATGTGAGAAAGTTACAGAGCTGGTAAACTGAGTCTACAATCGTCACAGGTGTGATGGGTCATTCTCACGTTACAGAGACAGTCTATCAGAATATCAGGGACAGATCAGCTCTGTTTAGAGGTTTAATGTTGAAACAGGAGAAACTAAAGAGGAACACAATCTGTGTTTCAGTCCAGCTAGAGACCGTTTAAACTGGTGACTAGCACAGTGGTTCTCAAATGGTCTAGCCTAGGTGAGCTGGAAATTTCTGCAACCATACATTATTACTACTGTACAAGTGTTTAACAATGTTAATTTAAACTTTATGGCATCTTTTACAATTCATTCTTATTCAAATGGATTTATTTTTACTGTGTGCACTATGTGGCTCAGGAGTTGCTCTGCTGTTTTGTTGTTTTTGGTGACAATGACCATAAAGGATTTAACTATGGATTCATAATGCAGTTGGACGCAGGGTTAAACAGCAAGTACGTCTCAGGTTTAGGAGCAATGGTTACTGACCCCTCGCTCAGATGGATAAAACTACTTGTCTCCTCGTGGGGTTCGTCCTCAGGGGTTATATGCGACCAGCTTCCCGTGCTCTCTTCACTGCTAGCGCTCATTGAACGCTTGTCCCTCTTCACTACGGCGGTCACCGCCACAGCTGGCCTGTCCCTCTCACTGCTGGGGAGAGCAAACCGCAAGATGGTGGGAATGACCATCGACCATGCAACTCAGCATCTGCTGCTTTGAGTTTGACCTTTGACTTCTCTAGATCAGTCGTTGTTCAGTTTATTTTTAAAACCCAGTTGTAAAAAGGTAGAATCAGGGTCAGTGCAGTTTAAGCCCAACAGATTTTTCCCAGTTACTGTTAAAAAATAAGAAGCAAGACATAGAAAAACATACCCTCGGCTATGTCAGGCAGTTCAAATTAAATGGGAATTTAAATAAAGACATGTTTTTGTTTTCTGTGTCTTATTTTGTGTTTGTTCATGTCTTGTTTTTTTTTTTTTCAAAAAGAATTGAAATAAATGTTTAAGATTTGTTTTTTTTATCTTATTGTTTTCATCTAAAGATCAAAGAAGGAAAATCAAAGAATGGAAGACTGGTGATGTAACATTTTTTCAATGTTGCAGATGTTCTGAAAAAAGAATGTTACGGTACTAGTGTTCTGTTTTTTGATCTACCTTCCAAACACAAAAACAATAAGATGTAACCTCTTTCTCCCCTTCATGTGTGTTAAGGTGTTTGATATTTCTTGTTTTTAGTTTTCCAAAAAAAAAAAAAAAAAAAAAAATGAATATCAAAGATTTGTTTTTTTTTTTCTTATTGTTTTCATCTTAAGATCAAAGAAGGAAGATCAAAGAATGGAACACTGGTGATGTAACTTTTTTGATGTTGCAGGTGTTCTGAGAAAAAAAGGATGTTACATTACTAGTGTTCTGTTTTTTAATCTTCCTTCCAAACACAAAATCAATAAGATAAAAAAAAAAAACAACCATTTCTCATTTCTTTATATTCTTTATGAAAACAAACAAAAAAGAAACAGCAAACCAACAATGAAAGAACTATTTTTCATTCTCCATTTCCCATTTATTGTTTTCCAAAAGAAATTAGTACAAGAAAAATGGTTCATTTTTCATTGTAACATCTTAGAGTTTTGATCAAACAAGGAAGATCAAAGACTGGAACACTGGTGATGTTATGTTCTTTTTTTCTTTATGCGTGACCCGCAACAGGTGTTTTGTTTTCTATTTCTCGTTTTCTGTTTGCCAAAAAGAATTTTAAAAAATAAATTTATTTAGTTGAGTTTATCTTCTCATTGTGATTTTGTTCAGATCCGCAAAAAAAAAAAAAAAAAAAAAAAAAAATCAAAAAAGAGACCAATCCGGATTCAGAACACTAGTGATGTTACATCTTATTTTTTAATATGATTGTAAAAAAGGTCATTACATCAGCCTTCCCTAATGTTTTTTTTTTTCTCTTTTTGGTTGAGAAAATAAAAAAAGAAACTGAAAACACACAAAAAATGAACAAACCTTTTTTTCATTCTCCATGTCTTAATTTTTGCTTTCCAAAAGGAATGAGTACAAGAAAATAACTTTTTTCATTGTGCCAGTTTTGTGCTTTATATCCAAAAAGAAAGATCAAACAATGGCCCCTCGCCTGTTGCTACAGGTGGGTGTTACTTTGAGCTCGTTTTTTTTTTTTTAATACACAAAAACAATATGACAAAAAACAAACTGTTTCTCATTTATTCTGATACTTTAATGAAAATGAACCCAAATTTGACATGTGATAAAAACTGCCTTAAAAGGCAAAAGGCATGTTTTTTTTAAATGTTTGGTTTTCATACTTTTGAATGGTGGCTGTGAAAAAAGCCATTTCTTGATTTTGGATTCCTTATTTCAAATAAAAAACCTGCTGGCTGTAAAATACACTGACCAATCAGGATACTTCATGGAGCTCTACAGAAACATTTAGATGTAGGCTGATGGAACTTCAATTAACTGTGATTGAAAGAAAGCAAATTCATTCCAGGATCTTTGCTGTGTTCCCAGGAGGAGACTGCTGGATTTCCCCTGGTTTTTGGAAATTGGATTAAATGAAGTTATAATCAGATGATTGAAGCCTGCCATCCTTGACAAGTCTGGGGGGAAATCATGTTTTATTGACGAGGCGGGTGATTGAGTTCCACTCAGACACAAGGGGCTCACAGACTCACTCCACTTGCTCCAGGATTACAGTCATAGTCTAGTAAAAGCAAGTCTGCCTCTCCTGGGGCTTTAGAGCTTTTCCGTTGGTTCTTCTCCAATTTCATTTGAACGAGTCTCATTGTAGGAAAAAATTTCTTTAAAAATCCCTTTCATTTTCCCCATTGCTGATTTGATTATTAACTATTTTGTCCAAAATATCCAAATCAGTCTTACCAAGAGCTACTTGGGTGTGAAACAGTGGGATATGCTACTGTACAAGTCAAAATTTGTGAGATATCACACAAAGTTTATTCCCAATCTCAGCCAAAAAACACTACAATACCCACAATCCTAGTGTATCACGATGGCATCAGTGATTGGTGGGATCTCTGGTAACCAGGTTAAGATAAGTTGTCTGAGTAGATAAGATATAGATCCATCTAAAGGTTTCAACACATAACGAACATCATCAGGACAGAATGCAGTGTTGTAGTCGAGTCACCAAACCTCTGAGTCGAGTCCTGAGTCCCTAGTGTTCAAGTCCGAGTCAAGTCCGAGTCACCGAAGAAAAATTCGAGTCGAGTCAGAGTCAAGTCCTCTTTACCTTAGTCTGAGTCCAAGTCAATCCCCATTACCTGTGTTTGAGTCCTAGACGAGTCCCCAGTATCTAAAATTACATTAAATTATCAATTGTTTTTAAGTCATTCCAGCTTTACAGGTGGGCTACACTGCTGTGTTTCAGTAATGTATGAATTTCTTCAACTTTTTATTCTAAAGGCTAGAGGAGCTGTAACACTCTTCATCTACAATATTAGTTATATTAACAGGATTATTTGTATATTTAGGGTGGAAAAATGAGGCAACATTTTTTAACTGAACTCTTTTTAGCTATCTTATACTAAATATTCCTCCTTTAAAATAACTGGATTTATTCAGATTTCTCACTAAAAACAAAAATTCCAATTTTCTCCATGGGGCATTTGAACACATCATAAAAAGGTCTTCACTTTGTCCTCCCTTCGATACTCTTAAGTCTGAGTTGTCATTAAACACATCACAGTTTTACCGTATGTCAGCCTGTTTAGCTCACTAATCAGCGTTATCTCGCCGAGATTCAACGTTGGATTGATATTT
Organism: Cheilinus undulatus; assembly: GCF_018320785.1. Classification (NCBI taxonomy): domain Eukaryota; kingdom Metazoa; phylum Chordata; class Actinopteri; order Labriformes; family Labridae; genus Cheilinus; species Cheilinus undulatus. The sequence continues at coordinate 6,473,053 of NC_054866.1, forward strand.
TTAACTAACGGGACTCACCACGAGGTTTAAGAGTTTTTATCACTCTGTCCAAGACTGAGGAGGATTACTGTACAGCAGCAACAGCAGCTAATATGACGAGTCCGAGCAGCTGTTGGAGATTTTCAGCCATTCAAAGGTAGGCTCTCTGCACTTTAGTTTAATTTCTTGTAGATTACTGCGGGAATACAGAGAAGAGCCACAGGTTTAAGCTGCCTTTCAGGTCCTCTCTCTGTCACCCAGGCTCCCCGCTCCTCCTCCTCTTTCCTGGTTATTTTCACAGACAGCAGGTTAGACTCACATAAACGTGCTTGCAGGTGAACGCCCGTGCCGGGTGCTGCACTGAGCAGTTATGAGGGGTTTTCTCACACAAAAACAACAAATATTACAATTAAAATAGTCTAATAAGGTTTGAGTCCTTCTCTTTATCCTCAAGTCCTGATGCAGTGAAAGCTCGAGTCTGAGTCAAAGTTGGAGTCATCAGTGCTTGAGTCCAAGTTGAGTCACGAGTCTGCCAAATCAGGACTCGAGTCGGACTTGAGTCCAAGTCCTGGACTCGAGTATTACAACACTGACAGAATGAGTCAAACCAAAGTCAAACATTCATCAAACTTGAGGTTTTGATTCCAATGAATGAATGAATGGATCTAATGTGATTCTCTCTGATCAACCAGAAAACAAACAGCTGCATCACAAAAATTATAATGGCGATTCATAGTCAAAAGGGAAACTTTCAAATATTCTAGATTCTTTTCACTTAGTGTGAACTATTTAATGCAAGCAGCAATAAAAAAGCTTTATGGACGTAACCTGTAGAGTGGGAATTTTTTAAAAGTCAACTACAGGCATGGCTGTTAAAAAAGCACAAAATGAATCTGACGCTTTCAAACGCTGGGAGAGGGGTGAGAAAAGACTGGGAATGTTTAGAATGCTCCAAAACATCTAGAACATTTAATCTGTGATTGGTTGTCTTACTTGTTTCAGTGAGAAAATGCCAAGACACATTCTACATGAGTTACAACAGCATGGCTTCACAGTGATAAGGGGCAGGGCCTAGACCGGCCTCAATGCAAAGGCAAGGATTGATTGTCGTACAGGCTTTAAAGGATGAGATTACCTTTCAAAGGCAAGGACGGAATACTTATAAGCTTTAAAGGATGACGTCACCAAGTACAAAGAATGGAATGTTTTATAAGATTCAATGGATGACATCATCAAACGCAAAGGAATGAATGATTTATAAGCTTTAGGATGACATCATCAAAAGCAAATAACAGAATGTTTTATAAGCTTTAAAGGATGACATCACCAAGTATAAAGAATGGAATGCTTGATAAACTTTAAAGGATGACATCACCACGTATAAAGAATAGAATGCTTGATAAACTTTAAAGGATGACATCACCAAGTATAAAGAATGGAATGCTTAATAAACTTTAAAGGATGACATCACCACGTATAAAGAATGGAATGCTTGATAAACTTTAAAGGATGACACTGTCAAACACAAAGAATGGAATGTTTTATAAGCTTTAAGGGATGAATTAATCTTTCACATGCAAGGAAGAATGTTTATAAACTTTCAAAAGACGACGTCATCTTCGAAGGCAAAGGATATATGAGAATTAGCGTTTGAATTCACAAGATTGACTTTGCAAAGTTTTGACATTAAAGTTACAATTTTATAAGATCAGAGTCATTAACTCCCAAAATTCTGTCTTAATTAATGAGAATAAAGTGTTGATCTACAACATGGAATTCAAATCTTTAGTTTATAAAATCAGAGCTGTTAAGCTAGAAGAATTGAGTAGACAAGAAGTAATTAAGTTCCTCAATGTCAAAACTATACAGGCCTAAAACTGTGATTCATATCATAGTAATTACTTTTTAGGAAAAAAAAAGTTGTGAATTTTAAAGACTGAAGATGTTAATTTACTGCCTCTATACTTGCTGAATTAATGCAGTAATTTATGCAAATCATACTGGATGGATTCAGGGGCTTTGATTGCGGGTGAGTCTAACTTTATGTCAGTTCTGCATTTTGTTTTTTGTAACATTTACGCCATAAATAGCAAGATCAAAACACAATAAAGGCTTAAAATATTTCACGACGAGTGTTATGAAGCAAAATAAAAGATTTCCACTGAATTTTACATTTTTGAGATGCAACTGTAGTTTTGGTATGCTAGCTGATAGTCTACCAATAATCTTATGGCCAAAGGGGCGGTCTAATCCTCCCAAAGAAGTGATCAGTGTTATACCTGCTGGTGGTTGTTGCTCTCTCCGCACGCCTGGTAGCTGAAGTGTCTTGGCTTGTTTCTTGCGGTCGTGCTCCTGCCCTGTTTAAAAGAGCGTCCTCCTCCCGCTGATCTCCCTCAATGTGGATGAGCGGGACGTCTCTGTGGCCCCGCAGGCACGGGGCACCACTGTCACTGCCAAAAGACCCTACTCCACTGCCACTTTTCTCCTGGCTGGACCTACTCCGCCCACAGCCCAGATGGGACTGTTTGAACCCCCGTCTCCTTTCACCAACAGGCATGTGTGGCTGTGGGAACGACCCAAACGAGCCCCCAGCTGCATCTTGTTGGCCCCCGAGTGCAGACCTGCCAATGTCTACTATGTCCGCTGCAAGGCGATTGGCAAACTGTTGCACGTGGGGCTGGGAGTCGCCTGCAGCCTCCAACTCAATACTGTCCTCTGGATCAGCAATGATCTTGTTCTTTCTCATCAAGGACTCAATAGAGGTCGACCACGTCTCATGAATCAGCATGTCAGTGATCTGGTCAGACTTGCCCCTTTGATAGAGGCAGGAGTCTGACTTACAGAGTCCTGTGGTTGACACAGAGCTGTGAGGGAAAATATTCAATGTGTCTCCGTGCACATTGCGGGCAAAACCATCAAAAGAATTGGCCTTAATAGGCGAGTTGACGGTCAGCCTTGAGTCTGAGGATCTTCGGTCTGGGACTGAGGACTGTCTTATACAAAAAGGTGTTCGAGGGGACGGGGGGAACAGGCTGTTGCTCCACTCTTTAGTCTTTGCAATCCCATACTCCTTGTTTTCCTTGTCCATGTTCTTCAGCATGAACCTGTAGAACTCCTCAGTGATGCTCTCTGTGCTCGACTGCTTGGAAAGGCAGGATGATGTGCGGACGTTCAGATGACCATTTTTCTTTGAGGCAGCCTGTTGCACTGCTGCAGCCAGAATGCTGCTTGCATTTTTTCCTGCGTAGTAGTCCAGAAGCAGATCAAAGCCCCTACCTTCGGTTTCCATCTGGTTGACCATGAAACGTGAGAACTCGTCGGTGATGCTCTCGCAGCTCGACTGCTTGGAGATCGAGCTTCCTCGACTTAAGTTCTGACCTAACCGGCTGCCAAGACCCAGGGTGTTTGCTGTGCCTGAGGGATCTGCATCTTCTTCTGGTATGCTCTCATAACTCGATGCCTTCCCTCTGCTCCACCGCTCACACTGCAACCTGCTGCGTGTCTGGCCCGTTTTGGAGGTATCCACCACGTTAAGCTCGGGGCAGTTCATGATCCTGGCAGTGACTTCGGAGGCAAAAAGTGCAAAAGGATCCTGTAGCTCCTCGGGGTTGACCGTTTCGTCCACCACCCTGTTCACCAGCCTCTCCATCAGCTCTGGCTGCTCCTCAGTTTTCCTCTTGATCTCACTGAGACGTGGCGCCCGATGTTTCTTTGAGGAAGCATTGCCACTTTGACCGTCTTTTCTTCTCAGCACCGAACGACAAGAGGGTATCAAGTAGGTTTCATGTGCCTCAGCTGACGTTCCTTTTAGTGCACAGAACCAGGGTTGTTTACCAGTAGAGTTCTCCAGGCAGATGGCAGCTAGTTCTGTAGCCATAGACACCACTGTAGAAGCCAAATCATCAGCATAGCAAGTGATGGGTGTCCTGGACTCTGAGTCCATTCTCAAGTAAAGCAGGGAGCTACAAGAGTTGAGAGAGGACTGGGGTGTGAGCGAGGACTGCCTACTGTCACTGCTTGTCCCGAGTCTTTCCCTCCTTTCTAGGCTATAAGACGGAAGCTCACTCCAAGCATCCCTGATCTGCTGAATCTGTGGGTGGTCGGGGATGTCCTTGCTCGGCAGTGAAGTGGATTTATACATACTTTGTCTGCATGCCGACTGGATCTGTTGCTCTTTGCTGTTTGATGAGAGGGAAGATGCAATAGGATCAGCTTCCTCACTGCTGTGCTTCTCTGAATTTGGGGGCTGGCTTTGTCCTACTAGGCACTGTAGTTGAATCGGAGGATCCTTGCGGTCTTTGCTGGTAGCAGGCTCTCTTGCACAAGTATGATCTTCTTGTGTGTCAAATGACTCTTGGTCACATGTTGAGATGTGACTGATTTTCCTCTGAGTCAGACAAAGGATATCAAAAAGCAAATTGTTTACGCTGTCCTGCAGAAAAACCTGAAGGTTTGGTGCATCTTTACCAGTCCCTTCAAGTTCTTTTTTCTTTTTAGCCTTCTCCAAAGCATGCTTAAACAGACTGTCCGCCACCTCGTTTATCAGGTCATCTACCTCCCTTTCATCCATGCAGGTCTTTTTCGGACACGTAATGCCATCTACAATCTTGTTATGTGTGGCCTCCAGAAGCTGGGCTACACTCCTATAACCTTGTGGCTGAGTAAGTACCTCAGCTGCCTCTCTGTGTAGGACTTCCGCAATGTTGGCACGAAACGCTTCAACACTAGTTCCCTCTGCCACCCTACAGTGCAGCGGGATGGCCGTTGAGGCCTCTGCAGCAGTCATCAGACCGCGGGATGCTGTGTAGACCTCAACGGAATCAGCGTCAGAATCACAGACTTCCCCCACCTCTTCTGTCAGCTCCACAGCGGCTACAGCGCCAGCTACTTGAGCCATGCCGCACACTGCAGAGGAGAAGGAATAGTCAGCTGGGTCTTCTGGTCCCTGCACCTCCTCCTCGATGTCTTCCTCTGACGCTGATTCCAAGGCGAGCTGTTCAGTCAGCTGTGGGGTGGTTATGGTGCCGATGACACTGGCCGCACAAGCTAATGCCACCTCCACATGTTTGGACGGGTGCTCTCCATTGTGGTAGGCTTGTGTCCCATTCTCAGGAACCTCGCTGGCTTTGGCAGTCACACCCTGATCAGGCACATGAGACCCATGGCTTTCTTGCCATTCAACAGCGCTCTCCGAACTATCTGGGCTTTGAACGATTACGATCTTGGGGAGCTCAAAAGAACAGGTTCGCTGTTGAGAGGACTGTTTGTTCCTAGATGGGTCTGTGGTGGAGGCGCGATTGGAGAGCGACACACTGACAGCAGCTTCAGACACAAAGGAGGTTTCATCTTGAGAGAGGCGTATGAAGGCGTCTTGTAAAACCGACTCAGCCAGATTGGTGGCGTAGTGACCAGCTGATTCCTTCGTATGAAAGCTTGCTTGCTGATGTGCCTCTCTTTTGACCTCTGCACCGTCCCGGTTCTGCTGATGGGCCGGCGGTCCCCTCTGACACTGAAGTCTGACGCAGTGTTTCTGAGCTGCTTCTACCAAGCTCTCTGTAGGGTCACCACCATCTGGTTCTGTGAAGACATAAGAGAGAACAGAGGGTTAAAAGTGTCATCATGAATTAGATAGTGGGCATTTCATCATATCATGCTCCCTCCACCCCTCTGCCCTGTTTCTCTGTGGGGTGCCGCCATTAAGAATGAACAGGAACAGAGGAAAATTTAGTACTGTAAAGTTTTAAATGAAACTTCACAAAAAAGAATCCTCATTTTAAATAACATGCTTTTAACTCAAATGATGATGAACAAACAGAATAAGCCTTGTTGGGTGAGCGATCGAACAAGTCTGTGCTATGAAACAACTCTCTAATATTAGCCACAGTAGCTAGTTCCCCTTTGAGTGCCAGTTTCCTTTCCTCTATCCTTTATAATTTTTTCAATCACATTTAAAAAGCCAAACTGGTACCACATGAAGAGTCAGCTCTACTGAACTGAGCCAAATATCTGGATCTCTTAACAAAGGCAGATTTTCTGTCATAACGAGGTTTGTGAGACGGAAATCAGATAAAGAAACACAGGTAAGAATGGGAGTTTAATGAGCTGAATCATGGCTACACTGTACTGATCCAAACTGGACCACTTTGTGGGAGCGGACCACATGAGTTGTGTGACACGGCTCCAGCCTTTAAACAGAGGCTTTTTAAAGTCCAGCCGGCTGCCTTTTTAATGTCAGTTTTTGTAATACTTTTTTTTTTTGCCATATCACTACTTTCAGGACACAAAAGTAGCTGAAGAATAAAAAGTGTCTTTATTTTTACACTTTGTATACACTTTTGTCAAATTTGAAAAGAAATCGACTCACTGCTGTTCTTTGTTCTACTATTAATTAAGAAATGTCAAGTTCTGATAGAACTGGCAGCATCCATGCTAATGTCTTCCACTATGATTGCACCAGCCTCTTGTTGCTGCTTGCTTACGTCACGACTCTGCTGCGCCTGAAAGTACTGCCCCTGGTTGCTGATTGGTCCTGTCACTTTCTAACCGAGCCCAAACGGTTTACATGGGAGCTTTGCAAGATGGATTCACCAGTGAGAAAACACGGAAAACAGGCATATCCATCTGCTTTTCAAGGTTAATTTAGCCTAAGCAAAAACAAAATGCAGTTTTTAAAAGATGATTTCATTCATTAAGGGAAAAAAAACATGCTGTCTGACAAAGTGAAGTAGGCTAAAAGATCTAAAAACGCAACACATCATGGCACCAGCTAAAGAATTTCAAGAACAGATGAGATCAATCCAGGGAGGGTTACAAAGCCATTTCTAAGCCTTCGGAACTCCAGCCAACTATGGTGAGAGCCATTATCCACAAACTGAGAAAACTTGGAACAGTGGTGACCCTTCCCAGCAGTGGCCAGCCAATCAAAATGACTCCAAGAGTGCAACAACGACTCATTCAGGAGGTCCCGAAAGAACCTAGAACAACATCTTAAGACCTGCAGGCCTCACTTGACTAATCTGGATGAGCCCAAAGACTTTTGGGAAAATGTTCTGTGACGAGATAAAAGCTAAATGTTTGGAAGGTGTGCGTCCCGTTACATCTGGAGCAAAGCCAACAGCATTTTATCAAAAGAACATCATACCAACATGGTGGTGGTAACGTGATGGCCTTTTTTCCCCTGGTAAATAAAATGTTCATTAAAAACTGCATTCTGTATTTAATCAGGTCACCTTTGTATAAAATAAAAATCTATTCTACGATCTGAAACATTTAAGAGTGACAAATATGCAAAAATAAAAAGTAAGGAAGGGGACAAATACTTTTTCACATATCTAAATTTATGGCGATATTCTAAAAAAATAGGCACATAAAACTAGAATCAAAACCGTGACCAACCATTTCTGAAGCCATCGTCTTCACTGTCATCGCCGAAGTGCTCTGACGCCGTCTGGAAGTCTTCTTCGATGGAAGAGATGGAGCGATTTGTATCGTCGTCAACCCGCTGCAGCGGCGCCCGGCTGTGCTGAAGCTGCCGCTCTTTCCCCCACTGCAGACCAATCAGAAACTTGTTGATATCGATGATGACGCTGGTGGGCTGGTTGGAGCGTCTCGGTCCTGAACACTGAACCAGGCAGACTCCTGCACTTCTCTGCTGTCCAACCTAGGTGGAACATAAACAGAAACCTGTTAGTTGTACATACAGAGACACGTGAACGTTCATGTATCGTGAATATTCATACCAACTATTCAAACACACAATGCACACAGAAATGAGGAAACACAACAGGACAGCATACACATAAATCAGCAATTATGTGATACTGGAAATACCCATTACACCTGGATTTACTCTGTTTCTTTCATACATTTTTTCTTTATTCTGCTCACATTGAACTTATTTAACTTGTTCATGCATTTAAATTGTAAATATTCTGTATGAATAAAATAATTGCATACTCCTGGGTTTGTGCTTTGATTTTAACCATAGCTTTATACAATGATGTATGATATGATATGAGCATCAAAAACACTGAGATGGTCAGTGTGGCTAAAATACACTCAGTACCCCATCACAAAAGAAAACAGAATTTTAGACATCTTTGCAAATTTATGAAAAAAAAAAAAAAGTCGAAATTTTACATTGACATAAGTATTCAGACCTTTTACTCAGCACTTAGAGCACCTTTAAAAAATAATAATAATAATAATAATAATAATAACTTTGGGCCTTTATCAGATAGAGAAGGACAGTGGATAGACCCAGAAACAGAGAAGAGAGTGGGGAGAGACATGCAGGGAACGGTGCCACAGGCCGGATTGAACCCGGGCCGCCCGCGTACATGGTGCGCGCCTTAGCCACTCGACTACCGACATGCCCCAATACTTAGAGCACCTTTGGCAGCAATTTCAGCCTCCAGTCTTTTTTTAATATAACACAACAAGCTTTGTACAGCTGAATTTGGGGATTTTCTGCAATTCTTCTTTGTAACTACTCTCAAGCTCAATCAGGTTGGGTTTGGACTGTCAGTGGACAGACATTCTCAGGTCTCTCCAGAGATGTTTGATAGTGTTTAACTCTAGGAGATTCAGAGTTGACTCCTGTGTTGTCTTGGCTATGTGCTTAAGGCCGCTGTCATGTTGGAAGGTGAGCCTTCAGCCCAGTGTGAAGTCCTGATCCCTGTGAAACAGGTTTTCTTTGAGAAAATCTCTGTACTTTCCTCCATTCAGCCTTCCCTCAACCCTGACCAGTCTCCCAGTCCCTGCTGCTAAAATGCACCCCCACGGCATGATGCTGCCACCACCATGCTGCACTGATGGGATGGTATTGGGCAGGTGATGAGTGGTGCCTGGTTTCCTCCTAACATAATGTTTAGAACTGAGAGTCAAATGTAATTTAGCTTTTGTTGAAAATTAAAAATCTGTGATATTTCTCCACTGTGGGAAAATCTGTAAACAAACAATGCATCTGTATCTCTTCTGCCTCTCAGGTGTAGAAAGCAGGGACCCCAGGTTTGGCAGGGTGCATAGAAAACACCACCATGGTTTGGTGACAGATTTAGGAAAGAAAATAAATGCTCCCACTAAGAATATAGACTAAAATGTGAGGACTTTCTATGGACTAAAACTAGACTAAAACTATAAAGGATAGAAAATACTAAAATGTGACTAAAACTAAAACACGTGCTCAAAAGACTAAGACTATTAACACTGGTAGGAGAGTCCTTCAGGTGCTTTTTTGCAAACCCCAAGCAGGCTTTCATTGTGTTTTGCACTTCTGGAACTTTGTCCCGTCTCCACATAAGATCTCTGGAGCTCAATCAGACTGACCATCAGGTTCTTGGTCACCTCTCTTACGAACCAGCTCTCGGAAGAGTCCTGGTTCCTCCATCTGAGAAGTACAGAGGCCACTGTGATCTTGGGAACATTCAGTGCAACAAAAAGTTTTCTGTAGTCTTCCGCAGATCTGTGCCTGTCAACAATCCTGTCTCTGAGCTCTGCAGGCAGTTCCTTTGACCTCATGGCTTGGTTTTTGCCTCTGATATGGAATGTAAGCTGTGAGGCCTTCTACAGAGAGGTGTGTGCCTTTCAAGTCCATGTCCAATTAATCTAATACACCACAGGTGGACTCAAATCAATGTGTAGAAACATCTCAGAAAGATCCAGAGAAATGGAGGAACCTGAGCTAAATTTCAAGGGTCTGAATACTCATGTCAATGTGATATTTCAGTATTTATTTTCCATTAATTTGCAAAAATGTCTAAAATTCTGTTTTGACTTTGTCATTACAGGGTACTGAATGTAGATTAATGAGAAAAAAATGAATTATTTGACAGTAGCGTCAGGCTGCAACATACATTTTTTTTCAAAAATTAAAGGGGATCTGAATAGTTTCTGAATGCACTAGATGCAATGGATTTTCCGTGTCTTTGCAATACTCCATCCAAATGCTAATTTGCAATGCCGATGTTTTTTTTAATGCCAGTTCTTGGTCCTGCCAGCACATTTCCTACTAGTTAGGGAAGCCATTGTTTCCAAAAGTGAGAATATTTTGTTGAAATTGGAGCTGATAAATATTGATCATCAGTTGATTAAACAGCAGTCATTATAAAGAAGAAAAGAGAGGAGAAGGAAAATACAGCTGTTGAATCAACTTTTTAAAAGTCACCTTGAATGTAACAAGCCTCACATGAATGTGATGAAGGAGAGGAAAGATCTGGGCAGAGAACTACTCGATAGAAGGACTACGTTTCCTAGAGTGGACATCTTCATAGCACAGAAAGTTCAAATTGAATCACACTAAACTGGGATACAAAGGAACAGCTTGCTCTTTTTGCCTCTCGCTGCAGGCCGGTTAATCCAAACCCAGAAAAAAGCCCTTGCAGGGTTCTGAGGACAAACTCACCTGAGAGGAGGGGTGCGGATGCGTTTGGCAAGAGTCCGAGGCATCGAGGCCGCCAAGCAGTAGGATCTCGTTTTCTTTGGGCTGGTGGACCGTCAGTAATTCAACAAGCTTTGGCAGGTCAGCAGACACCGATGCCAGTTTCTGCAGGAGACATGCCAAGCACACGGACACAATGCTCAAAGATAAAAAAGCTTTTCTCCAGGCAGTCTCAAAACTGAACATGTGTTCTCTGTTGTTCCAATTCAGATGCATAATTATGAAATCCTTCCAGCGAGAAGGCTTGAGCCACAAAAATGCTCTTTAACGGTTAATCACTGTCACAACTGACAGCTACATCTGCATTTCAACAAAACTAATTCTGCTTAAGGATTCTGAATCCAGAACAGAGTCAGGGTTTATAAAAGCAATGTAGGGATGTCCTCAGTGCGTTTTCACTATGTGGTGCCACCTCGACTCATCTCAACCCTACTCTTTCCTTGTAATTTTTCCATCAAGGATCCTACCTTGTTTTTGATTTCACCTCAGGTAAGGAACAAAGGTGTTAATGCCATCAGAAAAAAAATAAGACCAAAAATGTTCCTCAGTGGCCATTTTTCCATTAGGGAGATAAAAGATCTTTCATAATATACAAATTCTTATATAACGCATTACTAATGTATCAATAGAGCATTTACAAATCTTTTTTAAAATGACCTAAATAACTTAAAAGAGTCTAGTGGGATCAAGCAGAGTCAGACAATACTAAGCTAAAATTTGCTTGAGATGTTAACAAATAGTATCAGCAGATATAGGAGTTTCTGATGATATTTGCAACCAATAGATCAGCTACAAATATCCACCTATATCCATTGTATATAGCTGCCAACATTAGCTGTATATATATATTTGTTTACATTAGCTATAAGTATGAGCTGATTTTAGCTGTAAATATCAGCTTACATCAGCTGTAAATATCAGTTTTTATCAGCTGTAAATATCAGTCTATATCAGCTTTAAATTTTAGCTTATATCAGCTGTAAATATCAGCTTATATCAGCTGTAAATATCAGTTTATATCAGCTGTAAATATCAGTCTATATCAGCTGTAAATTTAAGCTTATATCAGCTGTAAATATCAGTTTATATCAGCTGTAAATATCAGTTTATATCAGCTGTAAATATCAGTCTATATCAGCTGTAAATATCAGCTTATATCAGCTGTAAATATCAGTTTATATCAGCTGTAAATATCAGTCTATATCAGCTGTAAATATCAGCTTATATCAGCTGTAAATATCAGTTTATATCAGCTGTAAATATCAGTCTATATCAGCTGTAAATTTTAGCTTATATCAGCTGTAAATATCAGTTTATATCAGCTGTAAATATCAGTTTTTATCAGCTGTAAATATCAGCTTATATCAGCTGTAAATATCAGTTTATATCAGCTGTAAATATCAGTCTATATCAGCTGTAAATATCAGCTTATATCAGCTGTAAATATCAGTTTTTATCAGCTGTAAATATCAGTCTATATCAGCTGTAAATATCAGCTTATATCAGCTGTAAATATCAGTTTATATCAGCTGTAAATAGCCTATATCAGCTGTGAATATCAGCTTATATCAGCTGTAAATATCAGTCTATATCAGCTGTAAATATCAGCTTATATCAGCTGTAAATATCAGCTTATATCAGCTGTAAATATCAGTTTATATCAGCTGTAAATATCAGTCTATATCAGCTGTAAATATCAGCTTATATCAGCTGTAAATATCAGTTTATATCAGCTGTAAATATCAGCCTATATCAGCTGTAAATATCAGCTTATATCAGCTGTAAATATCAGTTTGTATCAGCTGTAAATATCAGTCTATATCAGCTGTAAATATCAGCTTATATCCGCTGTAAATATCAGTTTATATCAGCTGTAAATAGCCTATATCAGTTGTAAATATCAGCTTATATCAGCTGTAAATATCACTTTTTATCAGCTGTAAATATCAGTCTATATCAGCTGCAAATATCAGTTTATATCAGCTGTAAATAGCCTATATCAGCTGTAAATATCAGTTTATATCAGCTGTAAATAGCCTATATCAGCTGTAAATATCAGTTTATATCAGCTGTACATATCAGCCTATATCAGCTGTAAATATCAGTCTATATCAGCTGTAAATATCAGCCTATATCAGCTGTAAATATCAGCCTATATCAGCTGTAAATATCAGTTTATATCAGCTGTAAATATCAGCCTATATCAGCTGTAAATATCAGCCTATATCAGCTGTAAATATCAGCCTATATCAGCTGTAAATATCAGTTTATATCAGCTGTAAATATCAGTCTATATCAGCTGTAAATATCAGTCTATATCAGCTGTAAATATCAGTCTATATCAGCTGTAAATATCAGCCTATATCAGCTGTAAATATAGGCTTACATCAGCTGTAAATATCAGCCAATATCAGCTGTAAATATCAGCTTATATCAGCTGTAAATATCAGTTTTTATCAGCTGTAAATATCAGTCTATATCAGCTGTAAATATCAGCTTATATCAGCTGTAAATATCAGTTTATATCAGCTGTAAATAGCCTATATCAGCTGTGAATATCAGCTTATATCAGCTGTAAATATCAGTCTATATCAGCTGTAAATATCAGCTTATATCAGCTGTAAATATCAGCTTATATCAGCTGTAAATATCAGTTTATATCAGCTGTAAATATCAGTCTATATCAGCTGTAAATATCAGCTTATATCAGCTGTAAATATCAGTTTATATCAGCTGTAAATATCAGTTTATATCAGCTGTAAATATCAGTCTATATCAGCTGTAAATATCAGCTTATATCAGCTGTAAATATCAGTTTATATCAGCTGTAAATATCAGTCTATATCAGCTGTAAATATCAGCTTATATCCGCTGTAAATATCAGTTTATATCAGCTGTAAATAGCCTATATCAGCTGTAAATATCAGCTTATATCAGCTGTAAATATCACTTTTATCAGCTGTAAATATCAGTCTATATCAGCTGCAAATATCAGTTTATATCAGCTGTAAATAGCCTATATCAGCTGTAAATATCAGTCTATATCAGCTGTAAATAGCCTATATCAGCTGTAAATATCAGCTTATATCAGCTGTACATATCAGCCTATATCAGCTGTAAATATCAGTCTATATCAGCTGTAAATATCAGTCTATATCAGCTGTAAATAGCCTATATCAGCTGTAAATATCAGTTTATATCAGCTGTAAATATCAGCCTATATCAGCTGTAAATATCAGCCTATATCAGCTGTAAATATCAGCCTATATCAGCTGTAAATATCAGTTTATATCAGCTGTAAATATCAGTCTATATCAGCTGTAAATATCAGTCTATATCAGCTGTAAATATCAGTCTATATCAGCTGTAAATATCAGCCTATATCAGCTGTAAATATAGGCTTACATCAGCTGTAAATATCAGCCAATATCAGCTGTAAATATCAGCTTATATCAGTTGTAAATATCAGCTTATATCAGCTGTAAATATCAGCCTATATCAGCTGTAAATAGCCTATATCAGCTGTAAATATCAGTCTATATCAGCTGTAAATATCAGTCTATATCAGCTGTAAATATCAGCTTATATCAGTTGTAAATATCAGCTTATATCAGCTGTAAATATCAGCCTATATCAGCTGTAAATAGCCTATATCAGCTGTAAATATCAGTCTATATCAGCTGTAAATATCAGTCTATATCAGCTGTAAATATAAGCTTATATCAGTTGTAAATATCAGTCTATATCAGCTGTGAATATCAGCCTATATCAGCTGTAAATATAAGCTTACATCAGCTGTAAATATCAGCCTATATCAGCTGTAAATATCAGTCTATATCAGCTTTAAATATCAGCCTATATCAGCTGTAAATATCAGTCTATATCAGCTGTAAATATCACCCTATATCAGCTGTAAATATCAGCTTATATCAGCTGTAAATATCAGCTTATATCAGTTGTAAATATCAGTCTATATCAGCTGTAAATATAAGCTTACATCAGCTGTAAATATCAGCCTATATCAGCTGTAAATATCAGTCTATATCAGCTGTAAATATCACCCTATATCAGCTGTAAATATCAGTCTATATCAGCTGTAAATATAAGCTTACATCAGCTGTAAATATCAGCCTATATCAGCTGTAAATATCAGTCTATATCAGCTGTAAATATCAGCCTATATCAGCTGTAAATATCAGTCTATATCAGCTGTAAATATCAGCTTATATCAGCTGTAAATATCAGCTTATATCAGTTGTAAATATCAGCTTATATCAGCTGTAAATATCAGCCTATATCAGCTGTAAATAGCCTATATCAGCTGTAAATATCAGTCTATATCAGCTGTAAATATCAGTCTATATCAGCTGTAAATATAAGCTTATATCAGCTGTAAATATCAGCTTATATCAGCTGTAAATATAAGCTTATATCAGTTGTAAATATCAGCCTATATCAGCTGTGAATATCAGCCTATATCAGCTGTAAATATAAGCTTACATCAGCTGTAAATATCAGCCTATATCAGCTGTAAATATCAGTCTATATCAGCTTTAAATATCAGCCTATATCAGCTGTAAATATCAGTCTATATCAGCTGTAAATATCAGCCTATATCAGCTGTAAATATCAGCTTATATCAGCTGTAAATATCAGCTTATATCAGTTGTAAATATCAGTCTATATCAGCTGTAAATATAAGCTTACATCAGCAGTAAATATCAGCCTATATCAGCTGTAAATATAAGCCTATATCAGTTGTAAATATCAGCTTATATCAGCTGTAAATATAAGCTTATATCAGTTGTAAATATCAGCCTATATCAGCTGTGAATATCAGCCTATATCAGCTGTAAATATAAGCTTACATCAGCTGTAAATATCAGCCTATATCAGCTGTAAATATCAGTCTATATCAGCTTTAAATATCAGCCTATATCAGCTGTAAATATCAGTCTATATCAGCTGTAAATATCACCCTATATCAGCTGTAAATATCAGCTTATATCAGCTGTAAATATCAGCTTATATCAGTTGTAAATATCAGTCTATATCAGCTGTAAATATAAGCTTACATCAGCAGTAAATATCAGCCTATATCAGCTGTAAATATCAGCCTATATCAGCTGTAAATATCAGCCTATATCAGTTGTAAACATCAGCCTATATCAGCTGTAAATATCAGTCTATATCAGCTGTACATATCAGTCTCTATCAGCTGTAAATATCAGCCTATATCAGCTGTAAATATAAGCTTACATGAGCAGTAAATATCAGCCTATATCAGCTGTAAATATCAGCCTATATCAGTTGTAAACATCAGCCTATATCAGCTGTAAATATCAGTCTATATCAGTTGTAAACATCAGCCTATATCAGCTGTAAATATCAGCCTATATCAGTTGTAAACATCAGCCTATATCAGCTGTAAATATCAGCCTATATCAGTTGTAAACATCAGCCTATATCAGCTGTAAATATCAGTCTATATCAGCTGTAAATATCAGCCTATATCAGCTGTAAATATCAGCCTATATCAGCTGTAAATATCAGCCTATATCAGTTGTAAACATCAGCCTATATCAGCTGTAAATATCAGTCTATATCAGCTGTTAATATCAGCCTATATCAGCTGTAAATATCAGCCTATATCAGCTGTGAATATAAGCTTACATCAGCTGTAAATATCAGCTTATATCAGCTGTGAATATCAGTTTATATCAGCTGTAAGTATCAGCCTATATCAGCTGTAAATATCAGTCTATATCATCTGTAAATATCAGCTTTTATCAGCTGTAAATATTAGCCTATATCAGCTGTAAATATCAGTCTATATCAGCTGTAAATATCAGTCTATATCAGCTGTAAATATCAGTCTATATCATCTGTAAATATCAGCTTTTATCAGCTGTAAATATTAGCCTATATCAGCTGTAAATATCAGCTTATATTGGTGGTGAATAAATGCCTCTATTAGCCATACATATTAGCCTTTTTCAGTAATAAATATTGGCCTTAATGGGCTGTGAATATAATCCTATAGCCACTGTAAGTATTGTAAGTATTGTATCAGATGTTAATATTGGCCTATCAGTTGTACATAAAGGCTGTTATCAGCTACAAATTGGAGGCAAATATGATTTTTATCCACTTTAAATGTCAGCCTTTAATTTTTGGCCAATATAGGATGTATATATCATTTATAACCAAAATATCAGCCATATTTCCATTCACATTCGTGTTTAAGGCAGGACCAACAAACAGCAAAGAGCCCTTCTTTTGTTCCTTTGCATTTCTTAAACTTTAAAGTTAGAAGATGTCAGATATTCTCAAAAATCCAATATCCTGCATACCTATCAAGTGTAGCTGTAAGTAGTCAAGTAAAGGAAGTTGAGCCAAGTCAAGGAGTCAAGCCATGCCAAGTACAGTCAACAGTAGAGCGAGCCAAGTAAAGCCAAGTCGAGCTGAGTAGAGAGTCAATTAACTCCAAGCTGAGTCAAGCAGATCTGAGCAGAGTCAACTAAGTCCAGCAGGGCCTAGCCTAATTGGTAGTAGATAAGCATAGTCGAGTAGATTTCACTTAAGTTGAACTGAGTAGATCCAAGCTAAGTCATGCAAAGTCGAGTGAAGATGAGCCAAGTTGAGCTGAGTTGAGTCAAGTTGAACGGAGTTAAAGCTGGTCAAACTGGAGGCACTTATGGAGCACCGCTACCTCAGTATGGAGGAGGATCCTGCTCACCTTGATGCTTTTTTCATCATGATAGTCTGTTTTCTTTGGGTCCAGGTTCACGAAACAGATCTGAAAAAGACAAAGTGAAAAATAAAGAATATGTTTATTAGAGGATTATTTCCAAATGGAGCCCAACAATGACCACCCACTATCAGGGATGATCTGCATTCAGATGTATATTTACACAGCTGTTCTTCAGAGAATCTGTAAAGATACAGTGCTGTGCAGAACTTTAAGACATGTTTGGGCAAAAACATCGAGGCTGAGGTAAGGTGTAGATGTGGCAAGTAAGCTTACTGACGTCACCGTCGGCCGGTAAAGAGGAAATATGCTGTAGGACATGTTTCATGTACCTTTGCTAAAAGCTGCATTTGTTGTCTTATTGTTTCTCCTTATGTGTTGCTGATTTACTTTGCTGTATCCATTTATATCCAGTACAGTGCCTTTACTAACATAAAGACAAACACTACACCAAATGCAAATTGGATTTTAGTGTCATAAACATTCAATTTATTGTTTTTTTAATGAAACTCATGGATGGTATTGTGGCCCAGGCCTCTCTGGATCACTGAAATCAATCTCAGACACCTGTGATCATTAGTTTGCCAGGTGAGCCCAATTAAAGGAAAACTACTTAAGAAGGACGTTCCACATTATTAAGCAGGCCACAGGTTTCAGCAATATGGGAAAGAAAAAGGATCTCTGCTGCTGAAAATCCTAAAATAGTGAATGCCTTAGACAAGGAATGAAAACATTATATATTTCAGTTAAACTTAAGCATGATCATCATACTGTGAAGATATTTGTGGCTGATTCAGAGCACAGAAGGGGTCGTGTGGATAAAGGTATAATGAGGAAGGTTTCTGACAGACAAATTCATCAGATTAAGAGAGCAGCTGCTAAAATGCCATAACAAAGCAGCAAACAGGTATTTGAAGCTGCTGGTGCCTCTGGAGTCCCACCAACCTCAAGGTGTAGGATCCTCCAGAGGCTTGCAGTCATGTACAAACCTACTATTTAGCCGCCCCTAACCAATGCTCACAAGCAGAAACAGTTGAAGTGGGCCCAGAATGACATGAAGACTCATTTTCAAACAGTCTTGTTGACTGATGAGTGCCTCGCAACCCTGGATGGTCCAGATGGAGGAGTAGTGGATGGTTGGTGGATGGCCACCATGTCCCAACAAGGCTGCAACGTCAGCAAGGAGGGGGGAGGAGTCACGTTTTGAATCATAGGGAGAGAGCTAGTAGGCCCCTTTAGGGTCCCTGAAGGTGTGAAAATGACCTCAGCAAAGAATATAGAGTTTCTGACTGACCACTTTCTTTAGTGGTACAAAAAGAAGAACAGTGCTGTCTGTAGAATGACTATCTTCATGCATGACAATGCACCATTTCATGCTGCAAAGAATACCTCTGTGTCATTGGCTGCATAAAAGGAGAGAAACTCATGGTGTGGCCCCCATCCTCCCCTGACCTCAACCCTACTGAGAACCTTTGGAGCATCCTCAAGCTAAAGATCTATGAGGGTGGGAGGCAGTTCACATCAAAACAGCAGCTCTGGGAGGCTAGTCTGACATCCTGCAAAGAAATTCGAGCAGAAACTCTCCAAAACCTCACAAGTTCAATGATGCAAGAATAGTGAAGGTGATATCAAAGATGTTAACATGTAACTCGGCTTGTTTAGATGTTTTGATTGAAATAACTTTGATCTCAGTAAATAAGACCTCCTAATGCTGCAAATTCAACAAATGACCATTTTCAGTGCTTCTCAGTGTATAAAATGTTTTGGACCTCTGTTGTACATAATAATGTGGAACAGTGCATTTTACGATTTTTTTTTTTTTTAATTGTTGAAAAAAAGTTGTCATTGGGAGGTTGGTCAATAAAATCTGAATTATGCTCAAACCATTGATGACTTGAAAATCATACTGATTGTCATCCCATCTGACTGGTTTTTTAGAAAAATCTGAGAAAAATAACATTTGCATAATAATTTGGAAAGTGGTGCAGCGTAGCTGCAGGAGCTGGGGTTCTTTGTGGTGAAATCAACAAACTGAATTTGTAGACTTCTCAGCCACAATGGGAAGCTTTCTTTGTTATAAGTCCACCGTCTTTTAAGTGACAGGTGCTTCAGTCATTTTGAGACCAACGGCCACTTTGTTCTGTCACTGTCTTTCATTCTCTCACTTTTCTCTGTATATAATTTATTGGTTGTAGTTTGGTTTTATGATCGTTATCAGTCAAATAAAGTGTCATTGATTCTGATTAATGCTGCTTAGTTAATATTCATAATTAGTTAAAAAATTA
The DNA here is from genome assembly GCF_018320785.1 of Cheilinus undulatus. Classification (NCBI taxonomy): domain Eukaryota; kingdom Metazoa; phylum Chordata; class Actinopteri; order Labriformes; family Labridae; genus Cheilinus; species Cheilinus undulatus. The sequence goes on from NC_054866.1 coordinate 6,492,506, forward strand.
TATTTATAAAAAAAAGATGTCTCTGCTGGTTGAGAGGGTCATGTACAATTTTGCACCTTCATTTTATTTAAATTCCAATATTTATTCATCATTAAAAGTATGATTATTTAGATTTTAACTGATTTTCAGGGTAGTGCCCTGTTATTTATTATCTTGACTGGTAAGTGTGCTTACTTATATTTATAATTATAATTATAATTATTCTTTTTTTTTTCCTGAAACTGTGAATGCACCATGTTTTTTTTTTTTTAAACAAAGTTAATATCATAAAAACATTTGTCTTCTACAGGAGTATACCATTGTTTCTTACTCAGTTAGGTTATGGTAAGTCTAACTTGGCTGTTTGTGACATCACAGCGAGTAATTAAATATACTATTGAGAAACAGAACAGGATTTTTACTTCAGGAAACACCTCATAGAGCTCTTAAAATAAACGTTTGCAAAGGTGTCCCAGTTACGAGGTTGCTGTCGGTGCCATATCACCTTCCACTATGACATTTCTTTCCTGCAAACAGACGTGCGTATCGCTGCCCTCCTAGTGACTCGCCATATCAGACTACAGCGGCTGTCTGAGTAACCTCTGTGGTAAAACACCTCCTTCCCTCTCAGGGTTTCAGGTGGAAATATCTCCATCCCTGTCACTCCTTTTCTTCTTCTCTGTCTCCTCTCCTCTGTCACACTCCCTGCCTCGTCTTTTCCCCACATCTCACCCACCTTCGCCTCCAGCTGTGGCTCTAATGGACTGTGATGGAGCCTGCATGTCAGCGCTGGGAGTCTGGGACAGTCAGCACATCTACTGCCTCAAATCCAAGCTGCCACATTAAGGCATTTGCACACCAGCCAATGTTTTCATTTAAAACTGCTGCACATTTAAAAAGGAAAACAATCTCAGTCTGTTTACAGGATGACTTGGATTTTTTTTTTAATGCTTGTTTGAAATCAACAGGACCATAATTAATTGAGACAACTTGAAATTATATTAGACTGTCATGAATTTCAAACCGTGTTTGACATTTGCATACTTCCTGAGCAGCCACGATGCCGATGATTCACAGGTGGGGCCGTCAGGATGAATTCAAACACAGCTTTGTGTGAAAATGTGAATGTTCCAGATGAAATGTTTATTTGGCAGGTGTAGAAAGGAGAGAGGAGGGGGAGCGAGCAGAAGGCAGGGCGGAGATAAAGAGGAGCCAGCAGGATCCCACCTGAGTGAGCTTTGATTAGGAAACATGGAGACAGTTTTAGTGACGCACAGAACAACAACACTTCATTAGCAACAAGAAGTGTGGTCGGATTTCAGTGTTATACGTACTGTAAGGCTACATCCCAACGCCCCTTAATCCCAAGAGGGAAAAGCTAGGGCTACATAACCCTCCAAACAAAGAGGTCCACCTGAAACCCCTGTCATTTGGGATTTTTTTTACTGTCCTTTACTGAGGCTAGCTGTCTTACTGTTTAGATATAGACCTCCTTTTACAGACAGATCAGGCATTATTACACGAAATTAACCACTGAAAATGTACGGATCTTAAAAGGTAAAAGTAAAAAGGTAAAAGTCTGATGACTTCTGACTTGTCCATGGTTGAGTCTTTCACAGTGAAATGAGACATTACGGAGCAGTGGTGGATTTATTCTACATCACTGTGCCTACATAGAGTTGCTGACATGTTGACCAAAGAAAAGGACAATAAAATGTGAGATTAATCAGGATTTTGACAAATGAATGCACTATTTTTGGCCCTAAATTAATCGTAATTAATGCATTAATGCTGACAGCCCTACTAAACAGCAAACTGACGTTTTGATTGCATGGATGAATTTTACATAATGATGGAGAAAAGCAGTTAAAAGTGGCTTCAATTAAACTGTCCTGTTGAAAACAACAGTTACAATCACTTCTAACAGCCTTACTGTTTAGAATGTAGAAGTTTTGCACATAAAGGAAAGATCAGCCAATCAGAGACACTGCTGTGACACTCTAGGATTGTTGGTCATGTATCCAATAGAGTGGTGCAAGAATGAGTCCTAAAACGCAGAAGTGAGTTAGCATTTTAGCACTTCCGGTTCCCTCGTCTGAAAGTCTATGGGACTTTTGAATGAGTTTTCGGTTAAATGCCTGAAATAAGGTCTGTGGTGAACACAAGCTCAAGAGAGTCTAATGTTTTATCCTACAACATAAAATACAGTGCTTAACAAAATCTATTAGACCACCTGTCATATTTGTCTCAGAGACCATCCAGCATCATGAAGTGCTTTAATGCGGACTCTTTCATTTTCACTGAGCTTGCCACGTTTTACCATTTTGAACAGGAATGAGGAATTTCAAACTGAATTCACCCAAATCTGAGCCGGCTCACTGGGCTTCTCTGAGAAGTCAGAAATGAATCAAGCATAACATTCAACCACTAAAACTCATTTTTCTGTTCAGGAATGAAAGTAAGTAACTATAATTTGACATATTAATCAAGAAATATTAATGTGCTTTACTATTTTTTTCAGTTTTTTTGTAAATCAGTACATTTGAAAATTCATGGATAACAATAATAATTAAAAGCATCAAAAATATCATTTGGGTTAAAGAGCTCCTACATATTGGTGTATTAACCATTGCAGAAACATAAAAAATATTTTGGTAATTACCAATGCTGTTCATGTGGGGCAGCTGTGGCATAAACCTCACTTTGGGTGGTGGTCTAATACATTTGTTAAGCACTGTACATCTGAAACATGCCCCACCTTTGAATTGTGTATCTTTTCACGTCTTTATAAAGGCGGTTGCTAAAAGACAGCAGCGTTTGTCGGGAAGACTACTTCATCATCCAAAGCTACTGAGCCGGCCGTTCACTTGTATCCATGGGTGATGACGTTAAATTCAGTTGACTGTGATGTTGTGCGTGATAGCATGATGTTAGCTTTTTACTTTGGTCGGTGAGATTGACAAACCAGATGTGATGCTTATATTATCGATTTGTGAAGATTATCTTTATGAACAAAATGTTTAAGTTTCATCAACTTTTATTGGACACAGATCTTATTTTCAGCTAACCCACTGAAAAATCCCGTAGGGAACCCATGCGACGCCAACATCCAGGTTTGCCTATGAAAATACGCCACGACTGCACCACTCTATTCCATGAGAAATAGTGAGTTCTCATGGTTTCTTACTCAGGTAGCTCCTGGTCCACCTTGAATGGTTCTGACATTATCGCTTACTATCAGATCTTAAAGCAGCACAGAGTGAATGATGTGGCTGATAAGGGACAGTAGAAAGGAGGGAGTGGGTGTGTCTTAAACCCCCTCCCTCTCAAATTTTCTCTCATTAAAAGCATGTGATGTCATAAAGTTATCTCTTAGTAATATAATACTGTATAAGTTCTTTCACTATGTTGTTAAGACTGAATGGACAAAAGAGCCAACTACTGCTTTATTAAACACTCCAAAGGTGTGCCAATGAGCAGGTGTGTGTGTGACCATGTGAGTGAGCTGCTTCGCCCTCTTCACAGCACTGTGTTATTCTGTCCTAATGTGGATGAAGATGCTTTAAAAATGCTGTGTAGACTGGATTATTTTTCAATACAGTTGAAAGAAAAACTCCACTATATAATACCTGCCTATGTGTACACTAGGCCTTAATGATGTGCCTGATAAGCGGCAGTAGAAAGGAGGTCAGTAGAAATGTGATGTCATAAAGACATTTTTTTTATTCCAGGGTAGATGAACTTCAGCTAGAACTCTTAGTTACTCTTTAATCCTGATGGCTCATCTTCTTTGAGCGTCTTCCTCTGTGTTGAATCAGTGAGTTTAAACCTCCTTCAGTTGATAATGTAATACTGCACACTGAGATCAGGCTGATCTCCCGTCACCTTGAACCTGTTCTTCTACCAGTCAGCCATGATTTTTACTATTATGTCTGCTGTGGTGAAAACTGCCATGTGACATTGTGTGACACTGGATTCTGTTCTGAGTTAAAAGGTTTTCCATCCTGATGAAACCCTCTGTTAGTGTTCCTCTACCCTATTCTTGGATTGCTGTGTAACCTGCAGCATTTATCTAAATAACAAACAGCTGTTTCTGTTTCCTTTTCCCTCTAAATAACAGCCATTATTCTCACAGGGATGTTTTATTGTTTGCCTGTCTGTTGTTCACTTTAGTGAAGTGAGAATGATGAGGACGTTTGTCAAAATAAACCATTAAATGTCACTGTGAGAGCTGTGATTATCCCAACGTATTTAGGAACTCCATGACCCGTGTTTGAAAAAAGGACAAAAATACAGACTTAAATATCTGGTTTTAAGAGGTTTTGGGGAAAATAGTTTTGTTTCTTTTGCTGACAGAATGCCAGTCTAAAATACAGACCACCACAGCAAACAGCAGCAACAACATTTACTTATCCAACGAAAGGCACATTAGACAAACTTTTTTAAGTTTTCTGTTATAAATTTTCACGTTCCTAGAGAATTACAGTCTCATATGTCAGTCATGGTTGCATGCTATCTCAGTAACTGCTATGTCACTATGTTTTTATAGAGGTTGTATTTTCTGCATTTTTACTCATCAATCCTGCTGGTTTCAAGTGTTTTTGAATCTGAGTCGCAGCGGCTGCAGCTCCCTTCCTCTCTCTCTTACTTGCTTACGCTTAACTCCTAACTTCACTGGATTTCTGACAATCCCAAGTGGTGGCACATTCATTGTTGTATCTCAGGAACCATCAGACGGATCTCTATACAGTGAATTTTGATCTAAAGCTCACCTTTTTGCCGATCTACAGATGGCTCTTGGTGTTTATATCCCCATCAGAACATTTTTAATCCAGGCTCAAAGTGCAGTTTATTCAGAGCTTTGATACTACAAATCCACATTGCTAAATCCATGACAATATGACTATTTATAGCAAGTTTTGCAATGCAAAGCATAGCCATTTTGACACCTGAGGTGGATCTCATGTCGCTTGTTTATCAGTCCTCGATCCTCAGTCTTCGCTTGAACCGGAAGTAGTTTCTGATCTTCTTAAGGACTGTCCCAAAGACCCCTAATTGGTCTGAAGACCAACGACCAAGATTTGAAGACCGATGAGCAGAGACACATGAGAGCAGACTTCCCTCTTTTTACTCAAAGACACGCCCTTTATTAGATATCACTCTCTGATTGGACGCTGCTACAGTGGATGTCAGTGAAATTTCACAGCACCAGCAGAGATAAATAATGGAGGAGAAACGGAGTTTATAACAGATGTTAAACAGAACAGAAACACCAGCAGTGTTTCAAGACTCAATAGCCGATGGGCTGGGGTTTAAAAAGTGTTTGAAAAAAGTTTTAATAGTGAAGTACAGAGAATAAATTCAATAAAATCAATATTAAAGCATGAATACTATGGAGTTAAATATTTGATTTGTTTTCTGATTCACCTTCAAACATCAAACATGTTAAAAGCTCATAAAATCAAAAGATTCAGATATAAATCTTCCCTTTCCCACAAAACACCCACATCATTTAGTCATTTTTTTCCAGGCTAAATTTGGTCTGTTATAGCCTTAATTTAGTCAAAAGATAGTCGTAGGAAATTGGGCTGTTTTGTCCGTCTGATTTGGTCCAAATTCAGCCCAAAAATAGTCATTTTAAATATGACCATATTACAGCTAAGTCTTTATGGAGAAGTCTTTTCAACAACCTGAAAATTACAGCTTTTCATCTGTCACTTTTCAATTTAATCTAGATGTTGTTTAGACATAGTGGAGATGTTTTTTAACATCTTTTCAACAAATTTTTGCTGGGTGGGTTAGTCGTCAGTTATTTCTGTCTGTTAGTTTATGAAGAGAATTAAAGTCAGACGATCAGCAGTCTGTCTTTCAGGAAGAAACACGTTTTAAATCATAGCAGGGTCAATAAAGTTTCAAAGTCTGATCGTTAGTGAGTGTCAGGTTTGATCATTAGACTTCACATTGAATAATTAGGATGATAAAAAAAATGGTAAAGCATTTCCTGTTAGAAAGAGTCTGCATGTTTTTTATATATTGCAGGTTTCTCTCCATGTTCAGGTGTTTGTGATCCCACACTGAGAGTAAACACGGTAAATGTGGATATTTGATTAGAATAAAAACAGCACAAATGTATTCAGACACAACCAGCTGTTTATGCCTCCTGACAGCTGACTGATGCTCAGCCCACACCGTCATCAAAAACTGACATCGCTGTACGAGAAGCTGCAGAGGGAAGGTTGTCTCATGGGCTGTTAATCATCGGTCTTTTGGCTTAAGTCCTCCGCTTCAACTCCTCCAGTCTCTCAATGAGTCTGTGGTGGGGCGGACTAAGACTCAAGGAAAAGACTTAAGAGACCCAGAGCCAGAGACCCAAGCCATGTAAAAGTAGATGTGAGACGCAGCTCTGAAATAAAGGACAACAACTTCCTGTTAGCCTGTTGGCCAATAAAATAATAAAAATAAAAAATAAAATGAATTAAAAATAAAGGTAGATGAAAAAAAGAAAATACTGGCTCATTGTTCCAAGGGTTAAACATTGTGTTTTGCCAATTCTGTGGATTTTAACCATGAAAAATCAGAGATTAGGTACAGCACCTGATCTCACAGCCCCATAAAACAAGAAAGACTGAGATGAAAAGATGAATTCTGTCTCCGTTTACTCCTTGGCACTACAGGCTTCTGCCCCAATACTGATATGACCATAACCCTATCCTCTCTTCTCGTTACCAATAAAAGCAACAGTAGAGATGTTTATGTCCTATACTGTAGGTGCAGTTAACAAAAAAAAACACTAAAGCAGGCACTAAACTGCATGATGCAGCGCACGCTTCATATCAAAACAAACCACCAGTAACATGGATGAGAAACTGTCAGTGAGACCGAAGGCAAAGATACAAAACATTTTCTGATTCTTCAGATACAAAAGTTATGAGTTCAATGTGAGTCAAGCACTATGTAAGCGGTGGTAAAACTACAAGGTCAACCTCCATGTACACTTCACAAGACACCAGGCTAACAGCAGTTAGCATAAACAGCTAAGCTTGCTACGCCATGACTGCATGCGCCATCTGTGAAATAGGGATGCACTTTCTTTTTAAATTGAAACAGCTAACCGATAATTCCTACTCCAGATGGCCACTACCGATAAGATAACTTCTAATTCTTGTTAATGTTGATTTTTAAAAGAAGTTTTAGTTTTATTTATTTATGCACCTCTGGTGATAGAGGGGTTAATATGAACTGATGTAGAGAGTAGATATCAATATCCAATTCTTAAGGACATCACTGGTATTAACATAAAAAAAGAACAGTTTGTTCTAAAAAATTTTTTTTTCTCTTTTACTTAAATACATCTCTGGACTATGGGTCAACATGAATTAACAACACACATACTTTGGTTTTAAAGAGTTCTTTTGTACTTTAACCACTACACTTCTGCATGAAACAAAATACAACCCAGTCTGAAAAAGTTAGGACACTGCGTAAAATATCAATACAGTCAATAATATCATCAAAAGATTAAGAGAATCTGGAGAAATCTCTGTGAGCAAGGGACAAGGCTGAAGGTCAGTATTGGATGCTGGTCAGCATTTCTGCTTGACTATTTTGTCCTCGGTCGAAATGACCAGCAGTCCTCAAGAATTCTGGCCATTTAAACAACTACCAGACATTTGCTTTAACATTGTTTTGCTGCATTAACAGCAGCAAAACGCATAAATCTGATATTCTGTGATACATCAATACATACAAGTCTGTGCTAAACGGGAGCAAGGACACATTTTTATTTCCAGACCTGACCCAAAACCGAGACAGTAGAAACCAAGCCAACAGTAAACCTGAGTAATTATTACCCTGTTCTTACAGACACATGATTAGACCCTAGAACCGACTGCACAAAGATGGTCTCTTATTTTTCTTTGTGTAAGTGGTTTAAAGTATCAAAATAAAGGCTGCGCACTTTACCTTACACACGCAGTCAGTTACACAATATACGCCCACGTTAAACTCATAAACAATAACAGTTAGCTTCATATTAGCACCGTTAGCCTGTTAGCACATTGGACGCTACCATTACTTAGCAGCTTACAACAGCCAAATACCATCCTCCACCAACAATGAAGCATCCAAACATAATTCCCCGGTGCTCTGTTAACAGGACACCACGTTAAAACTCTACATTTCAAATGAAAAATGAGTCTTACCGTCAATTGCTAATATCAGTAACCTCTGCTAAAGCTGGAAATCCAACCATCCTGGTTTATTTAGACTAGTCCTGAAAAGACAAAAGCTCCACAGCAGATAGTCCGGTCCAGTCCTCCTCTCATTAAGGCTTATCCAAGACTACTTCTGCTAATTAGCCAGCGTAGGCCTCTCTCTGCTGCTGCTGCATCAGTGTTTAGGATGCTCAGCTATACGATTCCCTTTGTTTCAGCCTCTTCATTACTCGCAGCGATGAAATACTCAAAATCCCTCCATACTGCTGATGATATCAAGCCTTTGGTTAACATGAAAACCTCACTTAGATTAAAATTCTGCTTTATGAGAAAGCTCTGGTCAAACTTCCCTGCATTGTCTCCAGCAATACTGGGCACGTGCAGAGAGATAGATTTGCTTGAAGTCATCGTGCATACATAATTAGCCATGTGCTTGCTGTCTGAGGAGTTAACCCCAGCATTGCGGGACAGTAGATGTAGTAAGATTAGGCAACTTTTAGTTTATATTAATGCACTCTTACGACTCATCTTCTAGGTTACACAAAATATAATATGCAAGTACTCAGTATTTACTTATCTGGTCATTTGCATGTTTTCTGCTGGACATTTTGACCAGTTATATTTTTATCTGCTGAACTTCCGCCCTTTTTGCTGGCCAATGACTGGCAAATGCCGGCTAATGGAAACTCAGATGCTGGTGATCTATGGGCCCTAAGGGGCCACTCCATTAAAAACAGACATGGTCCTGTACTGGAAATCCCTGCATAGGCTCGGAAACACTTCATGAAATCCTTGTCTGTCAACACATGTGGCCGTGCCATCCACAAAGGCAAGTCAAGGCTGAGCTCAGTTTTTTTGTTTTAAAGATTAAACTTTATTCACTTGTGTCATGAATTGAATTTAAATATCATGAAAAGCAAACAGATCTGACGTTTTTATCAACTACACAAGAATTCAGCAGAAATATGTCAAATGAGAAAAACAAAAAACAAACGAAAAACAAAATTAAGGGACTGTTTTAAATTGGCCTGCAGATACGAAACATCAAAAGCCGTTATTTGTAGTGTAGAAGTCAGAACTGAAAGCGAGCTGATGTTTTACATCAACAGACTCATTGTGTAAGATTCCTTTAACCGTCACTTTCTCTCTGTATCACATCCTGTTAAGAAGCCTCTAGCTCAGGAACACATCAGCTTTTTTCTCTTGCTCAGATTTTGGAAATCTTCCCAGAAAAGCAGCAACACCACCGCGGCCGTCCTGATAACACATCGCCTACAGATGAAACACATTTTAAGAAGCAAGCCAAGTGATCCATAATGGGGACTTTGAAATGGGTTCAAGCAGTTTAACCCCATCTGACGGGCCAAAGCCAAGAGGCGTTTGTTCTAAATTTAGGATGCAGAGAAGCTTTTCTGTGTGTCACTGTGGTCCGAGCCCAGGGACACGCTCCCATTCCATCAGATTCTCACACCAGACGACGCACGCTCACGTCATCCACCGTCTTTGAAGGGCTGACCACGTAAACAAGAGGAATACAGAGAAGGGGGAAAGCACACAGGGGCAACGGCATGTTTAAGAGTGGAGGTTTGTTCATGGAGAAACATGATGATTGTCACATGACTGTCAGGCTATCCACAATGTATTTGTGAGGAAAAAGTCTAAATATTACTTAAGTGTGACTAAAACGTTTGAACACAGTTTTATATCTGATCACTCAGACTGCACACAGAGGTGATGTATTGTCATCATCCAGAGTGGATTGGTTGTGTAGACCAGCAGATTTCAAAGTCCAAGGTTCCAGTTCAGTTGTTGGCTCCAGAAGACTGCAGGGCAGGCAGAGCATCAGAATCCGAAAAAAGGGATCTGCTTGGCTAACTTTTTCAAAACAGGAAGAGTGAACACAGATTCTAGGGCAAGCAGAAAAAGGCGACGCTAAACATGACGATTGAAAGTTTGGATTTTCCTGGCTGGGTGAAGATGATGCTCCACAGCCACAGAGCTGCAAGCTAATCCAGCATGATGCCATGCAATCTCAAGTTTGTTTAAATACTGGTCAAAGACAGTGTAGGGACCAAATGAGAATTGGCTTATTCATTTAGGACCTGCCTTATCAATAGTTCATATGTAAGGTTATTTAAATGTTGACATATTTACAGTTTATGTACATTCAATATATTTCATATTGGATATATTTCATGGATAATAATTTAGTTAAAAAGGGACTTTCATGGTTATTTCTTATTTACATATATTTAGAATTCATTAGTTCAAAAGGTTAATGAGACACAGACAGACAATGTGTGATAAAAACGTTTTATTTAGAACTGCTCCAGACTGGTCACGTGACCTACTTAGTTTGATACGCAGCGTAAGCTGGTGTGGGCGGAGAGATGAAGCCAGCTCAGCATAGAAGCGAGACAGTTTTTGACCGTGCGACCTGACTGTTATGTACAACTTTCTGTTATTAAAGTTGTAAACTACAAGTTGTTGTCCTGTCGTTCGCGTTCAAGACTCATCGTTACTCTGGCTTCAATGTGTTTTGTTTTTAGAAGATGTTTTTTTGAGAATACACCTATAGACAGTATCAGTTAAGGGTGCAGGTGAAAGGTGATGATGGTTATTCCTTTATACACTGCAGCTACATCAATGAATGCATCATGTATACACTGCAAAGAAGCAGGTGTCCCTCACTCCTCACCAGTTTCAACCGCTTTTCCAAAAGTTGCCAACTATGACCTACATTTTGGCAAAAATGGAGGGAAAATGCCCCCAAAATCTCTAGTTACACCAACATTCCATCCTCCTTCTTTGATGATGTCACTGCTTTCAAGTTTATAAAACATTCTGTCCTCCTTCTTTGATGACGTCATCCTTTAAAGTCTATAAAACATTCTGTCCTCCATCTTTGATGATGTCATCCCTTAAAGTTTATGAAACATTCCGTCCTCCTTCTTTCATGATGTCATGCTTCAAAGTTCATAAAACATTCCACCCTCTTTGATGAGGTCATGCTTTATAGCCTTTAATAGGCTTTGAAATATGATATCATTCTTCCAAGGTCATAAAACATTCCGTCCTCCTTCTTTGATGATGGCATGCTTTAAAGTTTATAGAACATTCCATCCACCTGCTTTGATGATGTCAGCCTTTATAGTTTAGAAATATTCCATCCTCCTTCTTTGATGATGTCATCCTTTAAAGGTCATAAAACATTATGCCTCCTTCTTTCATGATGTTATGCTCTAAGAGTTTATAAAACATTCAGTCCTCTTTCTTTGATGAGGTCATGTTTTAAAGCCTTTAATAGGCTTTGAAATATGATATCATTCTTCCAAGGTTCATGAAACATTCCGTCCTCCTGTTTTGATGATATCATTTTTTCAAGTTCATAAAACATTCTGTCCTTCTTTGATGATGTCATCCTTTTGAGTTTAGAAAACAGTCTGTCCTCCTTTTCGATGTTGCCGTCGACGCTCATAAAACATTCCATTCTTGTTTTTTGTATGAAGGTTAGTCTATGCCCCCATTTGTCATTCCAATCTAACCAGTATCCAGCAAGGTTTGAAGGGGCTCAGCCAGCCTCTTAGCTCTGTTAGATTCCTCTATACTCTTGACTTACTTTATCTGGGTAGCAACGTTAGGAGGACTGCCGGATCAAAATCATCAGAATCACATGACTGCAAAGAATCTATGAGGTAAAACACAAGTTATGATAGGATCTGCTGGATGGGACACAAAGCATCAAAATTCAAACAGTACTGATATCAAACCTTCTTACTGTGGCAGCAGTAGATCCCGGGACTCCCTACTTCATATACATTTATATGAGCGTATGATTGTAGACTAAATGAACAAACATAATTTTCCATTCTCCGTTTAAACGACATCTCTAGGAAGTATCTAAACAAGCCCAGATCTGGGCTGCATCTTCTAGCGTCACTGGGTGCTCTACCCACACAGATCTACAGCTGGGTCCATCGGTCCAGCCAAGCAGAGGAAACTCGGGGTGACTGTGACCACCTGTGCCGATAGACTGAACAGTAATACCCTTGCAGTAAGGAGCTGTGGACGCAGCCTCGAGGGGAGCAGTGAGGAAATAGAGCATGTTTGAGTTTCACCTTCAGGAAAATGGTAATGATTCTGTCTTTGCATCTGTGAGCATGAAGGATGTCTGGACCTGTTCTATATTTTCTACCTCAGCGTTTTTTTTCCCCTTAACTGTAAAATAAAGAGGTTAAATGCAGCAGCTTTGCCCTCAACAAGTTCTCTTTGGTTTGGATTAACCTTGAAGAGAAAGTCATTCCCAGCCCGGGAGGAAGGAGGAAGGAAACCAAACAGTTCCACAGTCAAGGATCTCTTTTAACTTTTGTCTAAGTCGGTTTAGCGCTATCACTGCCTTCATCAGCAGGAAGTATTCCTATCAGACAGAGAGAGGTGGATGTTGAATAAAAAGATGTGTTTTCTTTTATGTGGTGGTTTTTAAGATATAAAGATACGATATTAAGATATATCCCCAAGAGAGTCCTGATCCCCAAGTTGAGAAACACTGTCCTGGAGAACAGCAGAGCAGTTATGATTGGTCCATCCTCTACCTGTTTCCGATTGGTTGGTTCATCAAGAAGTCCAAAGCCCAGAATCAACATGTAATGCTCTCAAAAAGTTAAATCGTGCTCTAGAGTTTTCAGAAATAATGGCTCTATATTTGTGCGTACAAACTATAACACTGCATACACAATGGATCCTTTGTCCAGACTTATTTACCCATAAACACCATTCAGCCTCAGGCATTCAGAACTGCTGAGCTAGCAGATTTCATTCTTCCTCTCCCTGACACTAACATACAGACACCTCCTGACGGAGCTGATGTACACACCAAGCTCTATTCAGAACAATATGAGCACAGACGTGGTCAGAACAGCCAAGCGTTACAAACATCTTGGTCTGCACGGTCCAGCAAAGCTTCCTTCCTCCTCGGCGGCTGTCCATCTCTTCTCACTATGATCCTCCCACACACAGCTGCTGCTGTCGCCTTCTTTCTTTCACTCTGTCTCTTTTATGTTTTTTTTTTTTTTTTGCTCTTTTCATGACTTCAAAATGAAATATTATTCATATTCTGTTTATTCATTCCCTCATATATTGGATTCAGTGTTTCTTTTTTGTTGTGGTCTGTCTGTAGAGAAACAATTAAATAAAGCTTCTTCAAACATTTTGGTAAATTGAAATTGAAATCCTCATAACTCCTGCTGCCCTGCTTAATTTGTTTCCAATTAACTGATCATTGTCTGGATTTACCCAATTATTCAAGGAGACCTTTAAACAGCACAACACAATGTTTTTATGAAATAGACTGTTAACATTGAACGAATATGCCAAGCTTTTTAGCCAAACATCTGCTTTACTAGTGGATAGAAAGTAGTGGAAGAGGAAACCAAGAGTGTTGGGATGTAGAATTTTAGAGTAAAATAACTTTGGTTGGGTATTGTTGCAAAACTCCAGTTCCAGGCATTGATTCCAGTCTCTGATTTTTCCCTTAAACTTTCCTTTAAATCTGCCTTTGTGCTCTAAACTTTCTCACATATGAAACTTTCTAACTTCCTTTCTCTTAATGTAGTTCTGCTCTTGGATTTTCAGTGAAATGACCAACTGGAAACAGAAAGATGATGAACCAATCATGTTGGCTCTGCCCTTTGTTGCTTTTTGCTTTGATCTCACTAAGATAGTCCCAACATTCTGTCACATACACACACACTGTAAAAGTCTGAGAGCCAAAAACTATCAAAAAATTTGTACAATCATTTAAAAGATCTGAAATAGACAGCAAACAAGTGAATTCAGCATAGATAGCTGAATAATCTGACTACTTCAGGAGCCAAAATGAAGCTTGTAGGAGAAACTGAAATGGAGTTACAGGGCTTGGAGGTCAACTAAGATTATGTATGTGAATGTGATAGAATGTTAGGACCAGAGGTTCTGTTTCACGGGTGGATTTCCATGGATAATTAGACATTCTCTATTGTGTTACCTAGAAGATATGCTGAGAGAATCTTTCATATCAACTCAAAGTAATTTTACTATGACCTACTTCCTGTTCAGCACTTGGGTTGTTTATCTACTTAGGCTACATGGCTAATTTCACATGATCAACGTGGGTGACGTCAAATAAAGCCTATCAGTTTAGAGCTACTGACAACTATGCAGGGAAATCAGCGGTAAGGAAGGATTTTGAATTAGTGATATCTTTAGGTAATAAAGAGGCAGAAACAAAAGGAACTGCAGATAGCAGAGCGACATAAACCGATACAGCAGCCAGGACAAGGGCGGGTCTGGGCTGAGCAGAGAGCTGTACTGGACCTCAGTGAGTGGGTAAATCTACCTATGACTAGTTCTCGGATAAACTGGAACTGTATTCAGCACAGAATCATGTCATGCAGAAAGGTATGGATCACTAGGGCTGATCATCTCACTTCCCTGTTGGTGGGTGTTCATGCTTGGGGTGCCCTGACCAATCAGGAGCAGCAGTGCGGGAACAACCCTCGACTGTACTAGACTATCCACAGTGGACCCTTTTGTCTTTGGGAATACTACAAAGAAACCACAATGGTTGGATTTTACTGTTTAAGCGAAGGTTACAGTTGAGATCATCAGTCTATGAGGACTAATATGGGACAATTTACAGCAAGACTCAATTTTCATTTGTAATGTGAAGCTTTAAGGTGGTGTCTAGCGAATGGAGCACTGTTTATGTATTTGGACTGTTTGCTGGTGTAATCAGTGCAGTCTGGCTATTGTTAGCTGCTAAGTTATAGTACCTAATGTGAAGCTAAGTGCTGCTGTTGTTCCTGTCTTATACTGTGTGTGAGGAACAGCTCACAATTTTCATTGTTTGTTTATCAACTTACAAAAACACAAATAAAAGAATGTCTTTCTGCAGTTATTCCCCAGGCCTGCTCATGAGTAATATGTCTCACACAGACTGTAATAACAGGGTAGCAATTACTCTGGTTGACTTGGCTCACTTCCTACTGTCTCAGTCTTGGCTCAGGTTGAAACTGTATCACAGTGTTTCTGTTTTTAAGGTGTTTTATTAGTCTTAAATGCAGGTTATTGGTCACACACAGCAATCTAAAGCAAATGACCTTGTAGCACCACATTATGTAATAACGCCGCATTATGTAATAATGTAATACATTTTCAATTCATTATGTAATAATGCCGCATTTTGTAAGCCACTAAGCAGTTAGGGTTAAGGCAAGGTAGTAGGGTATACCCTGGAACCCACCTTGAGTCCTAGGGTTAAGGTTAGGTGTCTAGACTAGAGCCCTGAAGGGGGGTTAGGTTTAGGCATAAGTCACTAAGTGGTTGGAGTTAGGGCAAAGTAGTTGGGTAGGGCATACCTTGGAGCCCACTCTAAGTCCTATGTTAGGGTCATTACATAATGCGTCGTTATTACATAATGTGGCGCTACAGACCTCTAGTTGGTCAAAATGGCCAGAATCCTTGAGGATTGCTGGTCATTTTACCTGGAGACAAAAAAGTCTAGCAGAAAGTAAGGTTGGGAGGTTTAACTGTTTTTAGCAAAGTCTGGAGAAGAAGATTTATCACAGTTATTTTGGCAGATATTAAAGGAGACATATTTTACCCTTTAAAGACAAGTTTATACTGTTCTCAGAGGTCCCCAAAACATGCCTGTGAATGTGCCTGTTATTGCTGAAACAACACTCCAGTATTGGATTTGTGCATGTTTAAAACCCCTTCTATTTGAGCCCTTCTCAGAACGAGTCGTTTCTGACACCGCCCCCGACCACCTCTCAGGACATGGATGCAGCACTCCTGATGTTACGACACTTTTATCCCAAGTTTAAGACCTGGCTGGGATTTGAACCACCAACCTGCCAGACCGTAGTCAGCAGGGTAACCCACTGAGCTATCCAGCATCTCAGCTGGTAGCTGAGAGGAAGATCATTAGAGGAGGGCAGAACTTTCCTCCAAGTGAGGAAGGGCCAACCAAACCTGGGGGTGAGTGCTTATGCCCCTAGTGAGGTCACCAGGTGTAAAATCTGAGAACGGCTTGTTTCAGCACACATTTTTCTGAAAGGTGGAGGAAGAGAGGGGGAGGGGGAATGGATTTTTATGGTATTTGTGGGGATTGTGGACAGGCCAAGGGCAGACATCTGTGTTAGAAAACCCTAAAAAATGATTTTTGCATATGTTCCCTTTAAGATCATGATTTTTGATTGCTAACAGATTTTACAACATTAGCATCTTTGATTTTCAAATGGTGAATAAATAGTTGGACAAGGAAGCAAATGTGTTTCATAAGAGAGTTAGACCAACTTCCTGTGAAATGACAAGGGATAGTGAATGATCAATCACCAGTGAGATGTCCTTGCATGAAAAATCTAACTGCTGTGGAGGCTAACCCTGAATGGATGCACTATCAGACAACCATGTCCACTGAGGGACAACTTTCTTGGGGGTTTTGGTGAGTTTGGGGGCATGTTAAGGCCTTCAAATTTGTGATTTATTTCTGATAGTTTCAATAGGATCCTCGCTCTGAGGTTGTTGCTCTGAACTGTTCACTTGCATCCTATTGGTGGCATGGTCCTTGCTTGTGTTGTTGTCTTTATTCTGGGCTCCAGGCTACCCTCGGCTCTGGAAACAGACCCAGTTGGTGAGACATGCGCCGTCAGCTGGAGGAAAACTGAGGCAGAAATCTGCAGACATGGAGCTAAGACTGTAGAAAAGATCAGAACTGAAAACAGTGTTTTTGATCAACAGTTGTTCCTTTTTTACTGCTGAGGAAACACTCTGCAATAATGTGAGTGGTGCAATAACATGAGTGGTGTATATATATCAAAGTGCACACAGATATATTCTTGGCTGAGAGCTGCACAGTGTGGCGCCCTAGGCAACAGAGAACATGTTGTCCTGGTTTCTCTCAGAGCATGATCGTATGGAGATGTGATGGTAAAGGTTCAGACATGGGGGATGTATAACATCTCTGAATGTCATTTCCAGGCCTAAAGGCTCATCATTTCATCATTAATATGAAGAGAAATCTGAAGGCTCATGACTGCAAACCAAAAACTCTAAAAGGAGTGTGATGAAAATTGCAAACAGCAGTTTGTGCATCTTGGAATCGGATAAATTTTGAAGTGTTGTTTTCACACTCAGAGGAGTGCTAAGAAGTGTTTTCATCACAGCGGTTTTAATGCCAAGTGTTTTCATCTGAAGATTTTCTTGTTTTATATTCAGAAGACTGCGCATATGAAGGAGGATAAAAAGGAAACTTCACTCTTTATCAACTTTAAAGAGGCAGTACATTACATGCACACTTCATTACTGATAGACCTGATTATGTGCTCTGGTTAGGAGCCTTATTCTGGTTTTGATCGTAGATACTGTGTTTACCAGCACACAGAGAAACATGGTTATTCAAATCCCTGTAGACATGATCTATACTAGCGCCCTGGTTTCTGAAAACTACATGTACAGAAACTGGGATACTTAAAAATATGGTGTATTAAAAACCCTCCAACCTACAAAAAAATCTATGACCAAGAGTGGTTTCCCATGAGGGACTCAGACCCTGATGCTGAAATGGGTTTATGATGTGCACAGAGATCTAACCGGTCATTTGCTGCACCGCTGATGACTGCCAGAGATTATAAACATCATCGGCCCCTCCCACTCACTCCTGGTGAATATTCCTGACTATTTCCTGCTGCGTTCTCACATCAGCCCACCATGACTTCACATGTAGATGCGGAGGGTCAAAGGGCAAACCTGTTTGTGTTCAGATGTGACGCTCAGAACAAAAACATTTCAGGGCGATTTCAGAAGCTTTCTGAAAATGTGAATGTGGCTATTGATGCATTTATGTCTTTAAAACCTTGTAAAACATCAACCCTGTGGTGCACAGTCAAGCTCTATATCTTTTTTTTTTTTTTTCAGGACAACCTGGGCTTTAAGATAAATCTACTACAGTGATGTCACTTGAATTTTGAAAAAGTTATAGGACTCTAAAGACAAAATTAAAAAACAAATTGTAATTTGAAACTCAAAGCTTTTCATTGATAACACAGTAAACAATAGTGACAAAGCTTTTTCTTTGCACAGACTTGTTCTCCCATCTCTTGGGGACAAAACAGTAAAAAAAAACATTCTGCGACAAACGGTTTTCAAAATATGTACATATATACAAAAAAGTCCATGCGCTTTTTTGCAGTTAGACTCATTTGTGCCGTTCCTTTAAGGAGTAGAGAAGCAACTAGTTGACTACAACTCCCACAATGCATTGCATCTAAACATTGCCCTCAACAAATATGGCCCTTTCCACCAAAGAAAGCCAAAGTAAAATATTGAAAAATGGATTAGAAAATGGAAAAGGGACATAAAGATGCTTATTACCGGATCTAACGCCGTGGATTTAACATGAACGTGTTTGTATCTTTAACCGTTTTTCAACATAATAAAGAGCTTCAGAGCTGTGCCATGTGAATTTTTCAAATTAGAAATTTCTTTTAAAAAAACTGACTGGGTATAAAATAGAGTTGTCAAGATTAACCGCGGTTGACTATTATCCACAATTAGTGCATTAATATCTGTTAATCCCGTTTAATTGCATGCTTTATTTTTGTCTTCAGCACATTTTGGTTGAGCCAGTGCAGCATCTCCCTGCTGCCACAGTAATGTAAAGTAAGTCCACCACTGGTCCTCAATGTCTCATTTCAGTTTCAAAACTCATAGACAGCTCAGTAGACAGGTCAGAAGTCACCGGAACCATGTGTTATCAAACATATACTTTTTGGTGTTCATATATTTCCTTTTCAGTACATAAAAGTTTCATTTTCTGTGATTAAGCTCATATTAAGTTCAATTTGTCTATAAAATTAGGTCTGTATCAAAACAGGAAGTCAGTGACCTTTAGTTTAACACAGTAGACAAATCTAAAACAACACAAAAACAGATTTAAATGCAAAATAGTGGAATATTACAATGGGATGGAAAGGCTGTGGTTAATGGGGATTAACTACAGAAATGCTGGAATCTTGTTGATCTTGTTATCATATAGCCTTTAGGCTACACTTTGAATTTTTGTGAAGAGATTTGACAACCACAGCGCAATCTTTAACAGATTAGCCAAAGTAAAAAGAAGTAAATGTAGCACTGAAATACAGAGAAACAGCTGAAATTATCACATATTTAAAAAGATGTTAGTCTGCCCCCCATCTGTTTCACATAGAGAAGACAGCAGCATTTTTGTGTTCTGCCGTTTGAGCAGTCATGTCACGCACAGAAAGTAATGTCAGTGCATACCCTTTATTGTTTTAACACAACTCTCTGAAGGACGACATCATCTTCAAAGGCAAGGGTAAGAATGATTAAAAGCTTTAAAGCATGACGTCATCAAAGGCAGAGGATGGAATTATTTTAGAAACTTTAAAAGATGATATCTTCAAAGGCAGAGGATGGAATTATTTTAGAAACTTTAAAAGATGATATCTTCAAAGGCAGAGGATGGAATGTTGGAAAGCTGTGGATGTTGGAGACTTTGTCCCTCCATGTTTTCACAGCAAAGTAAGTACTTAATATTTTGATGGTTTTTTTTCTGTAGCTAGTCAGAGGCAAAAATCCCATCTTCATTTAACTTCCTGTCTGCAGAGGCTGAATGTAGGTGGACACCCACACGACCATGTTTGATAAAAATCTGAGGCTGATGTTTCTTACAGCGTGTGATAAGGCTTATCCACTGGGACTGAAGGATTTCACTGTGAGTGCTGACTGTTTCTATGCTGTTGAACCTGTGACTAACAGCCATGCCCCTTATTAAATATTTTTATTTCTTTGATCTTTGATGTTTTGATTTCTTTGATCTATGAATGCTAAAAAAAAACAAAGTCAACAGGATAAAGAGGAACCAAAGTTCTTTCTCCACTTCCCTGAAGTCTGGTTTCCTCCCATCTATTTTTCCTCTATCAAAGTTTCTGATGTTTGAGTGAAGTAGTTCTTCTTGTTAGGATCAGCGTTCATGTAAAAGCCTCTTTTTTCTTTCACTTTTCCGTCCATTTTCATCTCTCTAGCTTCTTCTGCCTCCAAGTACAGTTCAGACTAGGACAGGAAAATGTATTACTTACAGAGCGCCATTAATCAGAAGCTACCGCTTTGATTGATTTGTCGTGGAAAGTGTGGAGGAGCCAAATGGAGAGACGAGAGTCAGATGAATGATCCGTCACGTCTGAGAGCGATGCCGGGAGCCGTCAGCTTTTCTATTCCAGTTCTTTGTGATTCATAGAAAACAGACACAAGAAGTAAATAAACAGCTTTTGTCCCTGTTAAACTTAACAGGGAAGACAAGGCTGTTAAATATTTATATTCCAGGAGAACAATGAGGAGGAAAATATACACATATTTAGGAGTTTAGAGGGTAACGGGCCAATATACAGGAGTCACTCATGTCTTTGTTTTTCTTTCTGGCAGCTGGCAGAAAGGGTGATAGAGATCATTAACTTTTATTGATATTGGTACCCTAATCAATACTCCTTACTGATCCATGTCTTTATCAATACCATTGATAACTGTTTGTCATTTTGTGGACACACAAAACAATAATCCATAAAAGCAGTTCAGGAATGAATACAAAAACAGAGCAGGAATACCAATAGGAAAACTTCCTGCTCATCTATGTCCATTATAACGGGGCGTTAGAAAGTTATTTTTGCATTTTTCATGGTGATTTAAGACATTGTCCGATGGTTTACAAATTAAAAAATGCCTCGAAGTTGAGGATTCTGCTCAGGGGCTCTGCTCTCACCTTTAGAGTGAGTGCAGCTGCATGACTAAAATATCAAACATGTCAGAGATACATCTGACTGTCGTGAACAGCAGGTCGGGACATAGTTCAGTCGTGGTTGGCCATGGCTACCCTCTGGACACAACACAACAAATGAAACAAGTTGTACAGGGAAAAATTTTGTGTCTGAACTGGATGAAAATTGCATAGTGTATGCCTGGCTTTATGTTGACTGTCATTTGTTGACTGTTGTGGAAAACTGGGTTAAAACCTTACTACTCACCATTTCAACCCGAAAAAGTTGCCAAATATGCCCTACTTTTTGGCAGAAATGGAGGAACCCCCCCCCCCAACATTCCAAGCTTCACCAACATTCTGTTGGTTGATGTCATCCTTTGAAGTCTTTAATAATCTTTAGAAAGGTGACATCATCTTTTATGGCTGTAAAAGATTCTGTCCTCTGCTTTTGACAATGATGTCATCTAAGTTCATAAAATATTCCATCCTCTACCATTGAAGATGATGTCATCGAAGTTAATAAAATATTCCATCCTCTACCGTTGAAGATGATGTCATCGAAGTTAATAAAATATTCCATCCTCTACCATTGAAGATGATGTCATCGAAGTTAATAAAATATTTCATCCTCTACCATTGAAGATGATGTCATCTAAGTTTATAAAATATTCCATCCTCTACCATTGAAGATGATGTCATCTAAGTTTATAAAATATTCCATCCTCTACTTTTGAAGATGATGTCATCTAAGTTTATAAAATATTCCACCCTCTACCTTTGAAAATGAAGTCCTCTTATTTCATTAACATTCCTTTCTTTCCTGTTGCATGCCAATCTTAGCCTCCAGATGTCATGCCACTCCAACCAGTACCCCACAAGGTTTATGTTCTTAATAGTATACCAGTGTTTCCATTAAAAGCATGTTCACGACAAAACGAGGGAGAAAAGCATTCAAAGGGGCTCAGCTTCCCTCTCAGCTCAGAACTAGACTCTTGTCTCTATTCATCCATCTAGACATGTAGTAAGAGGCCAGCAGGACTAAATCATTTGTGATATCTATCACCACCACACCAGGTATATCGGTGAACCTGTAGTAAAAATCTCTTTTTTGTCAAGTGTAGGGATCATAGCCAGTGGATGTAGACATTTTCTGATGATGACTGCAGTGTGCAGGCCTATATACAGTAGATTACTAAGACTGACTTACCTCCATTCACAGTCATTCCTCATACAGTAGCTGTTCTTCTCTTCCTGCCCCCCATCTGACCTTTGAGCCACTGGGATCACACAACCTTTCAGGCTTAAAATCATCTGATGTACCGCCAGTTTTATTCTTCATACAGGAACTTAATCAGCTGGGTGTGCTGGGCTGTTTAACCTCCAAAATTTGGTAATATGTGACAGCAGCATAAAATAAAAAAATAAACCCTAAAATCTCTGATATAATGCTCACAGTTTTGTCTGATTCCAGCGTCTCGTCCTACATAGCACAGCTGCTGTCGGGGGATTTAGGAACATTGAATTCTGCACACGTCTGCTCGCACTTACAAAGTGTGACGGGAGCGTGTGAGAACGCCGCTCTTTGCTAAATTACTGCTCTTCCTGTTACCTTGGCAATGATTACCAAACACTCGAGGCATGTTTGAGGAAGAAAAAGTCAAAACACTCACTGGTGTTGCTTTTATTTTGCATTAGACGGGCCAGCTCCCGAGCATGATGGAGGAATTTCAGATAAAGAGCATCTCTGGCTGGTGTAATGAGCTTCTGCTGAGGACAGACCGCAGAGAGGTTTTATTGCTTTCTTTGGGTAAGGTTTGAAATTGTTTTTCATTGGAGTTTAATTGCTCTGTTATATTTTACAAGCATGATTTTGGCCTGTTTTAAAAAGTAACAACATCTGTACTAAGAAACAATTCTGACCCTCTGCAGTAACAGCTTTATGAGGCAGTGAGAGCTCATCCTAATGTTCCTTTAAAACCTTTATGGTCAGTTACATTATAAAGAACCTAGTAAAGCCTCTCTTCACAGAACAAATAGCAAAGGACCAAAGGCATGGCAATGTATCTGGTACTTTAAGGGAAATCATCAGGTCTAAAATGAACACACTACGTTTTTGATTACAATAGTAATACCCTATTTTGTCCTTTTAGGCATACAGTAGTTCAGCAAACATAAAGAAGCAGCAGCTGGAAGATACTCAGCGTAGCATCATCCTGCTCTCACAGTGATCTAAAATATAAGAAATATAATGGATTTTGAATGTCGATCAAAACTAAATTACATTTTAGTCTATTTTTACTCATCAAAACTAAACTTAGTTTTTGTCAGTTTTAGTCATCCCAGATCTATTTTTGTTAGTGTTGGTATAGTTTTTGTAATGGAAGAAATGCTGTCGCTTAACACATTTAGTTATAGTTTTATTCGAGGAAACTAACACTGCCTGAAGCCCTACAACTGTTGAAGAAGGCTATCATTGTGATTAAAAGCAGAAATGGAACTAAGGCAAAGATTTAGTGTTTCAAAAAGCTTGCTTTCTCTGAGCTGGTAGTGTCGATTTTAAACAAAAATGTCTATGAAGTTTTGCTTTTTTAGCAAAGTGCTATGTGAAATGTCTTTCAGTTTAGTTTTAGTGGTCTTTTAGTTTTTAGTTTCTCATTTTTGTCAATTCTACCCTTTTAAGATTTTGGTCTAGTTTTAGTCCATAAAAAGTCCTCACATTTTAGTCTTTACTTTTAGTCCAAGCATTTTTTCTCTTTCCTAAATCTGGTACCAAGTCATGGTAGTGTGTGCTCTGCACCCTGCTAAACCTGCGGTCCCTGCTTTCTACAGCTGAGAGGCAGAAGAGATACAGCTGCAGTGCTTTTTGACAGATTTACCCAGAGTGGAGAAACATCATGGATTTTGAATGTCTGACAAAAACTACATGACATTTTAGTCTAGTTTAGTCATCTTGATGAAAACTAAACTTTGTTTTTTTCGGTTTGAGTCATCACAGATCTATTTTTGTCAGTCTTAGGGTGAATCCCATTTCTACCCCTTAGCCCTTATCTTAGCCCTACCCCTTGGTTTTGCGCGTTCACGTCAGGTGAAGTGATGTCCCAATTCTCTTCTGAATCAAGGTGTAAGGCTAAGGGCCAAGGGCTACATAGTCCTTGAAACAAAGATTTTCCAGGACCACACTTGAAACCAAGGGGTATGATGAATTTCCCCTCCATGCACTGTGTTCAGTAGTGAAATGGCTCAACAGAGTGAGAAGGAGGCGCAAAAATGAATAAATATTTTTGGCATAATGACTATAGAAAACACAAAAGTTGTATTTTCTCGTATGTTCAATCTTTAGCCACTGAGGATAGAAGTTTATTGTATTGTATTGTATATCGGCAATGTGTGATGATCAACTGCAAATAAGTGGCGTCTCATTTCTTAAGGGAAGGTTTTCACCCCTTCCCTTACCACTCTGTTTCATGGGGCGAGGGGAAGGGGTAGACAAAGGGGAAGGGCTAAGGGGTAGAAACTGGATTTACCCTTAGTCTAGTTTTTCTCATGGGAATAAAAGGCTGTTGACGAACATTTTTAGTCATAGTTTAAGTCCAAGAAATTAACACTGCTTTGTTGCAGTTGCTTCTGCTTGTTTGTGACACTGATGTTTTTTTTTTTAAATCAAATTGATTGGACGGGATTTAGAAAGGCACACAGCTAACAATGCATAACTGAGCAAAAACCAAGCCCTGAGGTCAAAGGATTGTTGCAAAGCACAGATCTACACAAAACAAAAAAATTCTGTTGCACTGAAGGTTCCCGAGAGCACGGTGGCCTCCATAATTCTCATTTCAGAGCAGTTTGGCACAACCAGGACTTTTCTGAGAACTGGTCGCCTGACCAAACTGAGCAATCAGGGGTGAAGGGCTTTAGTAAGAGAGGTGACAAAGAACCTGATGGTCACTCTGACTGAACTCCAGAGATCCTGTGTGGAGATGGGACAAAGATCCAGAAGGACAACCATCACTGCAGCCCTCCACTGATCTGGCTAGAGAGTGGCTAGACGGTAGCATCTCCTTGTGATAAAAACACCGGAAAGCTTGCTTGGAGTTTGCAAAAGCAAAGCACCTGAAGGACTCTCAGACCGTAACAAACAAGATTCTCTGGTCTGATGACACCAAGGACTCTATTTTCATGGTGTAGCACAGAGTGGCGCAGGGTGGCGGAGCGTGGCGCACCCCACGCAGTGGTAATTTCGTCCGGTGCACCACGGTGCGCAGCCAATTTGGCAATTTGGTAGACCGGGCTGCGCCGAGATGGGTGTGGCGGTGCACCAGGGGGAGGTGTCGACAGATTCAGCTTGGCGCAGTGACAATTTCGTGCCAAAACACTGCCAGAAGGTGCGCTGAAAGCCCGCCAGCTCCAACCTGGTCTATTCTCGGCGCAGGCGAAGCGCGCCCGGTGTAGTGGTAATTTGGCTGACAGGCGCGCAGTGCGCACACATCACCAAAACCTCACAGGCAGATTTCCAGAGTGTCAGGCACATTTCAATGCAATAAACCATCACAGCAACCACTATTTAATATAACCGTCTAAACCAGCATATACATTTGTATCTATATAAATTGTCCCGTCACATCTGATGTCAGATCAAAGATGTTTGTCACGCGTAATTGAAACTCAACCTGTTGGCAGCTAAGAGTGATAAAAACTAGCGAGTTCACATCTCTCAGCCAACCACAAACAGCCACGGCATCCGATACGGAGTATATATTCGGCTTCCCTCATCTCATGAAATTCAAAAGAAAAGAAAAAAGAGAGAGACGCTCACTGAATAAATGTAAGTCAGTCGGTGTCTTAAGGATTTACCTGTGATTGCCCATATTTCTCTGTTTTAATCTTTATTCTTAATGTGATCTAAAAAGATGGAGTACATTATTGCAAGGAGGATGAGGAGGAGATACCGGGAGAGAATATATCACCAAAGGTTCTCCTGTTTGGCGATGACAGAGCAGGAATGCAGGTGGATCACAAGCATGATGCCTGGATTAGCCTGCTTCTGTGTTTAATGTAATTGTCACTTAATTTTGTACTCCTATTCATGACACAGGAACAGATTAAATCTGTCTCGCAAGGGGATCCACACAGTGACGCGCATCGTGGTCTCTGATGCACAGCCCGGTGGCCACTGTGTGTCTTCTTTGCTCTCCGTCCGTTTTTTTACATTGGGCAGCGGTTCTCAGAATATCTGGGCAAACTTGATTGACAATATTAGTAACTTCCTCCCAGGCAATTTTTGCATCAGCACATCAGTTTCCTCCTGGGAGAAGTTTGGCCACCTGGAGCTGCTGCTGCTCTCTTCATCCATGGTGGTGGCGAGGTGAAATTGGCACTGCGCCTTGCCCGCAGTGCATTTAAAGGCAAGGAGAGGCGTTCATTTGATTGGTGAAGTTTACACTCGGCTGTGTTAAACCCACTCATGCCTTCTCTCCCTTCTCTTTGCCACTTGCGCCTGTGGGAGGGACGGAGGCGTGAGCGCGCCACGCTGCACCGGACTGCGCTGTGCACGAAAATTGCAAAATGCCCTGGACACACCCCGTTGGCGCGGTGCAGGCGCGGTGCAGGCGCGGTGCAGGCGCGGTGCAGGGCAGGTGCACCGCGCATGCGCCTGGTCTACGAACTACAGCCCCAAGACTTAACTGTTGGCCTTAATTCTAAACATTATTTCTAGTGGGAACCAGGACCAATGACTTCCCAACAGTGAAGCATGGCGGTGGCAGCATCATGCTGTGGGGGGTCCTTTTCAGCAGCAACGAGGGGGACAGGGTTGAGGTAAAGCTGAACAGAGGAAAGTAAAGACATCTTTAATGAAAATCTCTTCCACACCACTCAGGATCTCAGGCCCCGTCCACATGGAGATGAAAACGATATATTGCTGTTTCATTTTGAAAAAGGTTTCCATAAAGACGGGATCATTTCAGGAAATATCCACGTAAGCACAGAACTACTGAAAATGCTGTAGTGCATATGCCAAGCCTGTATGTGGCGCTGTATTGCTGCCACGGAAATGCACCAAAACAGAGAAGAAGATCACAGAAAACTGACACAAACTTTCTTCTAGAGTCCTTCTGGTTGTTCTTCGCATTGGATTTCTGCAGCATGAACACAACCCTGTAATCTGCCATTGTTGTTTTGGACAGACCCGCGTCTTAAGAGAGCTACGCTATGTGTGACGTAATCGTTTCCAGAAAGATGCAGTTGGCCATCCACAAGAAGACAAAACGGTAGTCGTTTACGGATTTGTGCACTCTGGGACCCTGTGTGAAAAAGTAAAGTTTACAGTCACCCAAAACATCATTTCCATGTGGTTGAAAAGCCGATACGACAAAAATCTTTTGCATATACTCCTGAATTTTTCTACGTGTGGACGGAGCCTCAGACTAGACCAAAAGTTTAATTTCCAACACAAGGAAATACCCTAAGCAAACAGCCAAGACAGCAAAGGAGCGTCTCAGGGACAATTCTGTCAACGTCCCAGAGTGGCCCAGCCAGCACCCTGACTTTAACGCTCTCAGAAATCTCTGAGAGATATGACATTAACGGCCCCCATCCAACCTGGCTGAGCTTCAAAGGATTTGCAAAGAAGAATGACAATACAAAGCTTGTTTTATCATATTTAAAAAGACAGCTGCCAAAGGTGCTTCAACCAAGTACTGAGTCAGAGTGAATACTTCTGTTAATAGTAGGACTACTAGCAGGGAGGCATGAGAAGTTGGCAGGGTGGTTTAATGGCATCAAACATCAGATAGGTATGAAGCACGGTCAAAAAGGTCACAGCTTCACTTGGGGCTTTGAGCTCCACTTCTCACTCTTTAAGATGCTTAATGTTTTTAGCTGCTCTTCAGTTTCCCCTATGTAAGGTAATGCTGGTTGTTTGTAACTAGGATATGGAGCACATAGATGCAGAGTGAGGGAGTACCATCTATTTTAGGATGAGATTAATCCAGACCTGAAGGACTGACCTTCATACTCTTAAAATCAAACCGACACCTCACAGTTTAGAGGTCTTGGTCCTGTCCAGGTTATGGTTCAAAGGTCGTGCTGCTCACTGTCCAAAAGCATAGAAAGGAAAAAACATCCAGATGTATTTAGTGGCTGCAGACATTCATGCTGAATCTATTTATAGAAGCCAACGCCTGCAGTAAAATTGAATTATTACATTTTAAGAATTAAATGCCTGTTTGCTCTCCCAACAAAAGCCTGCCTCTGAGCCGCTGACGGATGTAAATCCTCAATGCAATTCATGCTCAACTTGCAATTTCAGCTGAAAGAGCGATCAGAGGTGACATGTCAGAATCGGGTGACGGAGGGGATTAAGCTGAGCGTCCTCTGCAGCTAAAAGCTTTTTTTATTGCTCTCTCTGTGTTTGGATTATGGAGACACTGACGGCGGTTTAAGCAGCAAGGACACGGGATTGGAGAAACTCTTCTATTCTCTTCCCAAAAGAATGTCTCATTTTTAAAATCAAATTACAGGATGGTGTTTTTTATTCATCTCAACTATAAATGTTCATTATTCCATAGAAACATGAGAAAGAACAACATGGAGGAACAGACTTGTAAAATGAAGCTAAGGGCATACAAAACACTTTTACTATACATAAAGGGTGTTGGGGACCAAATAACCCCATTAAAACCACATTTTTAATCCCCCAACCATCACAGTAGAAAACATGCATTTTATGATAATACACAGCAAATAATACACCATGCTGAAATTTCATGGTTAAATATTTCTGAGCTGATTTTAATTCCTTCTGAGTGAAAAATATCGTGGTGTTGGAGTTAGCTGACAGGGCTGATCCACCAATCTTAGCCCAGTTCTGCTGGGAGTTGATTGAACTAAGCTCCACCCACTTCCATTTCAAATCTAAAGGGCGGAGCTTTCCCATCATGCCCTGGGAAGAGTGTTTCGATGTTTCATTTTGTGAAGTGATCACTGTTGGAATTCTTTTGCTCAGTGTTTTTGATGCTAGATATTTCTGCACCATGAGTGAAGTTATCCACCGAGTCTGTGGTCTTCAGTAAAGGGTGCTGTGTTGATTTGCAACAAGTGTCATATTCTAGCTCTGCATTTGTCTCTTTGCTCCATTCTTGCCGTAAAAATTTGCCACAGGCGCTCAGTCAGAGGGGGTTATGATTATTGAATATTGAAAGTGCATTGCACCTTGTCAATAGTTAAAATTTATACTAAAAATACTTTCTCATTAAAAAGAACTTTAATTTGTTAAAACAGCACTATGAGTTTTGAGACTGCAAGAAAGTTAAAATATTAACAATTTCCATAGTGTAAATACAACTAAAAACTAGAATAAACTATTTTTTTTAAATATATTATAGAAATCTGAATTTTTTGCACCTAAACTGGCACTGAAATGGTTTAACTCTTAACAATTCATCACTATTTGATATTTATAATCAGGTCTGATATCAATTTAAAAAAGTAAAAGAAGTTGTAAAAATATTAAAATGTATAATTTTTATTGCTGTTGTTATGCTGCCTTTTTTGGTCATGAACTCTCTGAGTATAACAATTTCTTTGATGCCATCTGAGGGTTTTTATTTTACACTTTAGGTCATAAATAAATTGTCATTTCTAAGATATGACCATCCCTTGTGATTTCCTGTTTCTGATCCATCAGGTATCAATTATTCAACTACTACCGTTTCAGATTCAAGTATTGTGATATTAAACTGTGTATCAGTTTTAGTATTAGTAAGATAAAACTTAGCAAAATTATAATCACCAATCGAGCATTAGCATTAGTTCAGGCAGGCCCTGGTCAAGCACTGCTCTCATCAGTTGACGGCCAGCTGATTCACTCTGAGCACTCTATTGGCTAACTGCACTCAAGCTGCTGTAACTAAACTGCTCTAGCCTTCCTACTCTTTGCTGCTCGCTCTGCAAGCTACTTTTCCAACCCTCCTCCACCCCAGCTCCTCCTTTATTCTGCTACTGACTTTATCAGTGTCATTCTGTTGTCACTGATGTCTGCTCTGCTCTGGGGGTTTTGCTGCTTCTCTCCCTGCCTAAGCCTTTTCTTGAAAGCCGGTAAAGGCAGCAGCATGTGATTTTCCTGCTTGATGTTTTTTCACACAGGCTTGTGGAAAGGCAGGGGATCCCAGAACAGCCACACCACCAAATATAAGTCAGTGCAATAAGTGCAAATTAATAACTGCTAATGAAGAAGAATATTTATGACAAATCCTGCGTGTTTCTTGACAAAATAGTACTGACTGAATAATTTTGATGGGTTCTGAGATCCCATCTATTAAACATGATTACTCACTGGTTTTGCAACATCTGAATTACATTCATTTTATCAATTAAATGCTCTAAACACTTTGAAAATACGCAATCAATGAATATAAATGAGAGGAAAGACATAAGTTTGTAAGGTTATGATATATAATAACTATGAATAGACAAAAGAAAAATACAGTCAAGGCAAAAATATCAGAGCAAAGACTGAAAAATTCCCACCAAATCTGTGGATAGTGTAACAAGAACTTTAATCGTGTTTCCATGCAGCTCCAAACCTTCACATTAGAGATGACGCCATCCTCTTCGTCCTGTTTCATCATCCACAGTGGGATACTCACCGTGCTGCAGCCGCCGTCGGCGTCGTCGTCCAGCAGGCCCAGCCGGCACAGAGCTTTCTCGTTCCTCAGCCAGTACTCGGACGAGTCCAGCACGCTGTTACTGCACAGCACCTGGAGCACAAAGACATAAACGCAGCTTGGAAATCACAGTCACATTTGCATTCTGACTATCCAGTTTATCATGTTCATGTGATCTGAAGCCTCAGGAACCACCACTACTGTACCTTAACATATTCAATGAATAGAGCAGCAGTATGGACCTCAGATGGAGCAAAACATCAAAAAACAACACATCTCAAAGTAGGGACGGAGCAACAAAGGCTGGAAAAGTAAGTGAGTAAGTACGTAAGTTCTTGAGGTAGTGCCAGTAGTGGCCAGGGCTGACCAGGACCCCTTGAAATCTGATTGGACCCCCTAAAATCCTTAAAATCATTGTCTATTTGCCTTGTCAACCACTAATTAGCCATTTAAGCATACCCAATCACAAAGCATAACTCAGCTTGTATTTGATTGTTTTTTTTCTAACATTAATATCCTCATGGCAAGGTGTAAGTGGCCCCACCATCCTTATATATTTTTGTATGTGGCCCTCAGTGGAAAAAAGTTTGGACGTCCCTGTCATATGTGAACAGGATCCAATAGTGCTTCTGTCTTCTCTGGGCCAGCTCATTTAAAATGCAATGAGGCAAAATGGGAAACTGTTCTGTGGTCACATGAAAGGTCATTTAGTCCATGCTGCTTTTTCAGTGGCTTTCACGCTAAGGGTTCGGTCCCAGATCCAAGTACACTTGAGCCAAAATTCACGCTCAGGCACCAGGCAAGCCCACTTGGAAAGGTGGTCTCAGGTGCGATTCAAGTGGACTCTGTTACCATTCAAATGAGACATGAATGCAACAGGGCAGAGAGTCATGTCAGCTTTATGATAAACCAGCATAATGAGAAACCCCCATATAGATGGATGCATTTATGACAACGTGTACTGAACAACAACATTAGTTCAACAGCAATAAATCCATAGTAGTATGAATCTGAATATGATGGTGCAACAAGCTTTATGCTATAAAGGAGGAGGCTGGGATGGAGGGGATTAAGCTTTTCCAGCAGCAGCAGAGTGGTGCATCAGCTTTGATGGAAGCAGGGATTAGTGAGAGGTACATCATGTTTAATTGCACTGCTGTGTTTAGAGAAAGAGCTGTGATTGGCTGAGGGAGCTGGGAGGCGATAGTTGGGATCAGCGGGCTGTCGGCTGATCACAGCTAGGCGTATGACGACTGTGTCTTGCATGAACACTGAGCTTCATTAAACAAGTCAACAGACGGTCTGTTATGGCTCACCTTACAGATGAACAGAAGTTGGAGTCAGCGAGATGAGATGCAAAGGCACTGAACATCTCTACTATATCAGTGCAGCGTTTGCCTATTTAATCCTCTGAGCTGCACATAGACGTGTAGACAGACATTGCTGCCATCTTAACAATGATGTTAAAAAATCCATGGTGGTAGGATGGACATTTTTAGAGGCTTAACACATAAACAATCTTCCCTTAGGTCATGACCCGAGTGGAAAGCAAGCCAGCAGGAGAGTGGAGGGGTAGTAACCAGGCCTAGTGTGAATGCATCCTTACTGTCACAACCACTGAAGGTCGACTAATCATGAGCTGCCTGAGTGAGAGACCATGACATGGTCATGAAGAAGACGCAATTTAAGGCGATGCCCCTGATTGGCTGAACCCAACTTTACACGAGAAACTTCTGTGTTCACTCAATTCAAAGAAAGACTAGTTCTCATGGAATTGAAATAAAAAACATGTTTATTTTAAATCTTGGCCAACAGTACTACATTACCCACAATCCTTTAAGGTCACAACAACATGTCTGATTGGCTGATCCCAACCTAAGACTCGAAACTTTCACTTTCAAGCCAGGCCTGCTGATAGAAGTGAATTAAATGGTTGCTAACAACAAAAGCACACTACATTACCCAAAATCCTCTACTGTCACAGCAAAATCTCTGATTGGTGGAGCTGAAAATTTCAGCTGTGGGCTGCTACCAGTGAAGTTAACAGTCAGTGAAAGAGTGGGCGGTTACTGTTGAGCTCTGTAGTGACGACAGATGGCGCCACATAAGCCATGTTTCCATCAGGGGGTCCGGTTTGATTCAGTTCAGTTTGGTATGGTTTGGTACGCTAAACCCCAAAATAGTTTGCGTTTCCACCGACACCCGTGCTCTCACTTGGGTGGGCGGGGCTGTAAAAGCATGCATGTGAAGTCACAGACAGCGCGAGTCTGCTGGTCTAGCCGCAGAGTTATAGAAAGGATGAGTGACAGAAATCAGTCTGGAATAAGCAGTAAACAGCTTTATTTCAGCTGAAAGTGCTTTTTTAAAAAATAACTACATTTTAATGATGTTAACCGCTGTCAGTTCAGATCCTCAGCTGATGGAATACGTGTACAGAGATGGTTTGAGTCTTAACGATACGTTAATATGTGAATATATCTAGTCTAGAACAGTTTATACAACAAAATATGAAAGTTCAGAGCTGTACTGTGAGAATTCGCCGCATTAAAAATAAAGTAAAAGTTCAGCTGGTGTTAAAATCAAGCTAGATTAAGTCAGAAATCCGGGGTGCGCTGATCTCGTTTTTAAAATAGTCTGCAGCCTAAAGTTTTACAAACACGTTCAACAACCACAGGTTTTCACAGGTTACCTGACATAAGACGTAGATAAATAACTAGTTACAGATGAGAATGAAGTGTTCTAAGGCTTCGTATTCACTAAACTTCTGTATTAATTTAGTTTCCCATCCATCGCGGATGGATCAGGCTGATGTGAGCCTTTGGGCTCTGCTTGGTGTTCTTAAAATCAGGTCCAGATAAACATGGAAACTTGATTTGTGGCCAGATACCAATATCCATAGACTAGGAAACAGTTTGGACCTCCGTCGAGTCCAGATATTTCCCATTTAGGCAGATATTGGTCCATTTTTCTCCCGTTTTCGCCCGCTTATCACAGCGCAGACTTCTATGTTTGAAGCCTGGAGGTGAGCAGCTGAGTCGCGCACTGACATGACATCAGTGCAGTCCCTATTGTTGTGTGTGTAGCTCCACCTTTTTGGTACAGTTAGGTAAGATTGGCACCCCTACTGAAGGGTGCCGAAAAGTGGGACGGTACGGGTCGCTTTTTTGGGACTCTTTCTCTATAGAAACGCCAAAAAAAGCGCACCAAACTGAGCCGGACCGCTTGGTGGAAATGACCTAATAGTCAGAGAGCACCAAGTAATTTAGTTGCAGTAGACAATTTCAACCTATAGGGGGCAGTCACTGTGCAAACCTGTAACACAAAATATAGAATTTGAATACTTCGTAATCAAATGTCAAGATTTGGGCCCTAACTGATGAACAGTATGATGAAATACACAGATACAGAGGTTTATGTCGTAATAAACCTCATTCTTCAAAGGTTCTCGCTGAAAAATAAGGTTAATTGGTAAAATGGATACCTTCTAATCCTGATGTATAGACTTCTTATTGTGGCTTTATCACAGAGCATATTTTAAAATGTCTACTTTTTCGTATTGTTAGTTGCTTGTTCACATTTCCTGTGCTTTTTTTACAAAAGCAAAGCACAAGAAAGCCTTCTGAGCACTCACACAGGTTTTAAGAGTTTTATTTTAATCTGATCACAAAGTCAGTCTGTTATGCTCTTCAGACTTTAAAGTCTACGTTCAAATAAAGCCACAATAATAAAAGAGTACTGCCCAGTGTCACTGTGAAAAGAAAAATAAACCCACTGGATGCAGAGTTACTATGAGTGACATTTTTATTGGGTCATGGATTAGCGTCTAAAGACCTTTAGACTCTACCTCCCCGGTTTCTGGGATCAGGTGACCTTTCTGCAGGACGTTCATGAGTGTCTGCCATGCTGGATCAATACTCCGTCAGCTGATCTCAGTATACGTGCAGCACTTATCCCCCCTGACCTCAGCTCCCTCAGGGGACACCTTCATGATCCAGCTGTCTTTATTTGTCATGGACAGAGACTCTTTTATCGACTTCTCTGTCAATAAAACCACCAAATTATCAGGCTAATTTAAAAGAGTCAGAAATAAAGATTTGCTTGAATCCAGTGCTAATTCCTGTGTGAGTTTCCAGTAAAGTACTGATTAAATCAGCATATGATAGAATTACATCCATATTTATATTTATAATCTGCTGCTATTCAACATGACAGATACTGCACGTGTTCTTGCAGTGTATTTTTAGTGACATACCCCAGCCCACATTTATGCCAGCATCCAGCAGGAAAAGGCCATCTGTGCGGGGCCCTCAGCCAGGTAAAGGTGACGTGGACTCGGCTGATCATAGCAGGCACGGGTCAGAGGCACAGAGCCCGTAAATAACCAAGACGTCACCACACAGGAGGGTGGAAGGAAGGAGAGTCAGTGAAGATCGCCAACAGTCAGACAATTAGAGGCAAACACTGGTGGTATGTTCACTATAAGAAGGCACAGTTAGGGCTAGGTAATATGACCTGAAATTCATATTATATTATTGTTTTACAAAATCAAAAGAGAGAACAAATGTAAATGCATATTCAGGTCTTATAATCCTCCAAAAACACCAATAACGACCTGCTCAACTCATCCAGCCCGGTCATGGTTACCAAAGAATTCACTAAGAGGGACACGTCCATTAAAGTCTTCAATTAGAAGCTTAACTGTACTAATTCTCTTCTCTGCTGCTGTGAAGTCCTCATTATTATTCAGAAGATTAATGGATGTGATGATGGTTTAAATATTATGGCGTATAATGGCTTTAAGGTTCTGTGTATGAGTGGGAATTTGTGTTGTAAAAGATGAGACTGTTGATGTTTGTGCTGAAAATGGCGTGTGTATTTGTGTGGAGCTGTCCGTGGTGCTGACTGGCTGCTGTCACTAATAGATTGAAGGAGGGAGAAAGGCTGTTAACAGCTGATTCTTCTCTCTCATGGAAATTTGGAGTGTTTGTTGAGATTGCTTCAGTATGTCCTTCAGATTGTATTGCGGATGCGGTCTGTGAACCAATGATCATGGATGCTGTTGTTAAAGGTAAACAGTAGGCTGCTATAATATGTGTGTGGTTGAATATGAAAATAATGATAATGGTTTTATCAGTGTCATTAAGGATAAAAATAAATAACTGGCTGATAATAGTGCTTACAGATTAAAAAAATAATTATGCATAATAAATCCATAAAAACCTCAAAATAAAAACGATGATTAAAATGCCATAAAAGAATAAAATAACGCAACTAAATGAAGAGTATTCGGCATGTTAAAGCATATCAATGCATGGCCACATACACTATATTGCCAAAAGTATTCACTCACCCATCCTAGTAATTGAAATCAGGTGTTCCAATCACTTCCATGGCCACAGGTGTATAAAATAAAGCACCTAGGCATGCAAACTGTTTCTACAAACATTTGTGAAAGAATAGGTCGCTCTCAGGAGCTCAGTGAATTCCAGCGTGGTACTGGGATAGGATGCCACCTGTGCAACAAGTCCAGTGGTGAAATGTTGTCAACTGTTAGTGGTATAATAACAAAGTGGAAGCGATTGGGAATGACAGCGACTCAGCCACCAAGTGGTCAGCCACATAAAATGACTGAGTGCCAACTTTCTGCAGAGTCAGTCGCTACAGACCTCCAAACTTCATGTGGCCTTCAGATTAGCTCAAGAACAGTGCGTAGAGAGCTTCATGGAATGGGCGCAATTCAAAGCGTCAGATACAGTGGTGAAAAGCACCACTGGACTCTAGAGCAGTGGAGACACGTTTTCTGGAGTGATGAATCGCGCTTCTCCATCTGGCAATCTGATGGACGAGTCTGGGTTTGGGGGTTGCCAGGAGAACAGTACTTGTCTGACTGCATGGTGCCAAGTGTAAAGTTTGGTGGAGGGGGGATTATGGTGTGGGGTTGTTTTTCAGGAGCTGGACTTGGCCCCTTAGTTCCAGTGAAAGGAACTCTGAATGCTTCAGCATACCAAGAGATTTTGGACAATTCCATGCTCCCAACTTTGTGGGAACAGTTTGGGGATGGCCCCTTCCTGTTCCAACATGACTGTGCACCAGTGCACAAAGCAAGGTCCATAAAGACATGGATGAGAGAGTTTGGTATGGATGAACTTGACTGGCCTGCACAGAGTCCTGACCTCAACCCGATAGAACACCTTTGGGATGAATTAGAGCGGAGACTGAGAGCCAGGTCTTCTCGTCCAACATCAGTGTGTGACCTCACAAATGCTCTGCTGGAAGAATGGTCAAAAATTCCCATAAACACACTCCTAAACCTTGTGGAAATCCTTCCTAGAAGAGTTGAAGCTGTTATAGCTGCAAAGGGTGGACCGACTTCATATTAAACCCTATGGATTAAGAATGGGATGTCACTTAAGTTTATATGCGAGTCAAGGCAGGTGAGTGAATACTTTTAGCAATATAGTGTACCTTTGCTCTATCAGTTATGTTGACAGGGAAGACTTCATTGTAAGGTTCAAATGTATTTTGTGGCTCTGTAAAGATGTTCTAGAAAGTGGTGAGGGCAAAAATGGCTCTTTCAGTCACTGAGTCACTGAACTTCCATAGGAAGCTCTACTGTACTACACAATCAAAATACAAGAAGAGCATTTAAACTATTAGAAGCTCTTCTGTACTCCATGATCACTGGTAAAGATCCATTGAGTTTCCTTCAGAAGCTCTACAGTACTCCAAAATACTAGTAGAGTTAAGTTTCCTTTAAAAGCTCTACTGTACTTTATGATTATAATATTAGTAAATTCACTGAACATCCATTTGAAGACAAACTAGGCTCTACAATCATAATGTTAGTAGAGTTGTTAGACAATAATTAGAAGCTCTACTTTACCATAAATTCATATTAGTTGAGTCTTGGAGCATTTATTAGAAGCTCTGCTCTACTTTGTACATTACTAGAGTCTTTTAACTTCCGTTAGAAGCTCCACTATACTGACTATGACATTGGTAGAGTCAGTAAAAATGGTAGCACCTTTATCTAACGGTGGTGTGCCCAGCTCCATCAGGAACACTCAAACACAAACATTAACTCCACCTCAGCCCTCTGATCTGCGTGATTCCCCTCCTGTCTCTCAGTCTCTCAGAGATGATAAATGTAGCGGGGCTGACCCCGGGCCCCGACTGTTCCTCTTATTAAACCACCCCTAGGTGTCACAGGAACCCCCGTAGGAGGAAATGAAAATCACCGCACTGCTGGAGTCACACAAACAGATACAGATAAGGGAGGAGGCAGATATGATAGACAGGAGCACATGAAGAAGGGGCTGATGGGAGGTCACACTGACAGACTTTACAGCTCTGTGGTTCTTTTACCTTCTTACAGGCGCTGATGGACGAGGCCATGGTGCTCTCCGTGCTGCCGCCCTCCACCTCCACTGAATCAGAGCCTTCAAACATGGCAGACGACTGGAAGTTGCTGCAGGGAAAAAGGGCGCCGAGTTAGCATTGTCAGAGAGAATTTATGTCAAGTCTTCAGCACTTCCCTTTGTTTTATAAAAAAGGAACAAACTGGGAATGGTTTGGGCAAAAGAAGTTTTACTAAAATTCTTACCAGGTACTCACTACGAGATAACAGAGCTGATTATCAGTCTGATTCCTCCTCTGACACAAGTCAGCAAAGACCAGATTATCTGACAGTCCTTGAGATTATCTGGACAGTTTTTCCAGTGGTGTGAGGTGCATCTGCTCGATTAAGGTAAAAATGATAATGACAATTATTTTAACTGATACTGAGGTCCCAAAAAAAAAAAAAAAAAAAAATCTGGAGTGGTCTAGTGAAAGTCTGGACTTAAATATGATGACCTTAAACAGACCGTTCATGCTGGAAAACACATCAATGTGCCTGAATTACAACAATTCTTTGAGGAAGAGTGGGACTAAATTCCTCCACAGTGATGTGAAAGACTCATTACCAGTTATCAGTAAATGCTTGCTTGCAGTTCTTGGGTGGTACAACAAGTTTTTAAGTTTAGGGGCAATAAGTTTTTTCTCATAGGGCCAGGTAGGTTTGATTACTTTTTTCTTAATTAATGAAATCATCACTTAAAAACTGCATTTTATATTTACTCTCATAATCTTTGGCTATATTTGGATGTGTTTGACGGTTTGCAACATTTAAGTGTGACAAAAATCCAAAGAAAATTAAATCAGGAAGGGGCAAATATATTTCCCCAGCTCTGCTCTTGTGAGGAAAATGCAGAGAATATTGGTAGTTTTGAAGTCTGTATTTTTTGACTCAAAATACACAAATGTTATTAAAAAACCTAAAATTTGTACAGCACTGCCTTCAAAATAACTTAAAATTTTCCAAAAAATAAAAGTTCTTCGTGCTTTTGGAAATAAAGGTGCTTCTACAAAGTGCAATGCTGGCACTGTTGTAAAGTTAAAGGCATTTTAATAAACCTTAATGCTACTACTGAACACTGAAATAATCATGCAATCATGTAATTAGACAGGTTGGAATTTCAGTTAGATTCATTGTGTTCTAAAGCATTGACTATGAAGGAAAAAAAATCAAGCACAGCGTTCAATCATAAACATCTTTTTTCATGATCATTGGAAGCAAACATTGTAATTGAGACTGAAAACGCCCAGCAACAGAGAGAGGCATGTCAAGACTGATTTAATCCTTTCTGATCTGTTCTTCTTGCCAAGACACACGGATACAAATTGAACAGAATTTATACATATATATATATATATATATAAATATATACACACACATATGCACACACACATTGCAATATATATATATATATATATATATATATGTATAGCAACATATAACCTTGCTCATAGTATCGTAACATATCTCAAAATATCATATCAGCACCCCTGTATCACGATGTGAATTGTATTGTATCGCCACATTTTTGCCAATACACAGCCCTACGTGAGGCCCATTGTCAGAACCAGCAACAAAAATACATAACATAAACTTTTTAACTTTATAATGTAACTCAACCATGGTATATGCAAAAAACATGGAAGATACTCAAATAAACAGTAAATCAACCCAAAGAGTGGAAAAACAATCTGTAGTGTACATACTATTCTGGCATGAACTTGTAGTTCTGTGATCTTGAGTCTACAGCTGACCCCTCTTCCTATTTCCACATCTTGGTGGAGCTAAGATGATGAAATGGGCCAGTTTTTGAAGGGATGCTGATACCCCATGTATGTGTGCCTGGATCCAGTCTGGGTCTTTAAAGTGAAACCAGTCTTGAACCAATTCTGATTTATGTGTTTTTTTCGCTGCACTGACTTGACAAGCACAAAGCCTGTCATATTTGTCCAAACGATCCAGCTGTAGTATTTTTCCAGAGAATTTATCTGACAGCTTGAGTAAAGTTGTGTCGTTGTTTTGATATTGTTAATTCCATCACTTCCATAATTCTTAGTCCACCCTGACAGGGTCAGCACAGCTTCACCATCACAGTTGCTAATTAAGAATATATTATGCACCAGTTCATGTCCAGCTGAAGGGACATCTTCAGCATCTACTGGAGCGTACAGAAAGTTCTTGTTTTTGGTCTTTACTGACAAGAACTTTAAATCACATTATTATTTATGAGGGCCAACTATCAGGGCTAAAGTTTCTTCAGGGATTTCTGTGAAGACTTTGCACAGACTCTTCCTTGCATGAGCTGTTCTTTCAGCCCATTAGGGAGCTCTGCCTCAGTCAGTCCCCCTCATTTCTGATAGAAAATAAGCTCTGGGAGAAGGGGCCATTTTAGTCATATGGAAGCCCCTGGCAAAAACATCATGAGGCCTCTAAAACAATTGTAGGGAGTGAAGAAAATCATTTTGAAGGCTTTCTTTCTTTATTGCAAAAAGTAACTAAAGCCCAGAGTTTCAGCTGAGGTTCATCTTTCCTGGAATCCAAATAAATGCCTTTATGACAACATGTTTTTATTGTCTTTATGACATCACATCGTTAGTGCCGTTATGACATCACATCTTTTATTGTCTTTATGACATCACATCATTAGTGCCTTTATGACATCATATGTCTTTAATGTCTTTATGACATCACATCATTAGTGCCTTTATGACATCATGTCTTTTATTGTCTTTATGACATCACATGGTTAGTGCCTTTAAGACATCATATGTCTTTAATGTCTTTATGACATCACGACGTTAGTGCCTTTATAACATCATATGTCTCTAATGTCTTTATGACATCACATCGTTAGTGCCTTTATGACATCATATGTCTTTAATGTCTTTATGACATCACATCGTTAGTGCCTTTATAACATCATATGTCGTTAGTGCCTTTATGACATCACGTCTTTTATTGTTTTTATGACATCATGTTGTAAGTGCCTTTATGACATCACGTCTTTTATTGTTTTTATGACATCATGTTGTAAGTGCCTTGATGACATCACGTCTTTTATTGTCTTTATAACATCATATGTCGTTAGTGCCTTTATGACATCAAGTCTTTTATTGTTTTTATGACATCATGTTGTAAGTGCCTTTATGACATCACGTCTTTTATTGTTTTTATGACATCATGTTGTAAGTGCCTTGATGACATCACGTCTTTTATTGTCTTTATAACATCATATGTCGTTAGTGCCTTTATGACATCACGTCTTTTATTGTTTTTATGACATCATGTTGTAAGTGCCTTTATGACATCACGTCTTTTATTGTTTTTATGACATCATGTTGTAAGTGCCTTTATGACATCACGTCTTTTATTGTCTTTATAACATCATATGTCATTAGTGCCTTTATGACATCATGTCTTCTATCGTTTTTATGACATCACGTCTTTTATTGTTTCTATGACATCACGTCGTTAGTGCCATTATGACATCACTTCTTTAATGTGTTTCTGACATCGCATCGTTAGTGCCTTTATGACATCACGTCTTTAATGTGTTTCTGACATCGCA
The DNA here is from genome assembly GCF_018320785.1 of Cheilinus undulatus. Classification (NCBI taxonomy): domain Eukaryota; kingdom Metazoa; phylum Chordata; class Actinopteri; order Labriformes; family Labridae; genus Cheilinus; species Cheilinus undulatus. The sequence goes on from NC_054866.1 coordinate 6,534,132, forward strand.
TCGTTAGTGCTTTTATGACATCATGTCTTGTATTGTCTTCATGAAGACTGGGAGGGAGGGTAAGACACACCCACTCTCTCCTTTCAACAGTCCCTTAACAGCCACAATATCATTCAGTCTATACATCTTTTTAGATTTGATTATTAGCCATCATGTCAGAACCATTCAAGGCAGCCTCATGGAGAAGACACTGTTTTTCATGGAATCAACCAAAAACATGGTTTGTTCACAATCTCTCAATGGCACTACATTACCAACAATCCTAAAGCATTACAGCAATGTCTCTGATTGATGGAGCATGAGCAATTGATAGTCGAGGTAAAAGTGGACTGTAACAGTTGAGCTTTGTGGTGATGACAAATGGTGCCACATATGTCACAGAGCACCAGATCAACTAAGAGAGAAATATCAAAAACATTCAGTTGCAGTGGAAGGTTTCAACTTGTAGAGGGCAGCCACTTCACTTACAATAAGTATAGGACCCTAACTGATCAACAGTACTACAGATACAACATATTTTTTGTTATTGTACTCAGATCATTTCACAGTCTTCCCTTAACGTGCATAGTTTTCTCAGAACTCCTCAGGGCAGTAGACACTTTGCACCATTAGTGAAGTTACTGACTCAGTTAGAAAAGTCTGGTCTATGGGGAGCAACCAAAATATACAATGGCACATATACTGAACATGATAGAACAGGAAGATTCAGTGTGCACCTTTCAGTTTCTGAGTGTATTTACATGGACTTCATTATTACAGTTTTGATCATATTAGGGAATCTTTGTTTACATGCTCACAAAGAGACTTGGTCATTCAAATCCCTGTATACATGAGAAAATGAGTTTCCTGGTTTCTGATCACGTCATCTTATCTTGGCAAGTAACTGTTATATTCATTTTTACAACACAAACTGTGGCATTAATTTATTCTGAGAAAAAGACCACTGTTAATTATTTTGGGCTAAATACCATTTATTGCCAAAATCACACTGAAGATATGGTATTCTTCTCATTCAAACAATATTCTAATAATTTAAAACCACCCAGCTGTGTAAGCCATCCTCCTGTTGTCTAAAAAAAATCCATCATCCATCCATCATTCATCCATCACATCCATCCATCCATCCATCCATCCATCCATCACATTCATCCATCACATCCATCCATCCATCCATCCATCCATCCATCCATCCATCCTTCACATCCATCCATCCATCCATCCATCCATCCATCCATCACATTCATCCATCCATCCATCCATCCATCCTTCACATCCATCCGTCCATCCATCCATCCATCCATCACATCCATCCATCCATACATACATCCATCCATCCATCACATTCATCCATCCATCCATCCATCCATCCATCCTTCACATCCATCCATCCATCCATCCATCCATCCATCCATCCATCCATCCATCACATCCATCCATCCATACATACATCCATCCATCCATCATCCATCCATCCATCAATCCATCATCCATCCATCCATCCACCACATTCATCCATCCATCCATCCATCATCCATCCATCCATCCATCATCCATCCATCCATCACATTCATCCATCAATCCATCCATCCATCCATCACATCCATCCATCCATCCATCCATCCATCCATCCATCCATTCACTCATCCATCACATCCATCCATCCATTTATTTTTCCATTTATCATCCATCCATCCATTTACTCATCCATCACATCCATCCATCCATTTACTCATCCATCACATCCATCCATCCATCCATCCATCCATCCGTCCATCCATCCATCCATCCATCACATCCATCCATCCATCCATTTACATATCCATCACATCCATCCATCCATCCATCCATCCATTCTTTCACTTATCCATCACATCCATCCATCACATTCAGCCATCCATCCATCCATCATCCATCCATCCATCCATCCATTCATCCATCACATCCATCCATCACATCCATCCATCCATCCATTCACTCATCCATCACATCCATCCATCCATTTATTTTTCCATTTATCATCCATCCATCCATTTACTCATCCATCACATCCATCCATCCATTTACTCATCCATCACATCCATCCATCCATCCATCACATCCATCCATCCGTCCATCCATCCATCCATCACATCCATCCATCCATCCATTTACATATCCATCACATCCATCCATCCATTCATTCACCCATTCCATCCATCCATCCATCCATCCATCCATCCATCAATCCATCCATTAATTCATTCGTCCATCCATTCATCCATCCCCCATTCATTTGTCCGTCCATCCGTCCATCCATCCATCCATCTATCCTGGATGGATGGACATATGATGTCATAAGGACATTTAACACATGTGATGTCATAGATTAATTTCTTTTAATTCTAGGGTAGATAAAGCTCTGCTGGAACTCTGGGTTTCAGTTCTTCTTTAACCTTTATACTTTAAGTTGAAGCCCAAGCCATGAGGCCCCTGGGTGCAAAGGGCTCCAGGGGAACGCCTACCTTTGCTCCATTGTAAAAAAAAAAATCCCTTGGCTGAGAGATGAAACTCTTAAAGTTACAGTTCCTTTTTCCAACCATGAAACATGATACCCCTACAAACATGAGTAGGTCTGTTGTTTAGCACACCACCAACCAAAACTAATCAACAATCTGAAGCCACAGGGATGTTGGTCAGACCACAGCAAGCCCAAACACGACACAGCAAACTCAGAAATCAGGAAGGCGTCATTATCCTGCGTGTCTGCTTTGGCAGAGATAAGCCAAATCGAAGCTTATCTAGAATGGCATTAATGAGGATCAATTTGCAAAATAAAGAGGCTGGGGATGCATATTTAAATAGGAGCAGCTGTTTTTTTCTCTAATCCACATATTTCAAAGCAAATCTATTGCATTTCATCTGAAAGCCCCCCGGGGATCTCACAACTGGATGTATTTGAATTAATGAACATGCTTGATGTAAATAATGGTGTCAGAGGAAGAGCCAGTTTGTGAATAGTTGGATTCAGAATGACTTTAAATCTGCTGCTGCTGTCTGCAGGCACGCGTTGACACATCCACTCACACAGGCAGATATTCTGCAGAGCAAATGCTGGATCCATGCAGCACACTGGAAAAGAACCACACTGTTAAAAAAACAGCTGTTAGAGGATGTGCCCCTCACAGTCAAGTGAAAAACACCAGCAGGATAGGATGGTCAAGTACGACCTTTTAAATCTTTGCACGCTTCCATCACGACACGCCAATGATTGACACATTGCCGTGCTCTTGTGCTCCAGGGCGCCAGGTATCCAGCAGGCATCCCCCAGATGTGAGGGCACAATTAACTCCTGGAACGTCTGGTTCTCAAGGACGGCCCCCGGCTCGCCACAATAATTCACTGTGACAGATTGAGTGGCTGAGGATTTCAACCTCTTACTGAAGGCTACAGCCTAGGGCCGGGAAACGTAGACCAAAAATCATCTCAGTATTTCATGCCTGAATGGCAATGCATGATAAATACTTCATTTCTGTAAAGACATGACAAATGGTCGTCACAGTAGAAGAAATCAAACTATAGTGAAACCTGTCTAACAAAATAGAAGTCCTATTGACCTACGGGTCAGTTCTTAGTGCTTGATCATAAAAGTTGACAATAAAAAGTACTGGCACCACTTTCATAAACTGAGGTTGTCAAATATTTCTGTATGTTTCTCCCAGTGTTTAAAAATGATAAATAATTATAGACCAGCAGCTTCCAGAAGGAGGAAATGGTTTGGCATCAGGCATCAGGGCCCAGATCTGACCTACTGTTAACCCCAAAGTCTGGTTCATTAGATTAGTGTAGACATAAACCATCGCCATGGCTGAGTCTGCTTTCAGAGGTTGTCCCAGCCATGATTCATGTGCACTTGAGTACAGTTTGAAGGAGATGTGCTCAAGAACAGGGTAAGCATCAACAAGTACAGAGTTGTAAATCCATGCAGCACAGGCCTATTGCATCCTCTGAGCTGCACAGTAGAAGTGGAAGTAGGAAGAGGCTCGTTGCAGGAGTGTTTTAAATAAAAAAAGTAGCAGGATGGGCTCCATCGTCCACATGGAGCATAAACAAAGGTTAGCCTAAGTGGTTAGCTTCTTCTCTCTTCTTCTTGGGGGATTTCAAACCATCTACAATACTTCATCTTTCTATATCATTAGAGCACAAACCAGTAATCTTTCCCTTATATTGACTGTTTTTGGAAAACTGGGTGGAGCTTGGAAGGGTGGAAAGTTGCCAGCGATGGATTACTATTTGGCAAAAATCCCCCAGCTTCACCAACATTCCGTCCTCTGCCTTTGATGATGTCATCCTTTAAAGCCTTTGATAGTTATTGGAAAGATGACGTCATCCTTCAAAGTTTAGAAACATTCCATCCTTTAAACCATCTGCCTTCATACCTTCGGAACGGAAGTGCTGTAATTTACCAGTACCGGTCTGGCAGGTACATTTATGAATTAACTACATTGTAGAGATTACAGACTAAGCAACATTTCATAAATAAAACAGAGAGAAGGTCAGAGGTCTAACCAAGGGGTAAATTATGTATATGCCAGTTTAAGAAATAGATATGCTAACAGTGGATCGTTTTAGCTTTGTCAGCTTTAGCTAAAGCTTGAAGCTACATAGTTATCATTACTACGTGAGCCAAAGTAGCTAAATCATCTTAAGCAATGGGAGATTTAGCAAATATACCTAAAGCAAACATAGCTTCTTAACATCACTACACAGCTTATGTAGATTATGCAGCTTAAGTTAGTTCTGTAGCTTTGTGAGCACAGATATCCATGATCTTTGTAAACTTAGCTTTAGCTACATTCGCCACGCGGCTTAGTTTTCTATGTAGCTCATGTAGTTAAGGTTAGCCTTGTTAACTTTGTAGCTTCATTAAAACAGATATCCATGACCTTTGTGAATTTAGCTTTAGCAACATTTGCTACATACCTAGGTTATCTACATAGCCTACACAGGATAAATTAAACTACCTGTATGGCTAATACAGCTGATAATGGCCGATTTATTGCAAAATTTTTTAGTTGTAAATATCAGTAGAAATTTTTCACAAGCTGATATTGATAAAACTGTGCATCCCTGAAACTATAAATCCACAATAAGACATTAAAAAGAGACGATCTTGTGGTCAGTTAGCATGTTAGTAGTTCTTCCTCTGAACCTTTAAGCTGATGCTTTAGCCTTCCTCTGTTGATTATATGTGGGTTAATCTTAATCGTATTCCAGTCCTACTTTATTTGGAAGCACTTTGCTGATCAATGTGTCAAGTTTGGCTCGTGCATGCTGCAGAAAGCGTCCACTATAATTAAAGCAGATCTGACAAATGTAGCTAAAGCAAACATAGCTACATAAGTTGTAAATAACATCGCAACGTAGCTTATACAGCTTATGTAGCTTAGATTAGTTCTGTAGCTTTGTTAGCATATATCCATGAGCTTTGCGATCTTTAGCTACATTTGTTACGCAACTCAGTTTTCTATGCAGCTTATGTAGTTAAGGTTAGCTTTGTTTTCTTTGTGGCTTCATTACCACAGATATCTATGAGCCCTATGAATTTAGCTTTAGCAACATTTGCTACATAGCTCTGTTATCTACATAGCCTACCCAGCTAATGAAGGTGCGTTTGCTATGTTAGAATGTCTTCATGCAACTTTTATCCTGTAAGCAAATTGTTTATTTCGCTTTTTCAAACCTTTTATAATTGGGTTTTGCAGGTCAGGTTTTTCACTTTTAACCCTTACCTCAACCCTCTCCCTAACCTAACCAAAAGTTTGTTTGGATTTTATTTTGATAGTTTTAGTGTGTGTCTATTCTGACTGATGCGGTAACGTTGTGTAAGAGGCAGTACAGTCAGCAGTCAGACCTCTCTCCAGGGGAGGGAGGTGCAGTCATGCTCAGGAAGGGTATGTCAGTCATTTAACACAAAGAAAGACAGAGTTCCATCTAAACTGACCTAGTAATTTATGCAGCACTCTTCAGTGGTTTGCTGTTGGTTGGGCAGAGAATGAAATCACGCCAGAGCTGATGGGATGCAGTTATCGGGAGTTGGTAACTCTATGGGGGGGTAGGGTTGTAAAGTTCCACCAATTATCCAATTCCAACTTCATGGAACACCCTGGATAATGTATCCCACTCCCATCCAAGAATTTCTGAATTCCAAGATCAGCTAAAATTCTCTACTACAGTGGTTCTCAACTGGTTCAGACTCAGGACCCACTGTTGACTCCTGAATGAGGAATTGTGACCCAAATATTTGACATTTTTCAACCAATCTAATTCATATTGTGCAAAATGGGTAGTTAAGCAAACAATTTTACCACACTGATGCGTTTCGGCTTGTAGCCTCCATCAGGGTCGTCCTGGATGACCATCCACCATCTTTGGACAACCCTGACGAAAGCTACAAGCGGAAACGTGTCGATCTAATAAAGTTGTTCTCTAAACCACAAGTGTTGCTGTAGGCTTTCTGTTTCCTTCAAGACTTTCTTCATCATGCACTTTTGAAGTTGGTGTGGTTGTGCCAGAATTATCCACTTCAGCCTTACAGCAAAAATTTCACAGGTTAAAACTCAGGCAGTGCAAAAATGTGTCAAAACAGAGAGACAGAGGACAATAAGCACGTTTTGAAGAGTTTCTTATAGCACAATATTTTCCCTTGGTGTCACACTTGAGCCCCAATGAAAAGAGCTCCACGACCCACTTTTGGGTCTCGACAGTGGCGTGCACAGACTTTTTCAAGGGCAGGGGCGAAAAGAAAAAAAAAAGGGCATATACAGCGCGTTCTCGCCACTGAAGAGGGCGCTAAGTTTGGCGTGTTTTCGTGGGCACTTTAGACATGTTTATATGTTCTACAAATGGCCCATTATATAGCCTTAAAACAGACTAGCTAGACAGACTACCCAAGTTAGTTTGTAGTTAGGATCAGCATCCACAAAAACTGTATAGATTCAATGCTGGACTGTGAAGAACACACAGAAATAAATAAATAAATCCCTAGGGGGTCTGGGGGTCTTCCCTCAGAACATTTTCAATTAAGTAGATGCCATTTCCTGTATTCTAGTGCATTTTAACACCATGCTAGCACCAGATAATCCAAACTGGTTCTGTGAGATATAGATCTGGCTCAATATAGATCAAGAAAGGGCCCAAAATAAAAGTCATTGCAACAGTACTGTTTCATAGTACTTCTTGGTCCTAATGGTCTTCTGGAGTTTAGTTTAGTGTTTCTTAACTCAAGAGAGTAGCTGTGTTTTGCCAACCGGTAGGGCACTTAAGCATGCTTTTTTACCACCCAAACAGGGCAGTTTATCCTGTTTGAACAGCCAAGAGGGCAATTAAGTTTTTTTTTTTCACTGAAGATGGCAGTTTAGTGTGTTTTGCCAATGAGGAGGGTACTTAACCCCTTAACGCCTGTTGTCGCATATTTGATACATACTTTTATGATACCTGTATCTAATCAATATACTTAATAAAATACTCAGAAAACTTATGAAAGCAATCTGATAAATGATAAAAATGCCCTCAAGTGGATTATCAGTTACCAAAAACACCTAATGAACAAAATGAGATACTAAAAATATAATTGTTAAATTTTATGGAAATTTTGATTTTTTAAAATTTCAGTAGAAAGTTAAATGAACATTTCAGTCCCAGAAAATTAGAATTTTCTGGCTACTATTTGTGTTTTCAGGCATTAAGGGGTTAAACACACCTTTTTGCCACCCAAGCAGGCAGTTTATTGTATTTTAACCAGCCAAGGGGGCAGTTTAGTGTGTTTTTTCCACCCATGAGGGCAGTTTAGTGTGTTTTTTCCACCCATGAGGGCAGTTTAGTGTGTTTTCCCTACCAGGAGGGTAAGTCAGCACGCGTTTTGGCTCCCAAGGGGACACTTTAGTGTGTTTTGGCTCCAAAGAGGGCACTTTAGCACACATGTTGGCTCCCAAGAGGGCACTTTAGTGTGTTTTGGCTCCCAAGGGGACACTTTAGCGTGTTTTAGCTCCCAAGAGGGCACTTTAGTGTGTTTTGGCTCCAAAGAGGGCACTTTAGCACACATGTTGGCTCCCAAGAGGGCACTTTAGCGTGTTTTAGCTCCCAAGAGGGCACTTTAGTGCGCAACAATTGGGTGACAGCCCCCCATCCCCCTGTGCACACCACTGGGTCTCAACCCACCAGTTGAGAAACACTGCTGTACTATATATTGTGCAGGGGTTTGAAGGTAATTTGAATCATTAAAGTAAGAAATTGTCCATTATGTGTCCAGAAAGGTTTTGTTCATGCCTTCATTTATTTGCCGAGCACTTTGCAACCCCATTATAAAAGGTGCTATACAAATATATGCAAATAAAGTTATTATTATTACTATTATTGTTATTATTATTTGATGTATCTTTGTCATTTAATGATTTTTCTTTTGGTATAATGTTGAATCCAGTAACATATATACACAGTTAGGGATGCTCAGTACTGATGTTTGATGATATCAGACATGCTGATATTTGCAAACTGACTTCAGCTGATACCTATACAGCCAATATAGCTGATAAAGGCCAATGTTTTATTTTTTTGTAAATATCAGCAGAAATTTTTCACAAGCTGATATTGACAACACCGTGCATCCCTGAAACTATAAATCCACATTAAGACATTACAAATAGGCCAGATGATCTTGAGGTCAAATAGCATGTTAGTAGTTCTCTCTGTGAACCTTTAAGCTGATGCTTTAGCCTTCCTCTGTTGATTATATGTGGGTTAACTTTATAAACTAGATGTATTTTCCATCCCTACTTTATTTGGAAGCACTTTGCTGATCATTGTGTCAAGTTTGGCTCGTGCAGGCTGCAGAAAGCGTCTACTATATTTAAAGCAGTTGAATGAGCCAAGCTTCACACTAACAAACTCAATCAGACATGATATTTTTATCCACATGTGTCCATGAGTGGAGCAGAGACATCTTGTTTACTGGCAGTCAGCTGTGAAAGCGGCTTTACTGCACCACTCTGCGTGGATTTTGGTGCGCTGTTTTCCACACTTAAACACGCACTGATACACTCTGTACTGGAGGGGGAATCACTGCGATTTCCCTCAAAAGAGAAGCCGATATAAAAGACGATATTCCACTCCTGATGTGATGCTTTAGTAGAAAAAATGTAAATATCAAAAATATGTGAAACAGCATCAAAAACATAAATGTGCATCAACAGCCTCGGTTAAAGTGATGACAGTAGCATTAGATAGAATCACATACAGCCTGGATGGAGACGGTCTGGTTAGCGCAGAGAAATGACCGTAAAGAGTCTCTTACCTCGGTGTTTTCAGAAGGCACTTAGCTCCCGCCATTCCGTCAAAAATAGATCAACTATCCTCCACGATTATTGTGATTATTTCCCGAGTGGGGGCAGGGGGACAGGGGGAAGTACAGCGCAGCGCTTCGACGCGTAATTGTCCCCGGGATACTCTCCGGTCCAGATGCGCATCCCAAACCGAGCACTGAAGGAATCCAGAAGTGTTCCACCGTGAACCAAAGAGGAGTTTGAGACCAGAAAGAGAACCAGAATCACCAGCATTAGCAGCAAAGACCCCTGCTTGCCCTGCGCCTCCGTCCTCCGAGCGAGCCCCTCGTGGATCAAACGTACTGTGAGCTGCACGACGTAGGCAAGGGCATGGATAGGGACCGTGCGCGCGCATGTCGACGCACTTGCATATGTACAAACTGACGCACGCGCACACGTACGTTGCCGTTTTGCCTCCCGTTTGCCAGAAGAGTGCCAAAAAACCCCGGACAGCTAAAACGGTGTCCAAGTAGGGGAGACCGGGGTCTGCTGCAACAGTTTTTTCACAGCCAGACCACAGGGCTGTGTTCCATCATGTTCAAATCAAAAATATGACCTGATTTCATGCTGATTTCTATCTTAAATTCTGTGAAGCAGACATGAAACAATCTGAGGAGGACATGTTTTCTGATTATTCTGGGTCAGTGTAATTTTTCGTGTTATGTTGATATATTAAACCCTTGCTCCACGCCTGTCCTACCCACTTATCCAAAAGATGTCATTATGGCCTACTATTTGGGGAAAGGTCCCTGACATCCCCAGCTTCACTAACATTCCATCCTCTGCCTCTGATTTTATTATCCTTTAAAGTTCATACAACATTCCATCATCTGCATTTGACCCTTCAAGTTCTAAGCTATTTTTAATACATTTGTTGCCCGGACTTATTGTCTTAAAAACCTTATAAAACACCAACTCTACGGTACACATGCAAGCCATAACCATCCTTTGTTTTTCTGGACAATTTGGGCTTTAAGAATCCGTGTGCTGCAGTGATGTCACTTGAATTAAAAATGATTGAACTATAAAGACAAAAGAAAAAGCTAAATTGTTAAATAAAAGATATTTATGTGTGACGTACAGTAAACAGTAATGACTTTTTTGCACAAACTTGCCCTCCTGTGAAAAAAAAATCATCCTGTGTCAAAAAGCCTTCAAAATATTCCCATATTTACAATAAAAAACCCTGCGCTTCTTTGCATTGGCAAAATTTGTGCCATTATTCAAAGCAGCTCCTGTCTGCAGTAACACTGACGGACACATCACAGGCTCTCTGTGTCTCTTTCTCTACACAATGAGCTATTCTGGCCGTCTGCACTATTACGTCTGTGTAAAGACGTGCACGGTTTGGCAGTGCATGATGTGTGGATAGACCAGCCAACAGCTGGTTGACAGCCTGTCAGAAAGCATTGTGAGATACAAATATGGCGATAAGCATTAGTCACTAGCTGCAGAAACAATCAAAAAATGATACAAAATGATGAATTAAAAGACGCTGAGCATCAGATTTACTGATGTGGGTTTAATCTTTAAAGACCTGTTGCACCACATTATGTAACAACACCGCATTATGTAATAATGTAATACATTTTCAATTCATTATGTAATAACGCCACATTTTGTAAGCCACTAAGCGGTTAGGGTTAGTAGTGTTATTACACTGCATTATTATATAATGCGGTGTAATAACACCGCATTATGTAATAATGTAATACATTTTCAATTCATTATGTAATAACGCCACATTTTGTAAGCCACTAAGCGGTTAGGGTTAGGACAAGGTAGTAGGGTATACCCTGGAGCACACCTTAAGTCCTAGGGTTAAGGTTAGGTGTTTCGTCTAGAGCCCTGAAGGGGGGTTAGGTTTAGGCACAAGTCACTAAGCAGTAAGAGTTTGGGCAAGGTAGTTGGGTAGGACATACCTTGGAGCCCACACTAAGTCCTATGGTAGGGTTATTACATAATGTGACATCTTTACATAATGTGGTGCTACAAGACCCAAGAGAGACACCCAAGTTCCAGGCTCTCTAGAAAAACTTCCATCAGGAATTTGAAGGCATGGATAGCATGACTGGAATGGCACAATGGCTAGCAAGAGGGAATAAAGTAAGAGAATGTGATCTATGGTTCAAAAGTTGTAGTCACATCTTGTCAAATACAATTCTGGTCTAAAAGGGTTTAAGTCTTTAGTAAGCTTTAGAATGATGATGCAAACCCCATTTCGCCTTCTGCCTTTGATGATATCATCCTTTGAAGTCTTTAATAGGCTCTATAAAGATGATGTCATCCTTAGAAGCTTATTGAACATTCCAATCCCTGCCTTTGATGATGACATCTTTTAAGGTATTTTGAGTCTTTTAAAGTTTTATAAAGATGATGTCATCTTTTAAAGCTTATTAAATGTTCCAATGTCAGCCTTTGATGATGTCATCCTTTAAAGTCATCTTAGTCTCTTAAAAGTTTTGTAAAGATGATGTCATGCTTGAAAGCTTATTAAACATCCCATCATCTGCCTTTGATGATGTCATCCTTTAAAGTGTTCAATAGGCTTTATAAAGATGATGTCATCCTTTAAAGCTTATGAAACATTCCATCCTTTGCCTTTTATGATGTCATTTTTAGAGTCTTTAATAGGATTTAGAAAGATGATGTCATCCTTTAAAGCTTAGTAAACATTCCATCCTCTGCCTTTGATGATGTCATTTTTAGAGTCTTCAATAGGATTTAGAAAGATGATGTCATCCTTTAAAGCTTATTAAACAATCCCCTCCTTGCCTTTGCATATCTAGGCCCATCTAGGCCTCCAGTTGTTATTCCAAACAAACCAGTACCCCAAAGATCTATTAGCTAAATCATATATTAGTATGTCTTTTAAAAGCATGTTTATGAAAACATGAGGGAGAAAAGCTGTTTAAGAGGCACTGCTAGCCTCTAAGTTGGTGGCTAATTGGTCCCCATTCCTTCTTATCAACAGCAGCTTTACTGCACACAGCATGTAGGGATGAAATGATGTATGGGCTGATATTTGAATAATAGGAGGGACAGTAAGTTCCAATATCTGGTTGTCACTGATCCACTATTCTGCTGTCTCTTAAACAATCATCTATTTTTGAACTCAGAGAACATTTTGAAGAAATCATAGATCCTTTTACTCGAAGCCCTTAACTTTGGTGATGGCTGTGAAATAGAGGGTGCACAAACACAAACAGAACCTCCACATTCTCTGAACTGCCACTTGAGACAGCCATCATCTCTATGGCTCAGCAGCAATAGGAGAGCTTTAAAAGTAAAATCGATGTGATGGTTTGGCTAAAATTTCTTTCTGTGGGCCATTAGGGAGGTCAACACATAATCAGACGGGGGTAAAAGGAGCCATAACCCCCAAGTCTGTTTTATCCCACAGTTGGCACAATGAGGCAGAGGGCAGAGAAACGAGGAAAATGGAGGATATTCAGAGAAGAGGGCTCCTGATGAGATGATCTAAGAGAGAGAGAGAGGACAGAGCTGCTCGTGCATTCCTTCAGACACTAAAGCATATGTCTTCTCTCTGCTGAGAGGAGGATTTCTGCAGAGACCATACTCATCTTCAGCCATTTCTCCTGTCATTCTGGATTATTAACCCCATTCAGCAATTCAGTGGTGAGGGAATTGCCTGTCTGTGAGGTGATCTCTGAATCACAGCAACTAACGGGGGTCTGCTGATGTCTGATAGACAAAGACTAAAGGCCTCATTAAATGTCAGACACTGAGAGGATGAAGATTTAATTAGTATGGTGCACTTTAATCAGAGTATTAACAATACACATCAATGTAAATGTGCCAGGATTAGTGCAAAAGCTAAATCTACTCCATTGTCCTAGGGCAGGTTATCACACACAAAAAAGTAAAAAAAATCAGAAAATAAGAAAAAAAAAAAAGAAAATAATGGTTATTTTTCAAGAAAAAAATGAGTTTATAAAGTCCTTAATTAACAAGGACAACACTCAAAGTTTCAAGGAAAAAAAAATAAATTTAAAAGGAAAATTTAAAAGAAGAAAATCAGTTATACAGTTTTGTGGAAATATGGAGCATAAAAATCAAGGAATATGAGGAAAACATTTAAAATGTTCAAATATAAAACATCAAAATGTACATGGAAAACCCTCAGATTTAAAGTTGAAAGTCATTAATTTACAAGAACAAGACTCAATAATTTTAAACTCAGGAGTCTGAAATTTATGGGGAAATAATTCCATAATTAAAAGGTCACAAATTTAACCCAAGTGGAAAAAACTTGAAATGTGGAGTTTAAACAGTCATGATTTTTTTTTCTTTTTTTTTTTGGGGGGGGGGGGGGGGTTTTTTTGTTAGATTTAAAACTTAAAAGTTTAAGAATAAACTTGAACACCTTCAGAAATGGAGTTTAGAAAGTCATGGTTTATGGTGGGGGGGCACATTTTTTCAGTTTATGTCAAAAATTTATGACAAAAAGCTGAAATTTTCAAATTTTTGAAAGCAAAACTTAACTCATTGAGTGCCATATATATATATATATATATATACACATATTTATATATGTCAGTGTTTTTTCAGTGGCTGGCACAGGGGGCACTCTTACGCTCCCTGTGAGTAATTTTGGGGCTTCTGGGATACGTAGTCCGAACACTACAGTTGGAAGAGACGGTAGATCAAAGCCACTGAGATCACAGAGAAGTGGAGACGCAGGAATGGAGGTAACCTAAGCTAGAAGTTCTAAAATATTCAGTATCGGCACAAAATGCCCCCCAACAAACTGAGGGAGTCAAATTCTATTTCAAAAAATTCCATATTATAGGTCATATATTTAATCTATATAACATATTTTATATTATATTACTTCTATAATTTTCAGGCAGTGCCAGGGGACACGCAAGCAGGAGGGGACGTGGGCGTATCGGGGGTCCCATGGCGGCCGTCCAGTTGTATTGTGCTGTATTTTTGTATTCATTGTTATTTTTTTTATTTATTTTACAATAAAGCACATTTGTAATACAATTTTCAGACGTCTTTTATGTCATTGAAGGCAAAATTATAACATTCAAATCACTGTTCTGCTTGACAGACTCTCTTTCACAAAAATGCATTTTTCTCAGCTTTCTAGAAAAAAGTGGTCTTTTTGGTGAAACTAGCCTCTGTTCAACTTCAGATAAATCAAGAACGGAACAAGGTGCAAACAAACCTTTTTTGTTTGATAAAATAGAGAGTTTCTTCTTTCATTTGAGCTATTCAGTGTTTTCAGAGTCATAGTATAAAATATTCTGTGGGTCTTCAAAGACGAGTCAAAATGGCCAAAAACGCTGGCACAAGCCACTTTCCATTTTATAACAGGGCTGGCACTCAATGAGTTAAATAGGGAAAAAAAAGCTAAATACCAAAAGATTCTTTTTTTTTTTCAAACTAAAAATCAGTAATTAATGAGGAAAAAAATCTCAAAATTTTAAAGGTCATTATCTATGAAGAAAATTTAAAATTGTTCAGTTTAAAAAGTCATTAATTAAGTGGGAATAAGAGTAAAAACGTTTTACATTTACAAGGAAAAAGACAGGAATTTTCACAGTTTAAAAAAGTTGCAAATAAACAAGAAGCAAAACCTTGAATTTTTGAGTATAGAAAGTTGAAAATAGCCGACTGCATGGAGGAATAATCCTGCCAGACGAATCAGTTTCCCTCTTACCAGGTCTGCAGTTTAGAGCTGAATCAGAGTCTAATTTCACCGGGACTGATCAGTGAGGAAATATTTGTGATTTTATCCCAGAATCTTTACTCTATCATTCCCATCTGGACTTAGAAGAGACATTTCTGTAAAATGGAGTGTGTTATAGTTTATCAGACAGCTGACCTGGAATATTCCAGACTACGATGACAACACTGGAGCTCCTCACCGTGAGCGTAACGTCACAGGAACATGGCCGCTGTTAGGTTACTGCCTATTCACGATGAAGACGCCCACACTGAAACTCCATACAGTGACATAAACAGTTTAATGAAATAAAGCATTGTTCTGTCTCAGACGGCTCGGGCTATGTGGTTATGTTCTCTACAATCTCATTTCATGCTCCATGGCTAAAGAAAATGCTTTTTCCAGCTCAGTATATCTGAGAATAATTATTACAACAAGGTACAAGTGAAAAAAATGTATGCTTGCTCTTCTTTTAATGTCTCAGAAGAAAAGAGAAACAGAAATCGCTCTGCTGCAGAGGAAAAAAGCACATCAGACAATTATTGTTTAATCATAAAGAGTGGAACTCATCTACATTTTAGTGTCTGAGAAGCTGAGACGCTCTCAGAGGAGAGAGTCTCCTCCAATCACCAGCCTGTACCGTGGAGTGAGAATAAACGCCATAAAGACTCTTATGGACTAATACTAGACTAAAACATTTGGAGTTTTCGTCGACTAAAACTAGACCAAAACTAAGAAGGATAGAAATGACTAAAATGTGACTAAAACCAAAAGACATTTTATTTAAAGACTAAAATTGAGACTAAAATTAAAAATAGCTGCCATAGTATCGAGGCATGGATTAAAGGTGTTTTCTCATGTTAGGCTCCTGTTACTTACATTTAAACACCTGGCTGGAGTGAGAACAAGGTATTTTGTTTATAGCATTTTATGTGTTTTTATGATTGTGTTTGTAAAAGTAGAGGTACTTTTGACATTAACTCCTCTCTAAAAAGTTTCTGTTTATCTAGTTTCTCATGATTAGCCGCCACAAGCATGCTATGGGTCGCACTCATGTTAGCTTTTTGTGGTTACATGATGTGGATATTAAAGCAGCTTAAAGATTTTTTTTGTGTATGTTTTGCATATTTTTCTGTTATTACAAGAGCTGTATTTTATTTGGATTCAGAAGGAAAGGAATTGTGTTCAAATGTCAAGGTCGAAGGCTGAACACAATTAAAGGCTTCATGAAACATCAGTACGCCTCATTATTGTCTGGCCGGGGTTTAGCTACAGTGCTGATGAAAAACAGCTGGATGAGCATTTTGCAACTAATTAGGTTAATTAGCTACAGGTCTGTAATATGATTGGGATCAGAAGGAGCATTTTAAAGAAGCAGAGTCTCTCAGAGGTGAAGAGGGGCAGAGGCTCACTAATCTGAGAAAAACTTTACGTTCATTCGTGGAACAATTTCAGAAAAATGGTCCTCAATGTAAAATTCTGAAGACTACATATCCCACCATCTACACTCTATAATATCATCAAAGCAACCTGGAGAAATCACTGTGAGTAAGAACAAGGCTGACTGGATGCTGGTGATCTTAGGGCCCTCAGGGCAGTGTAATATTATCGACTAAAACATGACTGAAAATGTTCATCAATACCCTTTTATCCATGACAAAAACTAGACTAAAACGAACAAAAATAGATCTGTGATGACTAAAACTGACAAAAAGTAAGTTTAGTTTTTGTCAAGTTGACTAAAGCTAGACTAAAATGTAATCTACTTCTCGTCTGAGGTTAAAAATCCTTCATATTTCTCTACTGGTGGTAAATCTGTCAAGAAACAATGCAGCTGTATCTCTTCTAACTGTCAGCTGTAGAAAGCAGGGACCCCAGAGTGAATAGAACTACACTACCATAACTTGGTACCAGATTTAGGCAAGAAAATAAAGGCTTGGACCAAGGTTATAATAGTTTTGGACTTTTCATTAGTTTTTCTTTTCATTTCGTTTAATTTTTATTTTGGAAATATGCTTCGTGTTAGCTGAGTCAGTGTTTTTTTCAGATGCATATCCGGCCAGAGTGAACATCATACATTTTTAAAGCATGTTCAAACAGGCTTCTCTTCACTTATTATTCATTTATTTAAAGATGATGTTTGAATACAACTCCAGCCATTAAACTATCACTGTGTGAGGTCTTAACCAATCAAATCAGGCCATTTTACTCTCCCCAGACTTGGGTGTAGGTGCCGGTCAGTCTGGTTGTGTCAAAGACTAAAACTAAGGATATTTTGTCTCCATTTTTATTTTATTTTAGTTAGTTTTGTAAGTGCACCATACAGTTTTAGTAAATTTTGTCTTTTTTTGTAGAGCTTAGTATTTATTTAGATTCAGTTACACAGTAATGATTTTTGAATTTTAGTTTTAGTTATTAGGTTAGATTTAGTTAACTATAATAACCTTGGCTTGGGCTAAAAGTAAAGACTTAAACGTGAGAACCTTTTATTGACTAAAACTAGACTAAAATATTTTTGAGTTTTCATCGACAAAAACTAGACTAAAAATATTTTTGAGTTTTCGTCGACTATAAAACTTGACTAAAACAAAAAAGGATAGAAATGACTAAAATGTGACTAAAACTAAAGGCATTTTGTCTAAAGACTAAGACTAAAATTAAACATAGCTGGCAAAATTAACACTGCCTTTGGGGTCTCTGCATTAAAAACAGGCATGATTCTGCACAGGAAATCACTGCATCAGCTCAGGAACACTTCCAGAAGTCACTGTTTGTACACAGTTTGCTGTGCCATCCATCAGTGCAAATTAAAGCTAGATCATGCAAAGGAGAATTCATATGTGAGCAGGATCTAGAAATGCTGCCGTCCTCTCAGGGCAATAATCAATTTTAAAACGGACTGAGGAAACACACAAATGCCATGTCCTGTGGACTAAAGAGGACCATCCAGCTTTTTATCCTGGCTCAGTTCTAAAGCCTGCATCTCTGATGGTATGGGGATAAATTAGTGCCATCTCTTTCAGGGAAGGCCTTGATAATTTCAGCAAGACAATGCTAAACCACATACCACATCCATCACAACAACATGGCTTCACAATAGAAAAGTCTGGGTGCTAAACTGCCTTGCCTGCAGTCCAGAACTTTCACCAATGGAAAACATTTAAGCATCATAAAAGACAAAAGGACTGTTGAGCAGCTAGAATCCTACATCAGACAAGAATGGGACAACATTCCTCTCCCAGCAACCGTTGTTAAAAGAAGAGGGGATGCTACACAATGGTTAACATGGTCCTGTTCCTACTTATTTGAGATTTGAAATGACCTTGTATTTTTCATGAAATGTTAAAATGTCTCAGCTTATATGTTGTTTATGCTCTACTGTGAATAAATTATGGGTTTATGAGATTAGATCATCGACCTCTTTTTTTTTTACTAGACTAGATAAATGGTGGATGGCTCTTCCATTAAAAAAGCTGAAACTTTTACATAATCGTAGTATTTTCAGATCCATCAGTAAAGTGAAGAAACATCGATGAAGTCACTGGAATCATTTCTGACAGGAAGGAGAAACGGAGCTGTACATATTTTGCTTTTGGCAGAGCACAAACTCCCACATCATCTCTCAGATTTTCCTGCTAGCGACCTCAGAAAGTGACCCAACGAGCATCAACACAACCCCCACCCCACATAGGCTCCAGTGTGTAAATATAGATGCAGCATCACGGTTCAGAGCTGGAAGGTTTCCAGAATCAGCACAAGCACAGGAGATAAATGTTCAGTTTTATGCTGGGTGAATTTTTAACACCCCACTGGCTCTCATTGGACTCATCAACCGTGCTGGGCTACAGACAACTTTTCCCAAAGCCTAGCTTACCTGCTAAAGCTGATTCAAGTCTGTCATCAGGAGGATCCACCTGCTGCCAGCACTTAAAAACTGAGGGCCCACGGGGGGGCCTGGGGATTTTAAACTATTCAGTTATTTACATATACCAAATCCCATACACCACCAGAAAGCTCTGATTCTCATGACTCTGATCATGTAAACCATCCTGGAATAAAACCACCACAGCAGACCAGACCTGTACTCTCCACATCAAACCAGTCCCCCATAATCTACACCCGTTCAAATATTTGATCCTGAAACAAGATTACAAAAAGATCCATGGACTGGTTTGTATCATTTAAAACTTGCTGCTGTTGATCTCAGTAGTATGCTGTATCTGCTGTTTTATTGCATTTTTCTAGGCAATAATTAGCATTGCTTTAGTGCAGTGGTTCTCAACTGGTGGGTCGGGACCAAAAGTGGGTTGCGAAGCTCTTTCCAAAGGGTCACAAATGTGTGCCAGGAAACATGAGGCAGAAATTCTGTATACGGAAGCCATAAGTAAAATTTACACATATTTGTTTAGGTAAAGTTCATTATTTGTTTCAAGCTTTCCAAATTTTATCTCCGTTTTCTGGATAACACTTCTGGTTTTCCCAAAATAACAAGGAAATCCTTCAGGAAATTATGAAATTTCTAAAAATAGAGTAAAATAAGATGTATAAATGTGTTGTTTTTTTTCTGTAATGGTGCTTTTAAACCTGTTTATTGGATCTTTTCTCTTTACACAGTATTTGTTTTTATTCCTTTTAGAGTCCCAAACTATATTAGATAAATTTGATTGGTTGAACATTTTCAAAAACCTGGGTCGTGGTTCTCTTAAGAAGTGGGTTGTGATGCCCAAACAGTTGAGAACCACCGCTATAGTGCATTCAGAAAGTATTCAGACCTTTTTCTCAGGACTTAGTTGAAGCACCTTTGACAGCGATTTCAGCCTCAAGTCTTTTAGAATATGACACAACAAACTTTTCGCACCTTGACTGGGGGATTTTCTGCCATTCTTCTTTGCAAATCCTCCCAAACTCAGTCAGGTTGGATGGGGACCGTCAGTGGACAGATAAGGTTCAAGTCAGGGTTCTGACTGGGCCCCTCTAGGACATTCAAAGAGTGGTCCCTAAGTCACTGCTGTGTTGTCTTGGCTGTGTGCTCAGGGTTGTTGTCCTATTGGAAGGTGAACCTCCAGCCCAGTCTGAGATCCAGAGCACTATGGAACAGGTTTTCATTGATATCTCTATACTTTGCTTCATTCAGCTTTCCCTCAACCCTGATCAGTCTCCAAGTCCCTGCCGCTGAGAAACACCCCCACAGCATGATGCTGCCACCACCATGCCTCACTGGTGGGATGGTATTGGGTAGGTCATGGGCTGTGTGGAGAATCTTGTTTCTCATAGTCTGAGAGTTTTTTGCCAATTCCAAGGGGGCTTTTGTGTGTTTGACACTGAGGAGAAGCCACTCTGCCATATAGCCCAGACATGAATCCCACTATGTATCTGTGTCCATGTCAGTAGACCATCAAATCTGGAGGAGCTTGAGAGACTGGCAAAAGAAGGATGGGCTGGGATTCCTCAGGAGACGTGTAAGAGACTTAAACTAGTACTTAAATGACTGCAGGCTGTAATCCGGCACAGAGGAGACATAACTGACTATGAGCATAATTTAGACCGTTGTAGGTTTTAGTTTTTGTGAAATTATTTTGTTTCTGTGTGCAAAGTGAAAAAATGTAAGCATCCAAATTAAAACTCAGATTTTTGGAAAAGCTGTGAAGAAAATTCCTTGTGCAGTTTAACAGCTCTTAGGAAATACTTGAAATAAAGGACATTTTCATAAGGGGTTAATAACTTTGTCCTGACAGTGTTCCTTTCTAAAGACCCCTTGGATGTGCTATAACTCCTACTTACACTATGTTGCCAAAAGTATTCGCTCACCTGCCTTGACTTGCATATGAACTTAGGTGACATCCCATTCTTAATCCATAGGGTTTAATATGACATCAGTCCACCCTTTGCAGCTAGAACAGCTTCAACTCCTCTGGGAAGGATTTCCACAAGGTTTAGGAGTGTGTTTATGGGAATTTTTGACCATTCTTCCAGAAGCGCATTTGTGAGCTCACACACGTTGTTGGACAAGAAGGTCTGGCTATCAGTCTCCGCTCTAATTTATCCCAAAGGTGTTCTATCGGGTTGAGGTCAGGACTCTGTGCAGGCCAGTCAAGTTCATCCGCACCAAACTCTCTCATCCATGTCTTTATGGACCTTGCTTTGTGCACTGGTGCACAGTCATGTTGGTCAGTCAAGTTGGGAGCATGGAATTATCCAAAATCTCTTGGTATGCTGAAGCATACAGAGTTCCTTTCACTGGATTTAAGGGGCCAAGCCCAGCTCCTGAAAAACAACCTCACACCATAATCCCCCCTCCACCAAACTTTACACTTGGCACAATGCAGTCAGATAAGTACCGTTCTCCTGGCAACTGCCAAACCCAGACTCATCCATCAGATTGCCAGATGGAGAAGCATGATTCAACACTCCAGAGAACACGTCTCCACTGCTCCAGAGCCCAGTGGCCATACATCACCTGGTGCTTTTCACCAGGTGATGTATGGCTTGGATGCAGCTGCTCAGCCATGGAAACCCATTCCATGAAGCTCTCTACGTTCTTGTTCTTGTTCACTGTTCTTGAGCTAATCTGAAGGCCACATGAAGTTTGGAGGTCTGTAGTGATTGACTCTGCAGAAAGTTGGCCACCTCTGCCCACTATGCACCTCAGCATCTGCTGACCCTGCTCCGTCATTTTACGTGGCCTACCACTTGGTGGATGAGTTGCTGTCATTCCCAATCGCTTCCACTTTGTTATAATACCACTGATAGTTGACTGTTGAATATTTAGCAGCAACAAAATTTCACCACTGGACTTGTTTCACAGGTGGCATCCTATCACAGTACCACGCTGGAATTCACTGAGCTCCTGAGAGCGACCCATCCTTTCACAAATGTTTGTAGAAACAGTCTGCATGCCTAGGTGCTTGATTTTATACACCTGTGGCCATGGAAGTGATTGGAACACCTGATTTCAATTACTAGGATGGTTGAGTGAATACTTTTGGCAATGTAGTGTACTTCACCTGGATTTTTAGGGATTTCCTACTGGTGTTAACATGCTCTTCCTGATTCAGTTTTCCGATCAGACATTAATGGGGTTGTCCTGTAATCCCATCATGACAGAGGATAAAAATGGACCCACAGAGGAGCTCCCTTTCATTTCTGCCCCTGAAGAGGAACTTCTGCCTGCGGCTCTGTGTGATATTGGTGCATTTAGCATTGCAGCTCAGCATGCAAATGTGCTGATGGTTTTGAAGATTGCTGAATTAAATCATTCCAGATAAAGATCGCAGGGCCTCAAACTGGTCAGAAACTGTTTCAAACCGTTGCATAGCAACAGCGAGGCAGATTTTTATGTGTTTTTCAAAGGAAGCCTACAAATGGATAATAAAGAGCCAAATATGACGAACCAACAAGGAGCGGAGCACAGGAAGCTGCACAAATGTTGAATACTAAACAGCAACTTCTCTCATCTTCATCCTCGTACATTCAGAAGCTCAGAGTAAGTTTAGAGCTCTATTTTCATCCTTCTGAGTTTATATGGAATAAACCAACTGCTGTCTGACTTCAGGTGTCATCTGAACATCCAAGTTGTCATGTAAACGCTGAAACATGGTCAGATTGATCAGGTAAAGGCCGACATTGGATTATCAATAATCAGATTAACACATCTAGCCAGGAATCTGTTTAACTTAGCGTGTGGTACCAGTTTAATCTGGTTTCTGTTGATCCATCACACCCTTGCACCAGTGAGTAAAAGAGGAAGAAGAGGAGGAAGCAGTTTATTCTATTTCCTCCTTTCTTTGTGAGATTTTTCCATAATCCGGCCTTTATCAGACCAATTTCGTACTGTTTTTATGACTACTTTATTGAATTCTGATGAGTTTATTATTAAGCATGTGACCACACTAACTGTGTTCTCCTCTTACCCTCTGTCTGCTCTCTATTTCCTCCTCCTCTGCCCTCCACTCATCTCAATCTACAGACTTTTAAAACAGGAGGGGTGGGGATGGGGCACTAATCCATTGCACTTATTCTTAAAATAAAAGATGGAGAAACGACTAAAGTGGAGATAAAAGCTCAGACCGCTCTCATCAGCAGAGAGGAGACATCTGAGGAAGCTGGAGGAGTAAAAAGACGTCTGCAGAGGGAATGAGCTGGAGTATCGACTCCCTGGCTGCCACAAACGCCGTCTCATTGGAGTTATTTTTAATTCAACAGTGAGTAAAAATCTGAAAATGCTGCATGAGAAGAAAAAAGAGACACAGAGGAGATGATATGATGATTAGTCTTTGTGTCTGTCCTTTGAAATGATGATTATAGAGCCAACGAGTCAACCTCGACCTCAGGGCGCTGTGAGTTCACGGAGAAGGATCAGTCAGTAAACAGGTCTTAGAATAGTCAACTTCAGCTTCATTGTACAAGTTTGCTTACACAGCAAGGAATTTAACTCTCAATGCACAGGAATTAAAAATTAAATACAAAATACATAAACTGACAAAAGTGTAGAATTCAGATTTAAACATTTTCAAGCCTTTGATTGTGTTATTTCTAGTTTATACAGTACAAGTCTGTGAGCTCTGATTGGCTGGGGAAAGAGATGACATGGGCTGCAAGGATGCTGACTAAACATGATCAGAGTTTCAATGCAAGGATGTGGGCAGATTTATATTAGATAGATACGATGATTTAGGACAGCTGATTTGTGCAATATACATTTGAGGTGATGCATTTACTACAGAGAGCTTTCTTACAGCATTTAAGTAACAGTGAATAGTGCTATTTGCAGCATTTGAGCACAGTTAAAAGATTAAGTAAAGTTAGTTATTTGTACAGTAATAGATTATTTAGAGCAGATATCACTATGAGGTTAGGCATTTACCACAGAGAGCCCTCCACAGCTTTTAAGTAACGGCGAGTAGATAAGTTGCTTGCAGCATTTGAGTACAGTTAATAGATTAGGTAAAGTTAGTTATTAGTGCAATTAAACAGATTAGTAAGTGAAAATATGCATAAGACATGAGGCATTTTACCAAAGAGAGCCTTCTTACAGCATTTTAGTTACAGTGTATAGAGTGATATTTGAAGCATTTGAGTATGGGTAATAGATTAAGGAAAGTTAGTCATTAGTACGGTAATAGATTATTTAGAGCAGATATCACTATGAGGTTAGGCATTTATCACAGAAAGCTTTCTAAAGCCTTTAGGTATCAGCGAGTAGATGCGTTGCTTGCAGAATTTGAATATATGACTATTGGTAAAGTTAAGTAGATTAATAAATGTAATATGTGTTTGAGGTGAGGCAAACTTATACCTTAAGTTAAGTCAGTAAACAGCCTGTATAAAAATTGTTATACTTTAGATCAGTCAGTAAACAGGCCATAAAACCATACAGTGAAACTTTAGTTTAGCCAGTTTCAACCTTGTTTTGTTCATGTTCTGAGATAAAAGTCAAAATATAGACTTTAATTTCGGAATTTTGACGTTAATCTCCAATTCCGACTTTATTCCCAGAATTCTTTGACCACATAACTCTGACTCTGATCTCAGGTGCCTGATTTTGATCTTATGCTTTTGACTTCGATCCGAGAATTCTGTCTCTGCTCTCAGAATTCTGTCTTTGATCTCAGATGCTTTATTTTGATCTCAGAATTTTGTCTTTGATCTCAGATGTTTTACTATGATCTCAGAATTCTGTCTTTGATCACAGAATTCTGTCTTTGACCTCAGATGTTTCACTATGATCTCAGAATTCTGTCTTTGATCTCAGATGTTTTACTGTGATCTCAGAATTCTGTCTTTGATCTCAGATGTTTTACTATGATCTCAGAATTCTGTCTTTGATCTCAGATGTTTTACTTTGATCTCAGAATTCTGTCTTTGATCTCAGATGTTTTACTATGATCTCAGAATTCTGTCTTTGATCTCTGATGTTTTACTTTGATCCCTGAATTCTATTTTTGATCTCAGATGTTTGTCTTTGATCTCAGAATTTTGTCTTTGATCTCAGATGTTTTACTTTGATCTCAGAAGTCTGTTTTTGAACTCAGATGTTTTACTATGATCCCAAAATTCTCTTTGATCTCAGATGTTTGACTTCAATCACAGAATTCTGTCTTTGATCCCAGAATTCTGTCTTCATTTATTCTTTTAGTTAAGCAAAATGTGGTGTAAGTATTATACAAAATACAAAATACATCAAATATATGGGATTTCTTATGGAACGAATGGAAGTAGGTGAGTTGTGAAGCCATGAGGAGGACATACTGTTTTGTTTTTTATGTCTTAGGTACAAACTACATCATGTTTCATTACTTAGGTTTGTGTGGTTAAAAATTTCTAAAAAGATTTTGGTTTACTGTCACATATGACACACATTTACTCAGCTTTATGCAAACAATACAGTCATATATGCATCTAAAACTAACTTATTACTATAAACTTTGGGAGCTTTAAATCTAGAAAATGGAACTCACAGCCCAGTGGCAATCTGATGGACTCTCATAAAGTTTGAATGTTAATGTTGACTTCTGTTAATTTTGAGTAGAATTAAAGGAATAACTTTTATCAAGGTAAACATCTTTGTTATTGGATGGATTAACAGTGTCTAATTTTGTAACTAAAGTTTAATCTGTCCTTGTTTCAAATAAAAAAACAAAAAGAAATTCTTTCCAAAAACAACACTTTAAATACACTGAGATACATATCTCATATATGCTGCAAGTAAACTCTGCAGAGAGACTGAGGTCAAAAACTGAGGAGTGAATGGTTTCATGCATGAGGATAAAACCAATAAAGTGTTACATTATAGGATGGCAGAGACAATCCTGTCTGCTGGCGAGTATTAAGAGAAGCATCAGCTGCCTTTAAATTAAGCAACAATTCGCCTCAGTCAGGAAGTTTTGAAAAGTATGGGGGAGGACAAGGGATCAGCCCACGCACATTTATATAAGAGTAAGAATGGGAAAGCAGCTGTAAATTTATTATGTAAATTTAGACAAATCAACTAAAGGGATGGGTTTTTTTCGTACCAGTTCCCTTTTAGTGACGTTAAATCTGACAGAGAAATTAATAGATTAACAGATGAGTGCCCAGCTCTGCTTATTATAAGGGGTTGTTGGTGATATGGAGGCCTCAGGCAAGATCAAAATGAGGAACATCCCCATTCAAATAAAATCAATCATAGCAACTGGTAAATCTAAATCCCCAAAAGGACAACAGTATTCCATAATTTCTTAGAAGAGCATAACTCAAACACCACCAAAGACACAAAACTCTTATCCTTCAAATCAAAATAGATAAATTATTAAAAAAATCAGCATGCTTTATCTCTTTCTCATTATTAGAACAGATATACAGGGAGGGCAGCCAGAGTCAGTGTCGACACATTTGACATGTACGTGTGTCACTCAGCAGCCAAGGTCGAGCTTGACAGGATTTCTTTTGTCCGGGCCTTTGCACCATTGGTAAAACACCCAGCAACCACCAACAGTTTTCAGGTGTTTAGAACATGCATGCGACAACCAGGGGTTTGTGGCAGCCCTGCTACCTGCCCTAACAGTACCCTAGGCTATGTTTAAGTGCCACATCTACCCATAACTCCACCCTAAAGGTGTGGTTATTGTTTTGTTTTCATCAGATTGTTTTCCCATACTCTTAGATATGTACAAAGACATCCAGAGCATGACCTGGGTTGTGTCAATCCTCCTTCCTGCCTGATGGGGCCCTCAGGTGGGTGTGCTTGCCATTACACGCCTTACTTCAGTCTCAAATTTAGGCCCAAACATGCCTAAAACTTCTACTCAGGACTGTATACCAACAATTTTCCCCTCATGTTAACTGTCCTTTGTTGGCAACTTTCAGGAAAAAATGAGTGTTTCCCCTATTTTCCCTTACTCCTGACCAGTTCCAACTACTTTTCCAAAGGTTGCCCTTCTATTTGGGAAAGATGAAGGGAAAAGGTCCCAACATCATTTGAAGTATATAAACCATTTCATCCTCTGTCATGATGTCATTCTTTAAAGTATATAAAACATCCCATCCTCTTTGATGGTATCATTCTTGGAAGTTTCTAAAACATCCCATCCTCTTTGATGGTGTGAGTCTAAAGTTTCTAAAACATCCCATCCTCTTTGATGGTGTGAGTCTAAAGTTTCTAAAACATCCCATCCTCTTTGATGATATCATTCTTGGAAGTTTCTAAAACATTCCATCCTCTGTCATGATGTCATTCTTTAAAGTATATAAAACATTCCATCCTCTCTGATGATGTTGTTCTTTAAAGTTTTAGCTGAAGTGGGTAACTCTGGCACAACTTCACCAACTTCCAAGGTGCATGGAGGATGAAGAGAGTCTTGAAGTGTCATGATCCTGGTTTTGATTTATTATGTTTCTGAGTGTTCCTATGGTTATCCTTTGTGAATTCTGTGATTTCTAGTTTGATCTTGTATTAGGTTTTGAGTTTATTAGGAGTTTTCTTTAGCCCTCGTGTTTCTTGTGTAGTATTTTCCTTTTTCTAGTATTTAGTTACTTCTTGTGTTTTATGTTTTATCACTCCTTGTATTTCATGTCTAGTTATTCTCTGTGCTTCATGTTTAGGTTATTCCCTGTGTTTTATGTTTTATCACTCCTTGTATTTCATGTCTAGTTATTCTCTGTGCTTCATGTTTAGGTTATTCCCTGTGTTTTATGTTTTATCACTCCTTGTATTTCATGTCTAGTTATTCTCTGTGCTTCATGTTTAGGTTATTTCCTGTGTTTTATGTTTTATCACTCCTTGTATTTCATGTCTAGTTATTCTCTGTGCTTCATGTTTAGGTTATTCCCTGTGTTTTATGTTTAGTTACTCCTTGTATTTTATGTCTAGTTATTTCCCTGTTTCATGTTCAGTTTTTGCTCTTTGTGTTTTATGTTTAGTTAATTCCCTGTTTCATGTTAAGTTTCCCTGTGCTTCTTGTTTTGTTTCATGTTTTAGTTTTACTCCCTGTGTTTGAGTTTCCCTCCTTGGTTCTTTGTATCCTCCTGTGTTTTCAGTGTTTCTGTAGTTTTGCTTCTTGTGTCCAGTTTTCAGTCCTTGTGTGCTTCTTGTGTTAGGTTCCATGTTTCCTGTTTTATTTTGTAGTTGCCTTCCCTTGTGTGTGATTCCAGTTTTGCTTCCTTCTTGAGTTTCCCTCCACTTTGATTATCCTTCACCAGTTTCACCTGTGTCTGATTGTCCACACCTGTCTGCCATTGTTAATCACTCCCTGTGTATATAAGCTCTGTGTCTCCCTGTGTCTGTGTTGGTTCATTGCTAATGTCTTCCTCGTGTCAGTTACTCCTCGTGCTTCTATGGATTTTGTTTTGTTTCTTTGAGTTTGATTCCTGGATTTATTTTGAGTAAGTTCTTTTGTTTCATTAAATCAGTCTTTTGTGTTATCTGCATTTGGGTCCTCCCTTTAGAGTTTTTTCCCGTAATCCTGACATGAAGAGAGCAGTAATGTGAGGATGGAAGACCCTGATGAAGGCATGCTAAATGCGTCGGTCTAATAAAGTTGTTCTCTTCAATTCTTTAAAGTTTATTAAACATTCTATCCTCTCTGATGATGTCAGTTTTTGAAGTTTCTAGAACTTTCCAACCTTTCTGATGATGTCATTTTTTAAATTTATAAAACATTTTAAAAAAACATTTTATCCTCTCTGATGACAACATCCTTTGACGTATCCAAAACATTGTATACCATTTGATGATGTCATTCTTTAAAGTTTCCAAAACATTTCATCCTTAAATTATTGAACTTTTGTGCTGACATGATTTGTGTCCAATGTGACCTCTGGCCTCCAAAATCTAATCACGCCATCCTTAATTAAGAGTTGACATTTGTGCAAAATTAGAAAACATTAACACAGTCTTACAATATATTGAGTTCATAAGAATTCAGACATATTTATTTACACACAATCCAAAAACACAGCACCATCAGCCCTGGTTGTCACTGGCACAGAGGAATAAAAAAGGGAGAAATAATAAGCACCTCCCCCTTAGTAGACCTGTCTCTGTATGTCTCATCACTCTCACATATTTGTCTCCACTGAGGCTCCATCAAGGTCATCTGGTCAGACTTTCCCTCTAAATTCTAAATTCCATTATAATCATTAAAATAACTGCATTATCACCCAGCAGGCCTGTCACTGAACTGGCCTGAATACAGCCTCTACCTGTGTCTGGCCCAACCCCCCCCCCCCAGAAGCCAACAGAGCAACAATCTGTCACCACCACCACCATGGACCCGTACAGTATGCAAACACGCCTCTGTGCATCTCGTGCCATCCTCCATCAATCCCTCCCTCGACCTCCACTGCTCCAGCTCCACCAGCATGTCCTAAGAGCCTCCATCCATCCATCCCCATCATCCCGCTGCCTCACAATATGCACCATACGCACGCCGCCATCTGTCACACCCTCCATTATTTACCTTTTCAGCAGCGAGGCTAAGGCGCACTGTAACATTAGCATGATCTGTGTACAGTAGAGAGGAGAAAAGCGTTTGTATTTCACAGCTGCTTCTGCTGTCATTGGTTGATCACAGTAAGTAGAGGAGGTTTAACCATCAGACTAATGCAGGCAGCTGTCTGAGGCCTCAGGATGAGTCTTTATAGGTAGGGCTGGGAAAATATTAAGGTTTTAACATATATCTGTACACTGGTGGTCAGGGGGGCAGAGGGTAATGGTCTTTAGTGTTGGAGCTATTTGACAGTCTCACTACAAGGGTTAGTTCAACTCTCTTAAAAATCATTTGATCTATGCTGTAGATTTCACTGCAATTCCATACAGATGTGTGGGTTACGTTTTCCATTATGCCCTTGGGCAGATGTGTTTTGATGTGTTCTGTAAGGGTTAAGTTGTGTTTGGATGTTACCTGCTGTACAGGGTGCTTTTGTTCATGTTTCTTTTCTTGTTTAAGTGAAGTTATCCACTGAGTTAGAGGTCTTGCCTATGACTTCCTTCAGGATGCATAGAGTGTATTCTCTGCTTTGTCTTGCTACCAGGTTGACTCTCTGCTTTGTTCTTGCTAGCTGAGAACCACCTTCTCACAGATTTTCAAGAGTTACTGCAGCTCTGTCATACTGTAAAATATTTAAGACTTGGAAAAGAGTGCAACCTAAACATCCTGGTTGGAGAGCTCTTTTTGTAAGATTTGTTGCAGTTGCAACAATATTTTACTGCACAACTCCTCAGTAGCAACTCAGTAGTGCTTCCTACAGGGAACTGTAAATTAATCGGCATTTTCCTGCATTATGGGCGTCAGAATCTCTACAATTTAATATTTTGTAAAAATTCTGCAGTCTTCAAAATCCAGGCTTTGTTTAACTACTTGCGACAAGCAAGACATTGGTTCAAATCCAATTTTTGCAGTGGAGAAACACTCTCATATGATACTGAGTCAAACCATCCCAGCACACAGCTGCCTGTTAGGATCTGACAGCAACTCTGACAAAGGGAGGAGGACACATAGTTTTAAGGTCAGTGAGTGTGTAGGTCTGCTCAGTTTTCCTCATAAATTCAGAACAAACAAACAGAAAAAAGGGGTTTAATTTATGCAGTTTACTGTAACAAAATCACTGTAGTAGCTTAGCTTTCTTATCTACCTGGCTCTGTGGCCTGTAAGTTGAGAAAATTCACCTGACACTGCTCAAACTTACCTGCATTTGGCTGGTGGGAGGTACCCAGGTACTCAGCGCTTAAAGTAAACCTTTAATTTAAAACTTTTTGCTTTTACTACAGTAGATTTATTTTTAGTAGAGGACCATGGTGAGGTGCCTTTTATGGTGTCCTCTAAATGGAGAAAATTTGACAAAGTGCCCTCTTTCGCCCATTTCCAACTGCAGAGAAGATACAGCAAGATGCCACAAATCCTTCAGTTTATTTCACTGACCCATAAGTCTCTGTAAAGTGAAGCCCAAACTTTTGACCTTAGATATGTTGGAATAAGGTTGCTGTAAACACTGATCTGTACGTATGTGTCTAAGTTTTTTATTTAGACCGATAGAAAGTCATTCACCTCTTTCCTAGCTTGGGGTAATTTGAGTAGGTCAAAAAACCTGAGACCATGACATCACCAGTCTTGAAGGGGAATAATCCTGTGCACACCCTAGTGGCTCAGTCAACGCATAAAGCGGTCAGTAGGCAGCAAAAGCCAGAGAGAGGGACAGGGAGAAGTGCAAGAGAGCAGAGATAGAAACAGAAGAACCCAGAGAGAAGAGACCAGAACATTTTATGCTTGAGCTATGCCCCCTCCCCAAAGTATGCTTGACACCCCTCTGTCTGGGAAAAATCCACACCCACACAGGGCTTTGTTTCCAGGCGGTCTGGACGTCACACAAAAGGACCGTCAAAAGGACAGTCATGGGCTCCAGGTTTAAAGTGGGGGTATTATGCCTTTTTTCAAGGCTTCACACCATCTCTCTGATACCCACCTAGTAGCTTCACATGGTCTACAGCTCAAAAAACTCCTTATATTTCTCACACTGGCGTCCTGAAAAACCCTTATTTTAACCTCCGTCTGAAATGCTTTGTTTTCACTGCTGTCTCTTTAACATCCCACCCCTCCACAGACCTGCTTTCCTTGGCTGATTTACCGGAGGCTGGCCGGTGGCAGGACTCAATGTTTTGTGCCCGCCCCCTCGGATGTGGCTATATTTCTATGCTAGTACTTGTAAACTTTGACTGTACTGGTCCGACTGAGTAAAATATGGTGAATTTTGATATACATCTGCATGTGTTAGACCCGGAGTCTGATCCTGATAGTTTGGAGAGAGAGGGAAGGAAACCAGCAGCAGCGAAGGATAGAGAAGGACACATCTGTTCGGTAAGTGTTTAATTACTGTGTTACTAAATGGCTTTGATAATGGTGGACTCTCTGTTCATCTTGTGATGGTGGTCTGTTCTGCTTTGCCGGCAGCACAGATGAACCAGTTAGGAGATCCTATTGTGATGACCTCATCAGTTTGCTCCATCAAAATCTCATCTCGTGAAGATCTCGGAGAGATTCCTAATGAACCGTTTTCATCAGTTTACAAATTCCAAGATTTCTGCCACATACATTTATCTTGCGGTTTGAAAATTTGCATACGTGAAGTATGGACACCCAACATTGTGACTTTATATTTATGTTTTAAAAATCACAAAAGTATGATACCCCTCTTTAACACTTCGTCAGGAAACTGGCAGTCAGCTTTTGCTGTTTTGTATTTACACATGCAGTAAAGTTGACACCTTCCTAGCCCTGTCGTTTCCCCATGTCTATGAGAGGATAGGCTTCATAGAAAGAGAACAGTGGGGGGTGTTGAGGCAAAGGAGCTAAAACCCCATTACAGTCATTAAAAGTTTCATAAAAGGGAGATTTGTACCAGAAAACAGTAAAGTAGGTGTGACTTCAGGTTATTCAATCGACATGCCCACACCACCCTGGAGCAGATTTTACTGCCTCCTTTCTCATGATTTTGAAGCTTAATTTTATAAACTTAGAGACGTTGTCATGACTGAAATTTGCCCTGATGGTTCATAACACAGCGGTCTATCATACAACAAAAAATACTAAACTACTAAAATACTCTT
Source organism: Cheilinus undulatus (assembly GCF_018320785.1). NCBI lineage: Eukaryota > Metazoa > Chordata > Actinopteri > Labriformes > Labridae > Cheilinus > Cheilinus undulatus. Next base: position 6,566,764 of record NC_054866.1, read on the forward strand.
TTTTGATTACTTTACAGGGACTTTAATCTGAACCAGGTACTGTTTAAACAATAAATCATGTAGGGCACTGGTAAGATTGAACTGACAACCAGTAAGGGCTTACATGCTAAAGGCAAGGATGGAATGTTTTATGGACATTTAAGGATGACATCATCTTTCTAATGGCTATATATATATAAAAAAAAAAACTTCAAAGGGTGCCATCATCTTTTAAAGCATATAAAAACTTTAAAGGATGACATAATCAAAGGCAGACAATGAAATGTTGGTGAAGCTGAGGATGTTGCCCCCCCCCCCCCATATTTTGTGAGTGGAAATTTTCAATCCACTCACTCTCCAAAAGTTGCTAAGAAAGAAAATAAGCATATGGGGAAGACTGCTGGAAAATATGTGATCTTATTGACATGATGACTCAACTCAAAATAAGTTACAAGGGAATCTCTAAGAGTTATTTGCAGACAAATCTGCTTTAAGAGCTGCCCTCTTTTGTCTGTGATAAATACAGCCTGTTACAACCTCTGGACAGGACTGCTGTAGAGACGATCATTGTTGGACTTGCCTTACCTCATATCCATGTGACTACAGCTGTAGCATGGGAACTGTTAACAGTAGAGGCAAACAAAGGAAGATTTTAATGAGGGTTTGTTAAATTATCCTTTTACCAGAATGCTCTCTGATCGGGCAGCGTGAAGAAACAAACATGTCCTCATGTTACTGCATTAATACAATGCCCTATAGATAAATAACCTGACATTTTAACAGATCAGAAAATAGATAACCAACTACTGTTGGTTGAGTTCTCCACAGAGGAATGACTCCACAGGCTTATACAGGAAAACAAGGAAGACATAAAGAGCCTTATTCTTCACATCGGGATAAGTGCACACCATTACATACTCAAAAGAGGGAAATTTTAAAGCAAAAATCTTACATAGAGCCCCTTTAAATCCTGGACCCTTGTCAGTGAGGAGGAGTCCTATCGAACCCTCCGACCCCCCTGCTACAGACTTGGTATTCGACATCGCACCCTGCTTGGACCGTGGGCTCACTAAGCAGCAGAGCTCATTGAAAAGCAGAGCAGCAGGTGGAATTGATTCCCTAAACACTCAATATAATCTCTCCCCCTCTCTGTCTGAGTATCTTGCTCTCTTTTCTCCCCATCTTCGCCCCCGCCCCACTTTCGCTCTCTCTCCATCACCTGCTCCATCCATCACCTTAGGCTCCTTTGGCAGTTGATTAGTGCCTGTCCACCCTAATCTCCCCCACGCCGTGGAGAAATGGCCTTCTTCCTTAATCTGGTGGGCGGAGAATGGCTTCAGAAGAGTTGAGCACGTACAATTAAAACACACCAGTAAAGGACAAATTAATTTAGTGTGATACTGGGTCCAATTTGGCCTTCCATACATGACTGATAAGAATGAGCCGTTTGTTGATTTTATCATTTAAACTGAAATAAAATGTTCCTACCATTTAACTAGGTCTAAAATTGTGCCATAAAAATCAACCCTTGTGTTGCCAAGTGAAACTCAGCCCTCCCCTCACCCAATGACAGCAGGGACCACCCAGCATCCCTGAATGGGATTAGCCTTATAGATAATAGAGGGTTGTTTACTGAACACTCCCAACCCATCCTGCAGAAAACACTTAAAGATGATTGCACGACCTGCAACCATAAGGCTTGTTTTTGCAAAGGCAGATAGGACTATCAAAATTTCACGACCAATGTGACAATATCAATGAAAGAAATGCCTTTTTATTTTTTTATAGATAATATATCAATTATATATAAAATGTGTTTCTTGCTTCTCAAAGTCAAAGTTGATGAGAAACAGTTTTGTCTCATTTTTTTTCTAAATTTCTAACAAGTTTAAAATTATTTTTTTCTAAATCGTTTGGTCTTTTTTCTTCTGACTTGAATTGCCTGCATCAGCAGTTCTGGCTGTAAACAAACAGTCGAGGAAATCCTGCTGACATCAACGAGAGAGAACTTAATTAACATTCACAATCAACAGGAGGAACAAATGAACCACCGGCTGCTTTGACTCCACAATTCAATTATTGCTACTTACTGGCAGCAAGCTCGCTGAAGGTCAGAAGGTGTGTTACGATTAAGGACTGTTATGTACTAGAGGAGCACTGAGGATCACAGAGAGACAAATGGCTCTTGACTACACTGTCTGTGCTCCTGTTTAATCAGCACAGAGGCAGCATTTGTCTAATTAAGAGACTTTAAAATGTTGGCTGCTAAACATGAGAGGACCGTAGCACTGATGAAGATAATTAGCCTGCTGTGGAGTACAATGTCTCTCTAAGGCTGCTTATACACAAGCTCCTTTGTTTTGGAGACCACAGGCATAAGGGCAGTTTTAACTGATTTTGAACATTATAATCCTCTGAATGCACACACTAGACAACCAGCCAGACTGAGATCACACAGCTGCTGTTTGATTTCACAGTGGAGTTTCCAAAGACACGAGATCTTCACAATGAGGATGGGGCCTAGACTGGCTGGATGGAATATATTATGAGCTTAAAAGGATAACATCATCTTCAAAGGCAAAGATGGAAAGTTATAAAAGCTTGAAAAGATAAAATAAATCTCTAATGGCAAGATGGAATATTATAGAAGCTTTAAAGGATGACATCATCTTCAAAGGCAAGGATGGAATGTTATATAAGCTTGAAAAGACAACATAATCTGCAATGGCAAGATGGAATGTTATAGAAGCTTTAAAGGATAACATTATCTTCAGAGGCAAAGATGGAATATTATATAGGCTTGAAAGGATGACTTCATCTTCAAAGGCAAGGATGGAGTGTTATATAAGCTCTAGAGGATAACACCATCTTTGAGGCAAGGATGGAGCATTGGATAAGATTGTAAGGATGACATCTATAAAGGCGGGGATGGAATGTTATATAAGCTTGAAAAGATGATGTCATATTCACAAGTCAAGGACATAATGTTATATCAGCTTGAATGCTTCATATTATCTCAAAAAAAAAAGGATGGAATGTTTTATGAGCTTTAAAGGAAGACATCATCTTTTAGAGACAGAGGATGGAACGCTGGTAAAGCTGGGGATATTAGGGTTTTCAGTGACAGAGGATAGGGCCTTGACTGGCCTGCATGCAAAAGGCAAGGATGGAATATTTTATATTCTGAGAAGGATTTCAACATCTTCAAAAGCAAGGATGAAATGTTGTACAAGCTTCAAATTATATATTCTTCAAAGGCAAGGTTGAAATGTTATATAAGCTCTAAAGGATGACACTATCTACAAAAGCAAGGATAACATGTTCAATAAACTTTAAAGGAAAGCATTATCTTCAAAGGTAGATTATTTAAAGATGACATCATCTTTTAAAGGCAGAGGATGGAATGTTGGTAAAGCTGGGGATGTTAGGGTTTTCAGTGACAGAGGATGGGAACTAGACTGGCCTGCATAAAGGCAATGGTGGAATGTTATGTAAGCCTAAAATGATGTCATATTTAAAGGCAAGGATGGAATGTTTTAAATGCTTAAAAGAATGACATTATCTTCAAAGCAAAGGATGACATCATCTTTCAAAGGCAGAGGATGGAATGCTGGTGAAACTTGGGCTATTTAAGTTTTTATTCCCTTATTTTTGCTAAATAATAGGCCATAGTTGGCAATTATGTCACTCCTCACCAGTTACACCCACTTTTTAATCTTCATGGGTGAAACTTTTTTGCTGTATAGGTATTCTAATGATGACTGAGGGATTAAAATTGAAAAAAAAAAAAAAAATATAAAGGATGACATCATCCTTTAAAGGCAAGGAGGAAAAGTTTTAGACACTTAAAAGGATAACATCATCTCTCAATGGAAAGAACTTAACGTACTTGTTTGATGTCCGGTGAGCTCCACCATTGGGAAGTCTGAAGACCTGTGCTACGGGTCTGTTTAGTACTACAGGTTAGAAGCTGTATCATTTTTTAAGATTATGTAGAACCCTGGTATTTCCTGCATACACAAGACTACATATTATAAATTAAGAATGTACAATATATGAAGTCTATAGTCACAGTATGAAAACTGTGAAGAGAGTACTGTTATTGACACATCCTTGGTGTTAACATTGCTTGTTAAAGCAGTAGGCTAGTCCTGATGAAGGGGAGCAGAACGATAGATTATAAAGGTTTTAATACCTCTTTACAGTCACTCTTCATCTTTAACTGTCTCTGTGTAAAATCCCCTCAACACTGTTACTATAAATGCTACTTGAAACGATGCTGATGTCCTTGGCACTGCTGTTAAATTGCAGTTCAATTCTATCCAGAAGGCACAGAGTAAAAATAGCAGCAGAATGCAGGGCTGTTGAGCAGTTGATTCAGGAGTCCTTTATAAAAGATTTTTGACCTGAAAAAAAAACAAAAAAACAAATGGGCTAAAACCTTAAATGTGTTATTTGAGCTAAAAGTGCCATGAGTCACAGCAATTAGTCACATTTCAAAGCACTTTACTGGGAAACTGACAAGGGACAACAAAATGTCTTAGCTGTGTTAGAAAAGGTAATGAGCTCAGCGGTGGGACGAGGAAAAGAAAGGCCCCAAATAGGACATGGTGAAGAGAGACAAACCACAAGCTGCTAGAAAGACTAAAGGGACCTTTATACCTCATATTTGGATACGAAGTTAACTGAACTCTAATCTGTGTGTCCATCAACAACAGTGATGGCCTAATATCAACACTATACTGACTACTACTGATAGACTATTTAGACAGTAAGCCTGTAGGGTACTGGACTTAAAGACTCCAGAGCTGTCGCTCTGACCTCTGTGGTGATGAAGTCATCTTTGCACCTTGTGCTGTCACATCTTAAATCCATCATGGACTCACTCCTGCAGTTCACCTGTGGTTTCAGCTCTGCTTTTAATACCAAAACCCCAGGTCTGCTACAGGACAGTCTCTACCAGCTGAACAGGGCTGACTCCACCTGTAGGGGGAGGCTGCCGCCCACATCCCTGTCCCCTTAACCTTACTGTGACTCCCCAGTTTCCACTGTGGTCTCCTTCTGCCTCTGTTTGTGGCTTCCCTCCATTTTTGATGTAATGTTGGTGAAGCTGGGCAAGATTGAGGCTTTCGATTTTCGATTTTTGATGAAATGTTGATGAAGCTGCGAATGCCTGTCTTTTCCTCCATTCTCAATGGAATTTTGGTGAAGCCAGGAATGTTTCTGGCTTTTCCTACCATTTGTAAGCCATAGTTGACACCTTTAGGAAAGGCAAAATGCTACCAAATGAAAAACAATTCTGCTCTTACAACCAAGCTCAGACAAAGAATCTAGATCTCAAAAAAATAGCTACATTTTCCATCGCTCCAAGAGAAGCTGGAGGGGCGTGAAAAGCCTGACTTTTGTCTGACAGGATTAAATCAGAGATCAAACCAATCACATCAGTCTTAAATGAGTACTTCTGGCGTCTACACAACCAGTCATATACAGATGAAGACCAACTCTGTATGGAGTCTGAACTACTGGGTATCAAACTGTTTTGAGTTTTCATCAAAGTGCGTCCACACAAAGCGTTAAGGATTACAACTTGGTATGTGGTACAAACAGGGTCTGGGTAGTCAGAGGAAGTTTGATTGAGGTGGAGATTGAAGCAGGACCTAGATCTGGAGTTAAAAGATAATCCATTCACATTTGAGGATTTTATTGCATGGTTTGAGTGGACAAAGGCTCCAGAAAGTTCACTGTCAGGCTTTTCCATATGCACACAAAGACGTCTCATGCCTGAAATTTGACCAACCATTCACAGGCAGGTAATTGACCCCCAGTAGATCAATATCTTGGAGCCATGCCTGTATTCTAAAGCCCACGCTATTGCAGAGAAAGGACATCGTACTCCACCTTCAGACACGAGTGGAAACTGATTCATAATTCATCACAGCCAATCAAATGTGCGATAAGTAAAGCCCGCAGTGAATGGGGGAGCTGTAATGACTGGTGGCTGCTGCCCAAAGTGTTGACAACTGTTGAGGGTGAGTGAAACATGACTGATTACTACAGTTTAAAATATTCATGTAGAAATGAAAAGGCTTGAATGGTTAGGGAGGGGCATAAACAGGCTGATCAATGCTCGTTCTTTGGTGGGCTAAAATTAGAACGACCTTACACGGTGTCCCACAGGCCTGGGTTTATCATCATTCATCAGAGTCTGTGACAGGCTGGACACGGCAGCGACAATAAAAAAAAAAAGGGGGGGCCTTTTTGGCTGCTCAGGAGGCGTGAAATCACCTGGTGAAGGTGGGGATAACAGCTGAATAAACTCAGAGTGGGATTATTAATCTTGGAGAAACATCTGTCCTTAGAGAGCGAGGGAGCGAAAGCCATCGCTGACTCATTTTGTCTTTCAGTCGCTTTCTTCGCTGCCTCATCACGTCCACCTTCCCGGCTCGGCTCCATTTGTTTTTGCCCCATTGGTTGTTTTTCTCTCCCGTGTGTTTGGGTCTGACACAGCCGGGTAATGTGCTTTCATGTCTCAGTAAACCGTCATGGCGTATACAGTATTTTGTCACCGCTGCAGTGACACACCAGAGGCTGCTCTTTATTATGATAACAGTCATTCTGCTGCAGTATTTCTATGCTTATATCTTATTCATCAGGATTCAAAACATGCTGGATATCAGTGATCAGATGTTTTATACTCCCACAACAATTTCCTCTGGCAGAGCCAAAGAGATAACTGCATCTGTTAAAGTGACTTTCTTCAATGTAGGAGGAAAGCTATTAGCAGGGCTGGTTTTAGTCATCTGGAGGCCCTGTGCAAAAACCAATATGGGGCCTGTTACTGATTAGCTAACAGCATATATAATGGGTGAATAAAATACCCAAAGCCATGTTTATCTTGGTACCAACCCACAGAACTACTGGACATAACCACATGGTAATTTAACACTACAGGTATCCTTCTTCAAACCAAAATGGATGAAGTATACAAAAAAAATCAGCAGACTTCAGCTCTCTATCATTATTTTAACACATATAGTACTGTGCAGGCATGTTTGGGCCAAAAATGGAGGCCAAAGTAGGGCGTGGACATGGTGAGAATGCTGTCTGAGGGCACCATCAGGAAGGAAGGAGAACTGACACAACCCCATTCATGTTCTGGATGTCTTTGCATATTACCAGGGGAAGGGGGAAACAATCTGTTGAAAACATACAGTCCACACCTTAGTGAGTATGCACAGCCTAGGGTACTGTCCAGGTGGGCAGTAAGGTTTCTACGAGCCCCTGGTCACACTGTGGAGGTCCCAAGGGTCTTAATACCGCCAGTGTTCTCTGGGTGTATTACTAGGTGTGAAAAAGCTGGGACATAAGAGATGCTGTTGAGTTTGACCTCAGCTGCTGAGCAACATCCATCCATCCGTCCGCCCGTCTGTCCGTCCATCCATCCATCCGTCCATCATCAATCCATCCATCCGTCCGTCCATCTGACCCTCCATCCATCCATCCATCCGTCTGTCTGTCCGTCCCTCCATCCATCCATCAATCTGTCCATCATTCATCCATTCATCCATCCATCCATCCATCCATCCATCCGTCCGTCCATCCGCCCGTCCGTCCATCCATCCGTCCATCATCCATCCATTCATCAATCCATCCATCCGTCCGTCCATGCGACCCTCCATCCATTCGTCCATCCGTCTGTCTGTCCGACCCTCCATCCATCCATCCATCTGTCCATCATCCATCCATTCATCAATCCATCCATCCGTCCGTCCATGCGACCCTCCATCCATTCATCCATCCGTCTGTCTGTCCGACCCTCCATCCATCCATCCATCTGTCCATCATCCATCCATTCATCAATCCATCCATCCGTCCGTCCATGCGACCCTCCATCCATTCATCCATCCGTCTGTCTGTCCGACCCTCCATCCATCCATCCATCTGTCCATCATCCATCCATTCATCAATCCATCCATCCGTCCATTCATCAATCCATCCATCCATCCCTCTGTCCGTCCGTCCATCCATCCATGAATATGATGTACTTCTCACTAATCACTGCTTGAATAAATGCTGAAGCAACACACTGCTGCTGTTGGCACAACTTAACCTCCTCCACCCCAGCCTCCCTGTATAGCATAAAACTTGTTGCACCCTCATTCAGATTCATGCTATGGATTCATTCCTTTTGAACTAATTTTATTGTATTCAGTATGAATTATCATAAATGTATCTATCGATATGCTTTCTTGCATTGCACTCCCTGGGAAGTCAAAGCATGCTGCCTGACTAACTGAGGGAGCATCTTTTCAGCAGATCGTTCTCCACCAAGTTAAACTGCCATCAATCCAACTGTATATGCTAAAAAATACATGACAAGAGTGTTCCTGAATACATGAATTGTTTATTACAGAAAAACAACATAATTCAAAGAATTATAAATTATATGTTTCAGAGCCAGCTAACAGGTAGAAACCTAACAGTCACCATAACGTGCCTGCTCCTGGTCAAAATGACCTTCCTGTTTATCACCAAGCTTCACCAAAGCTGCCTGCAGAAATAGGTGACAAACAGATTACCTAAGCAGAGGACCACCTACAATAGATGAGAGTGGATCCCTGAATAATTCAGCTGGAACAGAGCTTGATGGCTGCCTTGAACACACCAGAGATTAGGGATAATGTGCTGCTGCCGGGGGCCGGGATGGGAGGTTGTGTTCACTGACTTTATTAAGAGATACACAGGTTCTGTCCAACATACATGCATGCAACAAAGACAGTTTTCCAAATCTCCTGCTTAAGATATTACATTATTTCTGGACTACTACAATAAATGTGTCAATAACATAATGTAAAGGCTCTTAATACAAGGAAAGTGTTAAAGGTTTGTCATTAAAGATGTAACAGGAGCATTCTCCATGCATCCAAACCACGCTCCACCAATCAGAGATGTTGCTGTGACGTGGAAGGGTTATGGGACTATTGCCTGAGATTACAAATAAACCATGTCTTTATTAAAAGAAGGTTGATTCTGTATTTTATTTATCTTTATTTCACTGTTTAAAAGCAACCGTTAAATTCACTTCTGGCTGCCATTTCTTAAAATTCTAGGGCAGATGAACCTCAGCTGAATTTGGGCTTTAGTTATTCTTGACAGAATGAACCCCTTCATTTGGAAACTAGACTCACCAGATTGTGAGGATGTGATGATGCCAGACAAATTGATTGATCAGTGAGTAAAAGATGCCAGTGAAACAGTGACTGTTTGCTGAGGACACACTTTAACTGAGCGAGCTCTCCTATCAGCTCTCTGTGTGCTCAGCTCTGGAACGACTGCAAACACTGAACGAAAATACTCACAGTACACACTGCTGTTTAGATAGGAGCCCCCCCCCCCGCTGGAGGCGACCAACTGCTCCTAATCAGCAATCATTTTGAAGGTCATGAATGAGCCGACCGTGGGAGAGGCTGCAGGCTGTGAGCTAACACTTTGTCTCGGTCAGCTGGTGCAGCGAGCTGCCATTTCCTACGCTGTTAGACTAAACTGGATCAGGACCCCCCACCATGGTTCTGCTCCTTCTTCCTTTCTGACTTCTCTGTGACCACTTTTGAAGCTTTCAGTGTCATATTATGTTTTAATAAAAGGTGAAAAAGATACAGTAGGTTGCTATTTTTCCTTTCTCTAATCAGATCTTCATCTTTTTATCATTATGGATATACTATAAACTGAACAGCTCACATGCTGACACCAGTACTAATTTATGTAGCAGAAGGGGAGGGGCATCAACACCAGTCAGGGTTTTTTACATCAAGAAACAAATGTTCTCCCAGATATCTCTAAAAACTGGAAACCAAACCATGGAAAAACATCCACCCTTTGCACTTCCAGACAGTTCATATTAAACTGAGAACCCAAAAAACGGCATCCTTCTGTTACTATAGGCTGTTTGCAGATGATGTCGAGCAATAGCAGAGAACTCTCCATGGGGGGTAAGTAGTGATTTCTGCACAGAGGAACTCTATGAAAAAGGCCACGCTCTGAGCCGTTTTTGACTATGCCAAGCACTCAAAATGCAAAAATTATAACTTTTTTTTCTTAAGTCATTTTTGTGTCCCAAAAGTTGTGAAACACTTTGGCAAAAAATTTAAAAAGGAAAAAAAGAACACTCGCGGTGAAACAACAGCAGACAGGAATTGAAAGCAAGCTAGTGGATGCTAATGTTAGCTTGTGTGCTAGCATGCTAATATCAGCTATATCACCAGTATGGTGTTCAATAAATGTCACATATTATGAAAAATTCACTTTTTCACGGTTCTCTAACAAAATATGCGCCCCTGGCCTGTCCACAATCCCCCCAAGAATCAGAAAAATTCCTTCACTCCCCCCTCTCTTTCTCCACCTTTCAGAAAATGTGTGCTGAAACAAGGTGTTCTCAGATTTTCCCCTCATGATGTCATGTGGGGAGTAAGCTCCATGCCCAGGTTCCTTTTGCCCTCCCCACATGGAAAAAAGTTCTGCCCTCACAGCCACATCCATTAAGTCCAATAATACCCAACTGCAGCTGCAGGTATCGTATAAACCACGCCCCCTAAAAAACCACACCCACTTGTGCTAGTTGCTTAGTTTAAGGTTAACTTTAGTTTAGATAGGCCTTAATTAGCTTTAGGTAAGGTTTAGCATTTTATTTTCCACTGGGTAGATTTAGGGGTAGCTCATTGGGGTAGGTGTATATTTTAATTAATCAGCTTCCTGGGGTTAGGTTTAACATGTAAATTCCACTGGTTAGGGTTAGAATTAATTTACTGTATGGATCGATGGGACGTGTTTTGTAGCGGCTGTGGCTGCAGTTAGACCCTTCTCATTAAGTCACATCCATTTCCTGAGAGGGGCGGAGTCAAACAGCTCATTAACCCTTAAAGCCACAGACACAGAAACAACTTGTTCTGAGCAGGGTTGAAACAGAGGAGTGTTTAGACATCTAAAAAACCAACACTGGAGTGTCTTTTCAGCAACAGACTTCACAGGATGGTTTTGGGACCTCAGTATAAACTTGTCTTAAAGGGTAAAATATGTGACCTTTAAGGTTGGGCAGTGTCCATCATTCCACACTCAGATCTTGGACAGTCTTAAGTACAGATGTGTGCCATTTGAAACATTCCTTCAGATTCACTTTAATGCCACTTTTTAGGCTGAGAAAGAACAAATGTTTGATTGTCTGTCATTTCTCTGACCTGAAGACCGAAATCATAATAAGGGGGGCAGGTGTCTTTGCTGAATTTAGTTTTTCCATGCCGTAAACTCGAGAGGTGAGGCCGGGGTGTTTTATTTAAATGCGATTGTTTTCACCAGCCATATTTATCATCACCCGCTCAGTCCTTCGCTGTTACTTGCCAGGTATGTTACCTAAATCATGTGGACCTTGTCGTGAGATGATTTCTACACCTAAATCCGTGCTGGTTTCTACACAAGTCTGAGAAATGAGGGCCATTATGCCCAGTCTCAGGTATATTTGTGTATTTGCATGTTTAGTTTACTCCTCTAAAGTTGCACTGAACTTTCTTCGTTTCAATCAACCAAACTCCTTACAGCATTCCTCAGAACTGCTGACTCTGCATTTTTTAGCTCACTCTACACTCGTGCCACGGCCTCACAGACCGTCTGTGTGTGACGAGATCCAAGGACAGATGGCCAACGCCAGATTTACTCAGACGTCCTACTGTCAACAAACACACCACGGTCTCCTTCAGTATGGGTACAACAGTGTCCATCTGAACCCTCCGACCACACGGCGTCTGCTCACTGAGCTTCTCTCTGCCCGTCTGTTTAGAATGAGCATATCTATGAAATATGAAGTAAGACGATGAATCTCCAGAAAACAACCATCATGTTCAGAGAGGGAGATGGAGATAAGGGAGCTGCAGGTCAGAAAGGTGAGTTTTAAACATGGTGGACCAAAGACGAAGGCACAGTTTAACTGATTTTTAACAGTAAAATCCTCCGATCACTTCAGACCAAACAGCTGCTGGACGCCGGTTTGAAAATGTTCTTTAACAGTCCTCATACAGTTTGATAGAAAACAGAACATTTAAAATCAACTCTCCTTTATTTTACAGTTTAAAATCTATTTTCTAAATGCAGTTCATCTTATGATGTCTTTTAGATTTTTATTTTTGATCGATTTTCCCTCTAAGTTTCTGTGACCCCCTCAGCGCCCCCTGGTGGCCAGCCTGGGGGGTCAGGACCCCGACTGTGAAAAACACAAATCTGGTGTGTAGCCAGCCTGAGAGGGAAGGATGTTGGAAGGGTAAAAAGGACAGAAATTAAGAGAAGAAATATCTATAATCAGTCATCAGAACAGCTCTACAGTCCCTCCTTTATAAACTTTTCTATAAAAACAGAACAATCTGACCAAAAATAAACCAAACATTAAACTTCAGCACTCATCTCACAGCACTGCTCACAGTCAGTCCATCAGCCCTCGCCCTGTCAGCTCATTATCCCTGCCTGTCTATGTGGCAAACCTGGAAAGAGGTCAGTCCAGACCGTCCACTTCATTAGGTACACCCATTCAGCTGCTCATTAATATGAACACGTGTGGACTCAGAGGGGAGGGAGGGGGTGATGGCCTCTTTTGGTGCCCCATTATTTCAAGTTACTGCAAAAGTGCCCTCTTAAATGCCTCTGTATAGTAAGTAAAGTAAAACTTTATTTATATAGCACTTTTAAAATACTCAGTTTCAAAGTGCTTCACAAAAAGAAAAATATATACATAAAACCAATAATCCACAAAAGGAGAAAATTAAATGACATCATATTTTACATGATCATACAAGACATAATAATACACTACAATTTGGAGGAACTTCAGGTTACAAGATCACAAGAAAGCCGTCTAAACACTCTGCCGATCTGACGGACTGCGGGAGTTTATTCCACAGGGTGGGGGCTAGCACAGAAAAGGCCAGATCACCTTTAGTTTTGAAATTTGATGAAGGGATGTACAGAAGGCCAAGATTCGATGATCCGAATAGAATTTGACCGAGTGCCCTTTTAAGTACCCTCTTAGTGGGCAACATTTGACAAAGTACCACCTAAATAAACTTTAAAAACAACCTATTGATAACCTGGCACGCCATCTGGTAAACCTTCCATAGACAGCGTTTGGGAAAGAGCAGAGCCTTTGAAAAAAAACTCGGAGGGTGAGTGGATGAACGTTCTGTTGGTCACATCTTTACTGGCCAATCAGAGCAACAAAACACGTGATGTAGCCGCTACCGAGGTTCTCCATAGAGAACTGCATAACGTGAACCATGGCAACTGTAGACATGTCGGTACACGACTTTAGTTGTTTTTGAAAAGAGAACAACTCACTGCTGTTCTTTGTTCTTCACTAGAACAACAAAGAACATCTACACTAATCTCTTCCACCATAATTGCACCGGTCTCTTGTTGCTGCTTGTTTACATCATGACTCTGCCATGTCTGAAAGTACTGCCCCTCGTCTCTGATTGGTCCTGTCACTTTCTAACCGGGACCAAACAGTTCAGACAGGAGCTTTGCAAGATAAATTTGCCAGTGAAAAACAAGGAAACAGGCGTATCCATCTGCTTTGCAAGGTTAACCTATTCAGTCTACTCAATAAAATGGAGGAGAAGACTTGCACTCAGTTTGAGTAAATTTTCACCAATATTTGGTGTACATGGTACCTAAATTTAACAACTATAATATAAATAAATTAGATAAATATCTTCTTAAACTTCTTAACAGAATTTACAGCTTATAACTTAATAAAAATGAATAATAGTTACTGTTTCTTTTTAACAAGAGGGCTCTTTCTTCTGATGCGTTTGTCACTCTTTAGGTGTGCACAATATTATTTTGTTTCTCTTTTTCACTCAAATGAGGTGCAGATGTGGATTTGTGGTAATCCTGAGCAGCTCATCATGAGGAAAAGAAAGATGTGGGAACTCTGACCTAGGAAGGGCCCCTAAATTGAGTTTAGTGCACCTGTCATGGGGTAACTGTGTGAGTAACTTCACACATGGTGCAAAAGTGTCTAACACAAAAGCAACTCTAACCTCAGGAACATGAGCGAGAGAATCTTCAGTGATTACTGCAGAACAGACATCAGACCACATTTAAACAGTTTCTTTAAACATCCAAAAGTAAGATACCCAGGGGCATGCTGGGAAAAATCTTCCTTAGTCTTTCATCCAGTGCAGTTTATCTTTATTGTAGCTGCATCTTAATTTGGAATATCTGATTTATAGAAACTTTATGCCTTCGATTTCGATAAATCAACCACTTGTTATTTTTAACGTGCGTGTTCAAGCATCCAGTGAAAGGAAGAGGTTCTGGAGTACTTTCAGTTGATGAGTTATACCCGTTAACGTTGCACATGTCGATGAAATGTCTCCAACATCCCACAGAACTTCAGCGCCCTCTATCTGCAGTTCATGACTAGAGGTGAGGTAGCATCCCTTTCCTCAAAATAGAAATCAAAGATGACTGTGATATTCTCCCCATGAAGCTGCAGAACCCATAAGAATATTTTTGCGTAAAACTCCTGATTCCTGAAAATAAGACAGACGTGTTAAATTTAGAGGTTTACTGTTCCTTCTGTCACACCAAGAGGAACAAGGAATTTCTGGAATCTGGAATTTTTCCAACAAGGAAAAATCAAGCCATGATACATGCACGTCTTGCAGTATATACTCTGTTTTTTGGGTAAATTTTTTTTTTTTTTTTTGCATAGCAACAGTTACTGTTAAAAACATTTAATACAGATTAAATTATAGATTAGATTATGAATCACTCTTAAATAATAATTTAAATTATTTGATTGAATATTATTTACCAGGCTATAGCATAGCCAGGCTAATAAGGGGACTGGAGTGCTGAGAGTAAAACTCAGGAAGAAACAGAGCCCCACCTCAGATTCAATAGTTTAAGTCGATGTTTTATATCGGGGGATTCATATAACGCTGTTTTAGGCTGTTTCTCAAGTCTGTTCATTAAAATGAATATTTACGTAATGTTCCTGAATGCACCACACAACAGTCAAACAGCGTCTCTGCACCGGAGCAGTACAGGCATGCTAAACACGAACTAGAGTTTCTGTTACCAAATTACTCCACACACAGTTTGGTCTCTTCTTAGCAGAAAGCCGAGCTGTGTAGGGTCTAATTGTTTTAGTACGGACTAGAAGAAAGGACATAAAAGGATAAAAACACACAGCATCTGCAAACCACAGGGATACATAAACACGATCAGGTAAGAGACGGTTTAATGAATTTATCCAGATTAACATAATTAGAGTAATGACGTGACTTTATAGATCTGTAGCCTGTTATTTTTGCGTTTAATGAAGAAAACGAAGCTTGCATCAAGTCATAACTGACTAAAAGAGGGGATTTCATGTTAATACTGATCATTAAAGAGCTGTAAAGTAAATGTTTATTATATAAAACTAGCTCTCTGTTATCGTAACAGGGTTTATAATTGAGGTCAAAAGCATGTAAAATAAATGGACTACTAGCCTTCTGTATTGTGTTTTATGGCTCTAAACGTGGTGTTTATTTTGAATAATGGTTTTATTTTGATGAACTTCCAGTTTCCAGCTTCCGCTGGTCACTTGTGTTTGCTGGCAACTTACCTTGGCTTCTCCGGAGGTTGCACCATCCCCCAGGAGAGCGCTCACACCTGCAGCGAGTTTCTAATTAGAAGATCCTTCAAGAGGCTGCTTCTCCTTCTCCACAGTGCCAGAGCTTTGCAGGCTACTCACCAGTGGTAAAGTCCTGTGCTCGGCTCTTCGCTCACACATGAGTATTTGTCTATTTCCAGTGCCTCTTGTGAACTGTTTTCTAACGTTCTTGTTTTTGCCTTCCAGTGCCTCCCTCACCACTCACCTGTTGCTCAGCTTAAGCACTCTCTCCCACGAAGACTCTCACTACCTTGGACCTTGGATTTGCTCCTTCCCCCCTTCACTATTAAAATAAATTGTTAAAACTGTTTCCGGCTCTGCATTCTGGGTTCAGCCACATCTACACATCACACTAAATCCTTCTAAAATGTGATGTTTCAGAAAGAGGAGGATGTGTTTTAAAGGGAGGGTGTAGGACATCAGCAGGTTTATTTCTGACAGAGGTGGAGTACTAGAATATTGTACTGAAGTAAGAGTACATTTACTTTGAATAAAATATACTTAAGTATAAGTAAAAGTAGTACTTTGTAAATCTACTCAAGAAAAAGTAAAAAGTAAGTCATTTAAGATTTACTCACAGTAATGAGTAGATATTTTTGATACCTGAGGAGGTTTTATGGTAAAATCTGATCTTTTCTTAATGTGAAATAACTACAAGAGAATATGAATCTATAACCAGGTTGTTGATGAAAGGTGAGACTTAACCTAAAGTCAAATTCAACAGCTGTTTTAGGATGAAATGTGAAACCATTCTCTCACTGCTGACAATCATGTGCTGTGAAAGTCAAACTTCTGGCCATTTTCTTGTTGGCTGAAAGCTAGTTGCCTCATTTGGCTTTTAGTGTTTTTTTTTTTTTTTTTACTTGGTACTTAAAGACCCTGTAAAGTAAAAATAAATCTGTATTTAGGTTTGTTGTATGATAGATCATTGTGTTATGAATCCCCAGGTCCCCCACATAAAGCATGTCCAAGTTTATAAAATGAAGCTTCAAATCATAAAAATGGGGCAGTAAAATCTGCTCCAGGATGGTGTGGGCGGGTCTGTTGATTGAGCTGAAACCATGCCCACTCAGGACACAGGTAGTCTGCAGCATTAACCCCCTCACTCATGGTGTCATACTTGGAAAAATATTTTACCCTAAAAACATGAACCAATAAAGAAAACATGCAGAACTATAACTTTGCAATGAAACATGAACATTATAGAACAGTACAAGAGTACAAGACTGAATTCCTTTACACAAAATGAACCAGAAGTCCCTGCTCCATGTGACTGCTTCCTTCCACAATATTGTAGTGTTAGAGGGGTGGGATCATTCTCTACTGTAGGCTCATGACATTTTGAGTCCACATATTGGCCCCGCCCACATGAAACCAAGCCAGGAAAGAGATGAAATGGCCTAAATCCAGAATTCAGTCTCATGTAGATCTCAGAGTTTTCACATGTTTACAGCAACCATATTCCAACATTCCTAGAGTGTTAAGACAAAAACTTTGGATTTCACTTTACAGGGTCTTTAATACTTTTTAAAATGTAGTGAAGTACAATACTTCCCTCAAAATGTATTTAAGTAAAAGTAAAAGTAGTGATTTTGAAAAGTACTCAAAAAAGTAAAAGTACACAAAAATAATACTGTATTACAATAACTTGAGTAAATGTAAATAGTAACTTTCCACCTCTTATTTCTGTGTGTTTTGTACATAAATGTAAGTTTTTACCATTAACACATTAAAAAGATTGATTTTATTCTTTTAGTTTGGATGCATGCTGATGAGGCTGGTCTCCAAAACAATGATAAGATAAGAAAAAGAGAAAGAAGTCCATCTCCTTCTCAAATGTCCACTCTTGCAGACTTGTGTGCATGAAGGTAAAACCCAGAACATCCCAGCAGACAGAGGAATGGAGGACTTCCTGATCTCCCAGAGAAAATCACAGTCCTCTCCAGATCCACAACAGTCCAGCTGACAGCTCAGTTTACTGCATGCATGCCAGTGGGCATTGACTGCATCAGTTACAGTGATCAGTGGTTCGGGGCCCCCAATATAAAGTTTGCTTAGGGCCCCAAGTAAGCTTGAGCCAGCCCTGCTTGCAGATTTTAATGTGATGACGTAGTTGCACTGCCTGCTGTTTGATTGTGATTAAATTATTTGTGCACCATAGCAAAGCCCCATGCTGCATCAGTGGGGTATGAATGAGTGGAACAAAATTATTGGCACCTTTTTAAAACTGTGGGTAAATCATTTTATTTCAAGCATGTGATGCTCATTTAAACTCACCTGTGGCAGTAACAGGTGCTGGTAATCTAGAAATCACACCTGAAGCCAGTTAGAACGTATAAAAGTTGACTCAACCTTTGTGTTGTGTGCCTGTGTGTGTCACACCAAGCATGGAGAAGAGAAAGAGGAGCCAAGAACTGTCTGAGGACTTAAGAAGCAAAATTGTAAAAAAAATATGAACAATCTCAAGGTTATAAGACCATCTCCAGTGGTCTTGAAATCCCTTTGTCCACTGTGTGTAATATAATCAAGAAGTTTATAACCCATGGAACTGTGGCTAATCTCCCTGGATGAGGACAGAGGAGAAAAATGGACAAAAGAATGCAACGCAGGATAGTTGGAATGGTGGATAAACATCCTCAGTCAACTTCCACACAAATTCAGGCTGTCCTGCAGACTCAGGGTGCAAAAGTGTCAGCTTGGACCATACGTGGTCATCTGAATGAAATGAAGCGCTATGGCAGGAGACCAAGGAGAACCCCACTGCTGACAAAGAGACATAAAAAAGCCAGACTGGAGTGTGCAAAAATGTACCTGAGTAAGTCTCAATCCTTCTGGGAGAACATTTTGTGGACAGATGAGACAAAGGTAGAGCTTTTTGAAAAAGCACGTCATTCTACTGTTTACAGAAAACAGAATGAGGCCTACAAAGAAAAGAACACAGTACCTACAGTCAAACATGGTGGAGGTTCAAGGATGTTTTGGGGTTGTTTTGCTGCCTCTGGCACTGGGTGCCTTGACTGTGTGCAAGGAATCATGAAATCTGAGACTATCAAAAGATTTTGGGCCGCAATGTAGGGCCTAGTGTCAGAAAGCTGGTTCTGCGTCAGAGTTCATGGGTGTTCCAGCAGGACAATGACTCCAGATATACCTCAAAAAGCACCAAGAAATGGTTGGAGACAAAGCTGGAGAGTTCTGAAGTGTCCAGCAATGAGTCCAGATCTAAATCCCATTGAACATCTATGGAGAGATCTCAAAACTGCTGTTGCAAGAAGGAACCCTTCAAATCTGAGAGAACTGGAGCAGTTTGCAAAAGAAGAGTGGTCCAAAATTCCAGTTGAGAGGTGTAAGAAGCTTGTTGATGGTTATAGGAAGAGAGTGGTTTCAGTTATATTTCCCAAGGGGTTGCAACCAAATATTAAAGGAACAGTGTGTAGAATTTGACTGCATTTCACCGAACAGAAACGGTGTACATGGGATATAATGTTTATATATATATGTGAAGTAGGTTAAAATAAGAGCACAATCATCCCCTTTAAACTTCCATTTTCTTTTTACAAACTTAGAAAAAAGCTTTTTAAATTTACATTACCGCGGGTCGCCCTCACGGAGGCTGACATAACGAACCGCCATGTTGTCTACGGCAACGTTTTGGGGACAGAAAGAGCAAAACGCAATTTTTAAATACAAACCTGCCCGCCGGTCCTGAAAGCTACCTGGAAGGCAGGTGGAGAAGAAGACTGACCTGTAATCTATAAAAATAATGGTTTCAAAAATGAATGAATAAACCCTCACCTCGTCACTGCTGTAAATGATGTCCAGCTCAAGATCCTTTTTGGTCTTCACAGGCTCTCGTCGCTTAGTAATATGATGTTTTGGTAACAGATTTGCTCATTCTAAAATCTGAATGCTAGATGTCGCTAAAATGCCAAATTCTACACATTGTACCTTTAAATTGAGGGGGCCAACAATTTTGTCCGGCCCATTTTTTTTAGTTTTGTGTAAAATTATGTCAATATTGTCTTTTTTCTTTGGATTTTTTGTGTTGTTCCAATGCACATAAAGGCAATAAACACATGTATACCAAAACATTTGTAATTGCAACAATTTCTGGGAGGAATGCTGTATTTTCTGGAAAAATTCCAGGGATGCCAATACTTTTGTCCATGACTGTAAATAGTTTGTTGAAACTCTCCTCATGTCTGCAGTCTTCTACGTTTTCAAAGTGGGTTAAGGTTTGAAAATTCTCTATTGTGTGACGAGCATGAGAGAGAGAGGGCTGTGAAATGAGGCCTCTGTGTAAGAGGCACTCGTCTGGTGGTCAGTGTAAGACTTGTGAAACATCAGTCCTTTCACCATCATCCTCAAAGAGATCCAGTCCACCAATGCTGAATCACAGCAGAGTCACTGCACACTAACAATCACTCTCTCAGCATGCCTCTTTCCAAACCTCAACCCCGGAGGCTGACAGAGCTGTGAGGCTGCCACAGCACCAGAACCCAGCCTCTCACCTCTCTGCCTCCATTGGATTGAAAGTCAAAGTCACTCTTTTTGCTGAAAATCAATTTTTTCATTCTTTCAGAGGGAAATATTTCACAGCAGAGCAGAAAGACTCAGCATGAAGGCCCAGAGCCAAAGAGCTGGTCTAACCTGGCTCACTTCACTTTCATGCATCGACTACATCTGCCTGGTTGATGAAGATGGGAGCAAAGACTGGAGCTGACGCTGAGGCCCATGAGGACGAGAAAGCATCGGCCCATTAGCTTTGTTCTGCTTAATGGTGAGTTCACTCATGCAGACACAGAGAGACGGCGTGTGATAATTGCAGATTTACTCATGCTGTCTGAAGCCCCGTCCTTTCTCTGATTAGTCTTCTCTGGACGTAGCTTGCTGATTACTGCAGCACACACCTGCACAGCGACCTACAGCCCTGCAGCTCTGGTAGTGTGTCTGCTTACCATATTTAAACATACAGCTACACTGCTCCACACTGCAACACTTGGTCTGTATCTGTAAGATTTGATCATGAAAAAAATCCACAAAACAAAATGTATATGAATATCAGTTAATCCTGATGTGTTAAAGCATCACACCATACTTCCCTACAACATTCTGATTCTTGTTAATCTAATTCAAGATTCAAACACCTCTGCAGCCACAATCTTCATCTATATCAGACCAAACATTAACAGGTTTTCTCCCTAATTATGTGAAATTTATAAATAAAATCAAAATGGCAGTTTGCTGATAAATATAACAGATGATTAGTTTTAGTTGAACAGTTCTCAATTCATTACCTAAAATAGTGCCGTGTCCAAACAGCATGTGAATATCACATTTCAAAGCATAGCCTGATCTCTGTCCATACTGAGATCTGGAAACCATTTATTTCTCTGCCCTGTAAATTTAAGTTTACCTTTATTGAAACATGAGCTCTTATGAGCTGTATAAACACTATATTGTCAAAAGTATTGGCTCACCTGCCTTGACTTAAGTGACATCCCATTCTTAATCCATAGGGTTTAATATGACATTGGTCCACCTTTTGCAGCTATAACTGCTTCAACTCTTCCGGAAAGGATTTCCACAAGGTTTAGGAGTGTGTTTATGGGAATTTTTGACCATTCTTCCAGAAGCTCATTTGTGAGGTCACACAGTGATGTTGGACGAGAAGGCCTGGCTCTCAGTCTCCGCTCTAATTCATCCCAGAGGTGTTCTATCAGGTTGAGGTCAGGACTCTGTGCAGGCCAGTCAAGTTCATCCATACCAAACTCTCTCATCCATGTCTTTATGGACCTTGCTTTGTGCACTGGTGCACAGTCATGTTGGAACAGGAAGGGGCCATCCCCAGACTGTTCCCACAAAGGTGGGAGCATGGAATTGTCCAACATGTCTTGGTATGCTGAAGCATTCAGAGTTCCTTTCACTAGAACTAAGGGGCCAAGCCCAGCGCCTGAGAAACAAGCCCACACCATAATCGCCCCTCCACCAAACTTTATACCTGGCACAATGCAGTCAGACAAGTACCGTTCTCCTGGCAACCGCCAAACCCAGACTCATCCATCAGATTGCCAGTTGGAGAAGCGTGATTCGTCACTCCAGAGAACGCGTCTCCACTGCTTCAGAGTCCAGTGGCGGTGTGCTTTACACCACTGCATCTGACGATTTGCATTGCACTTGGTGATGTATGGCTTGGATGCAGCTGCTCAGCCATGGAAACCCATTCCATGAAGCTCTCTACACACTGTTCTTGAGCTAAACCGAAGGCCTCATGAAGTTTGGAGTTCAGTAGTGATTGACTACAGAAAGTTGGCCACCTCTGCACACTATGCGTCTCAGCATCTGCTGACCTTGCTCTGTCATTTTACGTGGCCTACCACTTCGTGGCTGAGTTGCTGTCAGTCCCAGTCACTTCCACTTTGTTATAATACCACTAACAGTTGACTGTGGAATATTTAGGACTGAGGAAATTTCACAACTGGACTTGTTGCACAGGTGGCATCCTATCACAGTACCACAGTGGAATTCACTGAGCTCCTGAGAGCGACCCATTCTTTCACAAATGTTTGTAGAAACAGTCTGCATGCCTAGGTGCTTGATTTGATACACCTGTGGCCATGGAAGTGATTGGAACACCTGATTTTAATTATTTGGATGGGTGAGTAAATACTTTTGGCAATAAAGTGTTTCTGTGTAAATCAGCCGTAAATATCAGCAAATATCATCTAAAAAATATCGGCCAATATCTTCTGTAAATATCAGCTAATATGATCTTTGAATATGAGCCAATTTCATCTGTTGATGTTGGCCAATACCATCAATAAATATCAGTTAATATCATCTGTAAATACAAGCCAATTTCATCTGTAAATTTTGGCCTATATCATCTGTAAGTATGAGCCAATATAATCTGTAAAAATTAGCCAACATCATCTGTAAATATCAGCCAATATCATCTGTTGATAGTAGCCAATATTATCAGTAAATATTAGTTAATATCATCTGTAAATATGAGCCAATATTATCTGTAAATATTTGCCAATTTTATCTGTAAATATTGGCCAAAATCATCTGTGAGTATGAGCCAATATCTGTAAATATCAACCAATATCAATTGTAAATATGAGACAGTATAATCTGTAAATAGGAGGCAACATCATCTATAAATATCAGCCAATATCATCTGTAAATATTGGCCAATATCATCAGTTAATATGAGCTAATAAAATGTGTAAATATAGGCAAATAGCATCTATAAATATCCACCAATATCATCCGGAAATATCGGCCAATATCATCCGTAATTTTCGGCCAAAATCATTAATAAGTATGAGCCAATATCATCTGTAAATATTGGCCAAAATCATTTATAAATTTCGGCCTATATTAGCTGTAAATATTGGCCTAGATCAGCTGTAGATATATGCCTATATCATCTCTTAATGTTTCCCTACATTCGTTGAAATGTTGGCCTTTATCAGCTGTAAATATTGGCCTATTTTAGCTGTAAATATTGTTTTTAATCAGCTGTTCCTATTTGCCCTTATCAGCTGTAAATAAAGATCTATATTAGCTGTTAATGTTGGCCCTCATCAGCTGTAAATATTGTCCTAAATTAGCTGTAAATATTGGCTTCTATCAGCTGTAAGTATTGGCTTAAATTAGCTATAAATATTGGCCTTTATCAGCTATAAATATAGGCCAATATGAGCTGTTTTTTTCCTTTATTCACTAGGCATATCTGAACTCTGTGTGATTGGTTTCTCTCATTTTAATGTCCTTTTTTGAGTTGATGAATTGTCCCTTTCAGCAGTTTTTAAAGTATTAACTGCCATCAAAACTTATGTCTCTATTATACAGTATCTTAACGGATTAATGAAGGTTAACTTCTGTTAACCATGCCCAGCTCTGATTAATGGCCTATCAGACTGCAGCTATGATACGCTGTACATGCCCAACACCTGTCCACGTACATAAAGAGATGACAGATTAACCATAGAGTAACACCTGTGCACATATTAACATCCAGGTTGTTCCTCTCCCATGATACATCTTGACCTCTGATTATCTTCTGCCCTACTTCAGCTCATCCCAGATGACTCAGCCGAAATGATCCGTCTGCTCCTGGAGCAGCTGTTTCTGCAGCCCTCCACAATTTATCACCTCGGCCCCTCAACCTGCTCCTTGGACGTCAGACATCCGTATCTGCATTTAGCTGCTCCACATGCAGACGTTTGTGGACGTCACCCAACAGGAGGTCAAGGTTGTTAATCAGAGCATTTCTCTGCTCCATTATTCTTCACTACCATGCATCGACTATGGTTCTTTTTCCGGATATTCTGTCTGCATAAATAACCCAAAAACTGGAGACAAACAAGCACTGCCCTTAGTGGAAACAAATCCCCGACACCACATTATTTCAGCCTCAGCTACTGCAGATTTTCACAGAAAACAAACCATCACGTCCTGCTCCTCCACCTGCCCTGTGATGTTACATAAAAACACACAATGGTCCTGTTCTTTTAAGCATCCGTCCCATTTGTTCGTCTTCCCATCTCTTGGATTGCGGCGCCCATTCTGCTGAGGCATTGCTGCTGCTGCCATTAGAGTTTTATGACCAGTTTTGTGCCTCAGTGGTCCCCGAGCACGCACTACTGTTTGCCTTAACATTCCCCCTCCCTGTCTTGAGCCCCTAAGAGAAATGCCGGCTCAGGCCCTGATGATATACTGTCACATTTAATGGAGGTAATCATCCACAGACTGGGGACAAGAGTTAATGGGGCAGAGAAACCAAGTGTGCCCCCGTGTGGGAAGGATGGAAGGAGCTCTAGAGATGGGAGTCTGATCATAACAGCTACAGAAAATGAAACATACAGATCCACACTGATGGAAGTGGGTGTAGAAAAGGAAATCACAATCAGATGACAACATGTAGACATGTGACTATGGCAGCGTCACTCACTGAAGGGAAATGTGTAAGTCCAGACAGACATTAAACTACTACACATTTAAATGGAAAACAGCATCCTCACTGTATTTGGGGATCACAGTTTTAAAAAAGTTGGAAAATTTATATAGAAACAATGTAATGATTGTCAAATCTCAAGCCATTCAGTATGTGGCCACATGTTAATATGGAGTAAGTTAAAATGAAAAACTGTTCTGTGGTCAGATAATTCAAAATTGGAAGTTCATTTAGGGATAAAAAGAGGAGATGGACCATCTAGCTTGTTATCGGTGCACAGTTCCGAACCTGTATCTCTGAATGTCTGGGGTTGCATTAGTGCCTATGGTGTGGGCAACTTACACATCTGGAAAGGAACTAACAACGCTGAAAAGTAGATAGAGGTACAGTAACATATGCTCCCATGCAGATAACGTCTCTTTCAGGGAAAACCTTGACTATTACAGCAAGACAATGCCAAACCACATACCACACCATCACAACAGCATGGCTTCACAGTAAAAGACTGCGGCTGCTGAACTGGCCTGCCTGCAGTCCGGACATTTAACTAATAGAGAACAATTGGAACAACATAAAACCCCAAAATCCAGCAAAGACGAACCAGAATTGTTGAGCAGCTAGAATCTTACATCAGAAAAGAATGGGACAACATTCCTCTCCCAAAACTCAATGAACTGGTCTCCTCACTTCCCCGGCATTTACAGACTGTTGTTGATAGAAGAGGGGATGCTACACAGTAGTAAACAAGGCCCTGTCCCTACCTTTTTGAGATGTGTTTCTGCCATCAAATTTAAAATAAGCTTCAAATTTTTCATAAAAATGGTAAAATGTCTCAGTTCCAACTTCTATGTTGTTTATGTAATGAGATTTGACAATTATTGACTTCTGTTTTAATTTACATTTTACACAACACCCCAACTTTTTTGGAATTGGGTTTGTATTTAAGAAAACAACTATATGAGACATGAATTAATTGATCTATTGAGCACAATCTGAGTTAAATACATTCACAGATATCATTTATAGGTCAAAATGCTGCTAAATGAGGCTGAGCTAATGAAGAAATAATGGTACCAAAATAAAGTCTGGTCCATAAGATGCTGTTTTAAACTTTAGGTTTTCTTTGTCTGTGTCCAAAATAATCCCATTCTTATGCACAAAATTTTTGGTAACATCTTCATCCATATGAAAACAGAGGAACGTCACATTCATGAACACACATCCATGGTTAGCGTCACTGATGGTGCTGTAACAGTTCCATGTTTAAAAACATGAAGGTTTGGTTCTTACAGCTCAGTGAAGGTCCGCAGCATGGTCAGCAGGGATGACAACATTTTGCCTTTTATGGTCGTTTGCACTCCAAAGTGGTCGTGATTTGTTTTACCTAAAAAACATGAAGAAAGATTGAAATTGCTTAATAATCTCCACAAACACAAAAACAGTACAAAGACAAGGTGACTGAAGACTGAAGAAAAGATGGCAAGAAAAAACAAGATTTGGGTTTATTAGGACAAGATTTGGGAGTATGAAGATGAGACTAAACAAAATTTGGGATTGAAAGCACAATACTAAAGATTTGGATTATTGACAACAAGACATAACCAGCTCATGAAAACATGACCAGACTACAAGATGGGGATTCATAAGAACAAGACCACAATTGGGTTCGTGAGAATGACTCTATACCAGATTTGGGTTCGTGAGAATGACTCTAGACCAGATTTGGGTTCATTACAATGACTCTAGACCACAATTGGGTTCGTGAAAATGACTCTAGACCAGATTTGGGTTCATTACAATGACTCTAGACCAGATTTGGGTTCATTACAATGACTCTAGACCAGATTTGGGTTCGTGAGAATGACTCTAGACCAGATCTGGGTTCATGAGAATGACTCTAGACCAGATTTGGGTTCATGAGAATGACTCTAGACCAGATTTGGGTTCATGAGAATGACTCTAGACCAGATTTGGGTTCGTGAAAATGACTCTAGACCAGATTTGGGTTCATTACAATGACTCTAGACCACAATTGGGTTCATGAGAATGACTCTAGACCAGATTTGGGTTCATTACAATGACTCTAGACCAGATTTGGGTTCATGAGAATGACTCTAGACCAGATTTGGGTTCGTGAGAATGACTCTAGACCAGATCTGGGTTCATGAGAATGACACTAGACCAGATTTGGGTTCATGAGAATGACTCTAGACCAGATTTGGGTTCATGAGAATGACTCTAGACCAGATTTGGGTTCATGAGAATGACACTAGACCAGATTTGAGTTCATTACAATGACTCTAGACCAGATCTGGGTAGACAAGATTTGGGTTTCATAAGAATGAAACTAGACCAGATTTGGGTTCATGAGAATGACACTAGACCAGATTTGGGTTCATTACAATGACTCTAGACCAGATCTGGGTTCATGAGAATGACACTAGACCAGATCTGGGTTCATGAGAATGACTCTAGACCAGATTTAGGTTCATGAGAATGACTCTAGACCAGATTTGGGTTCATTACAATGACTCTAGACCAGATTTGGGTTCATGAGAATGACTCTAGACCAGATTTGGGTTCATGAGAATGACTCTAGACCAGATTTGGGTTCATGAAAATGACTCTAGACCAGATTTGGGTTCATTACAATGACTCTAGACCACAATTGGGTTCATGAGAATGACTCTAGACCAGATTTGGGTTCATTACAATGACTCTAGACCAGATTTGGGTTCATGAGAATGACTCTAGACCAGATTTGGGTTCGTGAGAATGACTCTAGACCAGATCTGGGTTCATGAGAATGACACTAGACCAGATTTGGGTTCATGAGAATGACTCTAGACCAGATTTGGGTTCATGAGAATGACTCTAGACCAGATTTGGGTTCATGAGAATGACACTAGACCAGATTTGAGTTCATAACAATGACTCTAGACCAGATCTGGGTAGACAAGATTTGGGTTTCATAAGAATGAAACTAGACCAGATTTGGGTTCATGAGAATGACTCTAGACCAGATTTGGGTTCATGAGAATGACACTAGACCAGATTTGGGTTCATTACAATGACTCTAGACCAGATCTGGGTTCATGAGAATGACACTAGACCAGATCTGGGTTCATGAGAATGACTCTAGACCAGATTTAGGTTCATGAGAATGACTCTAGACCAGATTTGGGTTCATTACAATGACTCTAGACCAGATTTGGGTTCATGAGAATGACTCTAGACCAGATTTGGGTTCGTGAGAATGACTCTAGACCAGATCTGGGTTCATGAGAATGACACTAGACCAGATTTGGGTTCATGAGAATGACTCTAGACCAGATTTGGGTTCATGAGAATGACTCTAGACCAGATTTGGGTTCATGAGAATGACACTAGACCAGATTTGAGTTCATTACAATGACTCTAGACCAGATCTGGGTAGACAAGATTTGGGTTTCATAAGAATGAAACTAGACCAGATTTGGGTTCATGAGAATGACTCTAGACCAGATTTGGGTTCATGAGAATGACACTAGACCAGATTTGGGTTCATTACAATGACTCTAGACCAGATCTGGGTTCATGAGAATGACACTAGACCAGATCTGGGTTCATGAGAATGACTCTAGACCAGATTTAGGTTCATGAGAATGACTCTAGACCAGATTTGGGTTCATGAGAATAAGATCAGACCAGATATGGGTAGGCAAGATTTGGGTTTCATAAGAATGAAACTAGACCAGATCTGGGTTCATTACAATGACTCTAGACCAGATTTGGGTTCATTACAATGACTCTAGACCAGATCTGGGTTCATGAGAATGACACTAGACCAGATCTGGGTTCATGACAATGACTCTAGACCAGATTTGGTTCATGAGAATGACTCTAGACCAGATTTGGGTTCATGAGAATAAGATCAGACCAGATATGGGTAGACAAGATTTGGGTTTCATAAGAATGAAACTAGACCAGATCTGGGTTCATGAGAATGACTCTAGGCCAGATTTGGGTTCATTACAATGACTCTAGACCAGATCTGGGTTCATGAGAATGACTCTAGACCAGATTTGGGTTCATTACAATGACTCTAGACCAGATCTGGGTTCATGAGAATGACACTAGACCAGATCTGGGTTCATGAGAATGACTCTAGACCAGATTTGGGTTCATAAGAAACAGACTTTACCAGATTTGGGTTCATGAGAATGACTCTAGACCAGATTTGGGTTCATTACAATGACTCTAGACCAGATTTGGGTTCATGATAACCAGGATAAATAAGCTTTTATGTGAATAAGACTGCAGGAGATGAAAATAGGTTTAATGTGAACATGGCTAGATTAGATTTGGGTTCTTGAGAACTGGGAAGAAGTGGGAATAAAGAGACTGAGGTGCAGAGAGAGTTCAGGTATTTAATAAATCAGACCTTAGAGGACTGGGAAACAGTTCCCTAGTCTGACCTGTTCTAGTCAAAGGAAGGCTCAGAAGTCTGCCAACAACAACAACCATTACAGCTTTAATAATTCAGAGTTTATCATCATAAAATCAGGGCCATGCCAAATAAGAGGAACTTTTTTAAACAGAGAAAACCAAAGTGATCTGTTTTGTATTTAGTTTGGGGCTATGGACTCAAACCTGGGATATGTTTCATTCTAGAGGTATGAGACCTCAGGACACAGTTGACAAGCAACATTAAAGCCTGTAGAAACCTCCCGCAGCATGAAAAAGTAAAACCCTGCTGAAAATATTGGACTTTTTAATGTAAGTTGTTCCTTCTTTTTCCGTGGAAGACATGTCTTAAATATCAAAGTCTCCATCAGGAACATCTGAGCTCTTTCCACAGCATGATGCAAGAGACTAGGCGCTGTTGCTGTGGAGTTGTTGCTTATTGCCACATTGGCTAAAGATTCTCATCAACATGGCCAGAATGAATATTCACTTTCTTTTCTGAGTTATTTCTTATTAAAGCTCCTTGTTATATTTTCATTCTGTCACGTACTCACACATCATCTCAGTTCCCCCTGCAGACGTCATTCTAGCTTTAAAAAGAGGACAAATTATTCAGCTAGTTACCCTGGATTCACTTTTATGCATTCTTTTACAGATTTTGAAAAGTTACTGTTAAGGTTTGATGAAGATTTTTCTCTGACTGCTTTCAAACTTTTACAGTGTGTGTGTATGTGATAGAATGTAGGGACTCTTTCAGTGAGATCAAAGCAAATGTCTCCTGGAGAACAGCATAGCAACAACAGGCAGAGTAAACATGATTGGTCCATCCTCTACCTGTTCCTGATTGGTTTCCTATTTAAAAAAAAAGAAAAAAAGAAAAATGAAAAAAATTTAAAATATAAAACTTTTTTCTCTGTTTTTTTATTTCCATTTCTTTTTTCTTTACTTCTGATTTATTTTCTTATTTTGTTGCCCCAAAAAGAAACAAATTCAAAAAACTGTTGTTTTTTCATCTTACTGTTTTTGTGATCAAGATCAAAGAGGAAGACTAAAGAACCAAACACTGTAACATTCTTTTTTAAACCAAGATGAAAGAATGTTTAAGTCCCAGGGTTCTGTTCCTTGATCTCCCTGTTAAATCGGAATGTGAAAACGAGCCATTTCTCATTTTTTTTCTTTTGTTTTCGGTGAAGAAATAAAAAACATTTCTTTAAACTTATTCACAATTCAGTATGTGCTTTCTTAAAGAGCCCAGGGCAGATTTTTTTTTTCACTATGTTTTGCTCTCCTATCTTTAAATCGGGAAACATTTTGTCTGTTAATATCAGATTTCCCATTTCAAATTAAATATCCACTGGATGTAAAATACACAGACCGTTTCTGAAGAGACAGGTTTTTTTTTTTTTTTTTTTTTTTTTTTTTTTAGAATTTCCTTTACAGATGTTCTTCCTGGTGAGTACCCTATGCTTAAGCACAGTCACATTCACATTTCCATGCTCGAGTACTCCTCGACTGACAGTAATGCTTTGTATGGATCAGAGCTGATCAAATAAACCAGACCTCCACGATCTGGATACACTCTAAAGTTTCATTCTGTATTTGCACTGGAAGATAAGAATACATGGTAGAAATTAAAACCACGAACAATAAAAGCTGAAATAGGTAAGCTTGAGCCATATTTTGACACTTGTCTTATCTTCTTAATATCTGCAGATATAAACATGCAGTGTCATAATGACATACAGATAGAAATATGATGTTTAATCATGGTCTTCATTTCTCAGGAACAGGATGTCAGTAGGTAGGTCTCTCTACCTCAGCTCATCAGCGCGGTTGCTTTCTCACAGTTGTCACGAGGTCACGGCAGATCGTAATGATGTTCCTGCTCACATTAATGAAGTTACTGTGGATTTTAATGAGGTCACAGCATACAATGATGAAGTCATTAGACAAGTGTTGATGCTTGTGTTAATCTCATACATGCACATGCACATTAATTGCATCCTGTGACACGAGAAGGCCACATCCTCTGTGATTGCTGAAGATGGCTGCAAACTTGATTAATGCTGTTCACTGAGTCATGATCACTGAAGGAAGAGCTAATACTGCTGTGTTCTTTATTTCTTTACCGATTCTTATCACTGTGGTAACTTCCCAGTGACAGCTTGTTGATCTACAGTAGATCAAGTACAGAACAGTAAAGTTGTAAACAGCCTGTCGATGTTTAACCACAGAGAAGTCAAATCTTTGAGTCAGGCTGAGTAGATCTGAAGGTTTTAGGGTAAGACTACATCTTCTGGTCAATTCAGCTTCATCATCTGTCCTAATGAGACAGTCAGGGACAAGATGAGATGAGTTTACATCAATTTCTTATGGTGTACAATTATAACCCAGATGTCAAAAAAGTTGGGACACTGTGTAAAATCCATCCATCCATCTTCTATACCACTTATCCCGTTTGGGGTCGCAGGGGGGCTGGAGCCTATCCCAGCTGTCATTGGGCGAGAGGTGGGGTACCCCCTGGACTGGCCAGTCAATCACAGGGCTGACATATAGAGACAGACAACCAGGCATGCTCACATTCACACCTACGGCCAATTTAAAGTCACCAATTAACCTGATGAATATGTTTTTTGGTGGTGGGAGGAAGCCAGAGAACCCGGAGAGAACTCACACATGCAGGAGGAGAAAATGCAAACTCTGCACAGAAAGGCCCTGACTGGGAAGCGAACCAGGGACCTTCTTACCGTGAGGCAACAGCACTAACCCAGGAATTTCAACTCAGATTTTACTCACAATAGAATGGAAACAACATATCAGATGTTAAAACTGAAACATTTAATTTAAATAAAAATATTAGCTCAGTATCAATGAAAACAGCTGAAGGAGCCTTTTGCAGCTAAAGGAGTATTTTAGAGAAGCAGAGTCTCTCCAAAAATATTGGGGCAAATTCAGAAAACTGCATAAACTCTGAATATCCCACCATCTACGGTACATTTTTAGTTAGCTGCTTTGGGCTGCTTTAACTGTTTTCACTTTGGCATGATGGGTTACTGAGAGTAGATCGATGAGAATAAAAATGAATTTAAATGATTGTTAGCATCAGGCTAACATAAAATAAAAAAGAAAAGGGGGTCTGACAGATGTTAGATTGAAAGTGTGAAGGCATAATGAGAGAAAAAGAAAATTGTGACACCATTTTCTGAAGATAGCCTGGAAGTTTTAGTGATTTCTTAAGGAAGTGTCTCATTATTTTGGGAAAATTAGCTGAGGAAAGAACATGAACCAGCTGAAATTTGCAGAAACAACTGAAATCTATTCTGTATTACACAAAAACTAAGTGAAATCAAATGTATAAGTACACGAAAAGCTTCCAAGGCAATGATGGAGCTGTAGAACAATATTAGTGGTCTTTAAATCTAGCAGATTTTCAGTTTATTATTTTCTTAAACCCCCACACAACATTCTGGGATCGAACGATGAAAAGAAAGCAGGAAGAGCATGTTATAAATGAGTAAATGTTTGCCAAGAAGCTCCTTTAATGGTTTTATTCAGCCTGAGTACAACAACACGCTTTGAAGTTTTGACAACAAGGCGAGGAAGCGGCGAGCGTGTTTCATCATCACGGCCTCTTCCTTCAGATGGTCACAATGAAAACAGTATTACACCATGTAACATCACCAACAACAGGAAAGGTATGAGCTCGGCATACTTCTTCATGCTGGGGGGAAAAACAACTCTAACAGCACTGAATGAAAAACTTAAAGTTCATGTGGACACTCGAAGCAGCCGCAGCACAGACGTACTGCTGGAGGGCAAAAAAACTTTAACAAAAAACCCCTCTGAGGAACGCCAAAAAATCAGCACAAAAAACCGTGACACTTGCACCAACATCACTGAAAGTGAAATCACAGCGTCTGACAAATCAGCCCAGAGTGTCTCAAACTTCCTGTTACCTCCAGAACTCCTGAAATACAGTTTTACATCTCTTTTGTTCTGAAACAAATGAACCTAACAACATAACTACCCACGGTAGGTCAATTAAACTCTCTCTTTCTTGAAACAGTTACATCATACATAGCATAGCCCCACTTACGCTGCATGTACGCGTCAAACCAAAACAACAATGGCGGGTTACAGGCTGTATTCCTACTGCAGAAGCTACTGACCTTATTATGGCTTTTGCAGCAAAATCTGGAAAACCACTCATACATAGCATTTGGAAAAGGGTAGAGCCTTTGTAAAAAAGCTCAGAGGGTGATTGGATGAACGTTCTGTCTGCTACATCTTTACAGGCCAATCAGAGCAACAAAAACAAGCTGCAACCTCTGGTCCTGAAAAATAAAGCCAATACGGAAATTGCCGTACAACGAGTGTCCACTTGAGGCTGCAGGAACACTGGAAGTCCCGTCTGGACACTTGTTAAACAGCCAGTTTTTACACTAAAAATAAACTGGTTTACAGCCTGGTTCAGAAAACCAAACGTGTCTCATTAGCTAGTGTCTTCATGTGCTCTCGCTGTACAGGGGGTGAATTTTTTAGTACCACAATCATTTTGATTATATTCAAGATAAACCTCACTACGGACTGATTGGAGCGTCTCATTTGATTGACAGATAGCTCGACAGGTAGAGGCTATGTTTCTGTCACCGAGAATGCTAGCTAGCTGACAGGAAGTCACGCTTAGTGGGTAGGCCGTTAGGTTGATCTAAAGTTCTGTTGAGACCGCGATTTCAAGCCGCTGCAGATTAGCTCCAAGAGCTGTTTGAGTCCGCCTATTGTAAGCAGACGACTGGGTTTGTCCAATTCTGTCTACAGTCTATGAACAAAACAAAACACGTGACATGGTGCTACCAAGCTGCGCCCCTACTGAAGGGGTAACCTCCATAGAGACCTGCATAACACGAACCATGGCGACTGTAGTCACGTCAGTACATGACTTTTGTCGTTTTTGAAAACATCTCACTGCTGTTTAGCAGCATCCACGCTAAGCTCTTCCGCTCTCCGGCCTCTTGTTGCTGCTCGCATGTGTCTTGACTCCGAAAGTACTGCCCCTTGTCGCTGATTGGTCCTTTCACTTTATAACTGGGCCCAAACAGTTCCAACGGGAGGTTCGCAAGAAGGATTCGCCAGTGAGAAACATGGAAACGAGCAAATCCATCTGCTTTGCAAGGTTACCGTAGAGAACAACCTGAAGGGCAACCAGGAGAAAGTTTGGGGCAGTTTTCCATAATCATCTCTCTTTTGGTGCATTTCTGTGCGCTACTTACAGCCTCGGCAATTATACTACAGCGTTTTCAGTCGTTCTCAGTGGTTCCTTGCTTACTTGAACATTTCCTGAAAACGATCCCGTCTTTCAGAGAACTTTTTCAAAACGAAACAGAAATATATCTTTGTTGTCTCCATGTGGAGAAGGCCTGAAAAGAGCTGTCTCAGTTGAATGTTTTGGTCTGAAACCTGACTGAAATTTATTCAAAATATTGTGGGCACTTATAACAGACACGAGCTGGTTAGCTACAACTTTATCTAAAAATTTAAAACTAGACTAAAACTATAAAGGTCAAAAACGACAAAAATGGGCATTCAGCTGAAGAACACTTTAACCTCCTGAGACCTGAGCCCTTGTTTGGAGATTATTTTTATTTTCTCCCACTTATTTGGGATAAATACAGTCTGATGAGTTAAAATATCAGTCTTGTCGTTGAACAAGAATTTTTTGGGAAATTTTCCTTTCCAAAACCCCCCAAAATTCCATAATTTAAGAAACAAAGGCTTTAAAAAGTTCTTAAACATATTTTTAAAAGTATTAAAAGTACCTGAATATTTCATGAGACAGTCCTCAAATCTTTCAGTGAAAATTCTTCATAAAGCCTTAAAATTCCAAGAAAAGTTTCCCAAAAAATTCCAAACAAATTTCTCAGAACTCAAGCAAATGTCCCAAATATTAAAGTAATTACCCCTTTAAATTTATCGGCAAATTCTAGAAATTTTACAAAAACATTCTCTAAAATTTCATGAAAATGATGGAAACAACCTAAACCCCCAAAGTTTTCTAAGAAAAATGCTGAAAATTTCAAAGGACAATCATGAACCCCAAATTCCCAATCCAATTCCCCCAAAATTTGGTAATATTTTCCCTGTATTCCCATGAAAATGCATTAAAAAATGTAAATAAATTCACAGCCATAAAACCCTCCAAAATATACAAATTTATCTTCTCAATTTCCATAAAAAATACCTTGATAACTTCCAAGCAAATTCCCTGAAACATCCAAACAGCAAATTATCCCAGCATTTTAAGCAAATACCTTAAACTTGAATGGACTTTTGGACAATTATGACATCAATTCTAATACCAAAAATGATTGCTATAATGTAGGAAAGCCAAAATGTAATGTCCTCATATGTGGATGCAGGGTCATAGGAGGTTAATATAAAGACTTTGAATTATTTTAAAATAGCTGCAAAAATCAATACTGTTGCAGTGACTTAAATTTTTGTCTAGTGTCTGTAAATGGATTAAGTGCTGTATTAGATTTTATTTTAATAAAGTAAATTCTGCGTTTTGTTATAAAATGTTTTTAATACCTCCTCTGAGGAGGTAATGTGATCGACAGGGTTTGTTTGTTTGTTTGTTAGCAACATAACTCAAAAAGTCATGGTCGGATTTTCATGAAATTTTCAGAAAATGTCAGAAATGGCATAAGGAAGACCTGATTGGATTTTGGGACGGATCCAGATCACCGTCTGGATCCAGGAATTTTTAAAAGGATTCTGTACTATTGGGAGATAGGGCTAATGGGAGAGCTCTGCGCTGTTACCACTTTACACCAGGAGATGGCAGACATGAGTAACTTCAATCCCAGCAGCATTTTGGGTGTGTTTCTATTCAAAGTTTAGGAGTTCATAGTGTTTGAAAGACGCACGCCCTGTCGAGGAGACGAGTCGGAGCATTACAGAGAGAAAGACAGTGAACTGTAGTGAGAATACTCACAATGCTGGGAGGAATAGAGGAATATTCACTCTATGCCATGACTTCCACATGTAGCGAAGCCAGTGCTTTGCCTGCCTGTGTCTCCACCCCACCGGGGAAGGAGCAATCAGCGAATTAGATTTCGGGAGTGATCCAGATCACCGTCTGGATCCAGGAATGTTTTTAAAGGATTCTTCACTATTGGGAGATAGGGCTGATGGTGGAGGTCTGCGCTCTCTGAGTGCTTTTCTAGTTGCTATCAGTTTAGTTATTGTAAATTAGTGGTTCTCAACTTGTCCGGCCTCAGGATCTACCAGTCTGATATTAAAAAAGAAAAGGCACAAAACGGACAAATTTCATACCCTCTTACCCCATCATTAAGTGTCAATTTTTGCCAGTTTTCTAGAGAACTTGTGAAATTACCTCATTTTCATGGAAAAGGAGTCATTTGTTGCTAGAAAAGGAGATATTTTAGTTGAAATATTGATCAAACATTTAAATTCACCCAATGCCACAATAAAAAATGGTAAAATTAAAGGTATGGATATATGTCCAATAAGGACTCCAGGTCTTTTGCCACCATTTTTTTAAAGACATCTGGTCACGACCCACTGATAATTGCTCCACAACCCACCTTTGGGTCCTGACCCACCAACTGAGAACCAATGTTGCAAATGACCTCTCAACCTCTCTCCACCTGCAGTACCTCTGGGGCCCTCTAACAGGACCCCAATCTACACTTTATGAAGCACTGCACCAGAGCAGTGTTCCCCAACCATTTTTCCTTGGAGGTGTTAAACATGTTTCTACTGGCAGAGTGAGCAGTTCCAGCAGAGTCATCTCACTTGTGGAGGTATTCTGGTATACCTTCATCTTTTCTTATTGGTATTAGGCAGAGAGCTCAGTCCCCCATGGGGAATATACAGAGGAGTCGTCTCATAATCCTGTCAATGGAAACACACATACAGAAAAAAAGAACATTTGCATTTAAAACATTTCATACTGCAGGTTTTTCTTCCCACTCACTGTTTTTACTTCCCACACCTTTGGCTTTTTTGTTTCATTTTCCCCACAGGAAGGAAATGTCAAGGTGAAGCAAGGTTAATGAGACATTTCACCATCTAAGGTCGTCCTCCACGCTGTTGACGAGTTCGAGGGATTTCACACCTCACAGCTGCGACGGCTCCAGTGTCTCAGGTGCTATATTGGAGCGTCACAGCAGGACATCGGGACCACGCTGACGGAGGAAGGAGCCGACAGTCGCACAGAGAATCCGCTCTGACAGGCTGGGAAGCTTCCAAATAGGACAGCAACAGCTGATTCACAGGGAGCAGAGCTGGGCACTCTAATTGTTTTGATGTGTTGATTTAAAAAAAAAAAAGTTCAAAGAACAGAACACTGGGAGTGTAACATTCTTTTTGTGTTTGATCTGGTGCAGGTATGTGACAGAAAGAATGTTACAACCCCAGGGTTCCACTGTTTGATCTTCGTTTTAGCATGACTAGATTTACTGAAGTATTATGATCATAGAGAATAGTAGAGATTCTCATTGAAGTTCAACGGTTTTAGTAATTGAGGTCAGAACCGCTTCCCGTCTGCCACCCTCCATTGTTACACTTATATTAAGTCTTTCCTGGTTGAACTCTACTTATATTGTGATTGTAAAGTACAGCAGAGCCTCTAATGGAGGCTCAATGACTATATTTATATTAGGATCACAGAGTTTGGTAGACCTTCTAATGGAGGTTCAACAGCTCCACCAATATTACAATCATAGAATACTGAAGAGCTTCCAATGAACTTCAACTTGTTCAATTAGTAATATGATTGTAGACTAGAGCTGACCTTCAAACCAAAGTTCATGGACTCAATTTCTATGATGTTCTCAGAGTACAGTAGAGCTTCCAACTGAAGTTCAACAACTCTACCAGCATTGTGAAGTACACAATAGAGCTTCAAATGGAACTTCAGTGACCCTACTATTATGATTTTAGAGTACAACGGAGCTTCTTTTCAAAATGTAACAACTCTATAAGCCTTAAGCCCTTTTCACACCACCGTGCGGCAACTCGCTGCCTCCAGTCATTTTAATGAGGGAAGGGCGGCAGACGGGAAGCAGTTTTAACCGCGGCGGTAGGACCCAGAAGCGGTTGCCGCCCACGTGAACGCACACAGATTTTGCCCTGCCGCTCAGAGTTCAGCATGTTGAACTTTCTGGCGGCAGCCGCCTGGCAGCAGCCAATCACAGGAGGGAGGGAAGGAGGGAGAGAACCCGGAAATAGAAGGCTTCGCAGGTCAAAGCAAACAATGGAGGAGCTCATAATGTTGGTGTCGGAATATCCTGAGCTCTACAACACAGCTCTACCGTCGTACAAAGACAACCAGAAGAAAAATTGTGGAACCAACCATTGAAATGTATTTTCTAGGGGGAATTACTTTGATGACGGAACCATATTTTTTTTACCTTCATTTTATAGTACATTATACATGTTGATATACGGAGATTGTGAGGCACTCTACGTGTTTTTGGGGAGGGGGGGCTGTGATAGACTTGTGGACGGGCTCTGCTGTGACGTTCACCGAAGAACCTCTACGTCATTGCTGCCTCGTACCGCGGCGGCAGCAGCCGCTTTAAAAAACGCTCGGCATTTCAGGGGACTCCTCTGGCAGGGAGGCGGTTTTCAGGGTAGTTACCGCGCGGCGCTGTGTAACCGGCTTTATGGCTGTGAAGTACAATAGGGTTTCTCATGGAAGTTTAATCACTACAAATATTATGAGCATTTTGTGCAGTAGGCCTGCTGATAGAAGTTCAATGATTCAACTTCTATGACCTTGGCATACAGTAGAGCTTCTAATTTAACTTCAGCAACTCCACCAGCATGACAATCATGATGTACAGTAGAGCTTCTGATGGAGGTTTAATAACTACTAATACTATGATTGTACAGCAGAACTTCTATTTGAAGTTAGATTATTCTACTAATATTACAACCAGGGCGTTTGGTAGACCTTCTAATAGAGGTTCAACAACTCTACTACTGTTACAATCATAGGGTATAGTAAAGGGCATTATAATTGTTGAACAACTCAACGGATATAACAATCATAGAGTACTAAAGAGCTTCCAATGGAAATTCAATAACCCTACTAATATTAAGGTTGCAGAGTACAGTAGAGCTTCTTTATGGAAGTTCAACAATTTCTCTAATATAATAATCCTAAAGTACAGTAGAGTGCCTAATGGAATTAAAAAAAATTCTACTAAGGGCGCATTCACACCAGAGCTGTTTGGTCCACTTTAAACGAACTCTGGTCTGGTTTCCCGGACAGCCCGGTTTGTTGAGTGGTGTGAAAGCTCTGGTATGGATCAAACAAGTGGACTCTGGTCTGCCTGAAAACAGGGGGTCTCGGTCTGCTTCCAAACGAACCCTGGTGCTGTTCGTTGGAGGTGTGAAAGCAAAGCAGACCAACTTGTGAACCAAAGACAGGAAGTGGCGTAAAGCATAATGGTATAAGGATTTATATGTGATTTAATACACTCAAATACATGCCGGTACCTCGCTTGGCGTCTGTGTAGCCATGGCAACACGTCATAGTCCGTGCTTATTTATTCGTCTCGTGTAAAGAACAACATGTTGGACAGCTCACAGTCTGGCTGAATGCTCCTTATGCCCCAGAGCAAGAGCAGAAACCCCAAGACAGCGTAAATTCTGTGTTTTCTTATTGTTTATGTGGAAAAAAAGACCAGTGGAAGTAGCTGGATTTTCCCACTTCATCTTTTTCTACGCCAGCTTTTCTTCTTGGTCGCCGTTTGTTTGTGACGACAGCGCCCCTAACGGGCAGATGTTGTAGGTGTTCAGACGGTTTGGACCGTTTAACAAAGAGCAGTATGAATGCAAACCAAACCAAAGGAAAGTGCAACATTGTTGCAATTTCTGTTCCAAAACAGACCGAGTCCCCCGGACTATCAGGTGTGAAAACAACCCAATTCACTAAATCCAAGCACCAAAAGTGGGGCAGAGACCCCATTGGATTTTAAGTAATGTTTATATTTGTTTATACAGCAGCTGTAATCAGAATATCCCGTTAGTCATATCACTGTCCCTGCTTTAGTTCGTGGATTAATTCTGTGATCTGTAGCAGTCCAGCTTGATCAGATTTTTCACCGTAGCTAAATCGCTCATGGGTTTCTCTTAAAGTGTCCTGAGTCCTCCTCATCTAACAGCCTCTGCTCACTGGTTTTGTCCCCAGACTTTGATTGTTTTGTTCAGAAATGTCCAGAAAAGTAGATTAACGCCACAGAGATCTTTCAGTGGGGTCTGGTTAGGGTGAAGCAGGGGGCTTGAGTTAAGTGAGGCCAGCAGGCTGCAGTGTCTTCAGTGAGTTTTACTCGATTTGTCTTTTTATTTGGAGCTGGGAGATCAGGATGGCGTCTTGGCGTCACTGAGGCCTTCTGGCTGTGTCTGTGCTAGTTGGAGTACAGAATGACGCCAGCTCTCTCTACAGACTTCTCTTCTTGTCCCCAGTTCGTGCTCCTTTGCTCAGTTATTTGAATTGATGACTCTGAGATGAAAATGGGAAGGGAAATGGGAACAGTGGTTGTTCATATTATAAAGTGGTAGCAGCCGGCAGAGCCGCGATGATTCCCGCTCGCTGGGTAACCTCTGCTGACTCAGCTACTCAATCTTGATTAAGTTTAATAACTGCCACCCTTTCGTATTCCCCGTTTCCTCCCCTGGATAAGGCTCCATATGGGCCTCCATCTGCCTGCTGTCTCACCTGTTCATTTCTCATTTCACCTCCCGCTGCACTTTTCTTTGCAGCTCACATTTAAATTCAGAAAAGTGCTGCTGTAGACCTTAACGTCTCTATGTAAACATCATCGATGAGACAATGCCATCTGGAAGCAGCTGCACACCCAGCTTTGTGATATTTACTACATTATTAATATTAAAGGCCTCTCTGAACTCTACAGGCTGCATCATAGATTTAATTTTGGTCATACACTGATGGTCATTTCAAACAAGCCACTGGCAATACTGCGATTAAGGTTTGAACAAGCACACCCACTTACCCACAGCACTCACATATCTGCTTAATATGCACACAAACTCAAATCCTTGTTCAGCTTCATCAAAATCCTTAAACACATCCAGAAAAGCTCAATGATTCCTAAATAAAAGTGGACTCAGATCCATCTTTACACATCTAGGTAAGGCTATTTGATCCAGCCCCAAGGTTTGA
Source organism: Cheilinus undulatus (assembly GCF_018320785.1). NCBI lineage: Eukaryota > Metazoa > Chordata > Actinopteri > Labriformes > Labridae > Cheilinus > Cheilinus undulatus. The sequence continues at coordinate 6,608,071 of NC_054866.1, forward strand.
TTCACAGCTTCCACACCAACACAAACTAAATGCACTGACTTCACTCAAGTCAGTTTAAACTGATCCAAACAGGTTAAAACCATGATGTTATAAACACAGCTGAACAGCAATAAAAAAATCTGTTGTTCAGATGTAGATTTTAATATTTCTCTATTCTATATCCTCCTCTTCTCTGGTCTGCTTCCACATGAGTAACACTGTTCTGTGCCTGAGCACAGTTGTGTATGTAGACAGTGTGATGCAGTAGCTGGAAGTAAAGGATGACTTATTTTTTCTGAAGCCGTTAAAAGGCTTTAAAGTATGACCTCATTAGAGGCAGAGGGCGGAATGTTTTATATTGATGACATCATCAATTTCAAAAGCAGAGGATGGAATGTTTTATAAGCTTTGATAACACTAATCATCTTCAGTGGTAAAGAGTGGAATGTTTTATAAACCTTGATGACATTATAATCTTCAATCAAAGGCAGAGGTGGAATGTTTTATAAGCTTTGATAACACTAATCATCTTCAGTGGTAAAGAGTGGAATGTTTTATAAACCTTGATGACATTATAATCTTCAATCAAAGGCAGAGGTGGAATGTTTTATAAGCTTTGATAACACTAATCATCTTCAAAGGCAGTGGGTGGAATGTTTCATGAGCTTTGGTGACATCTTCTACAAAGCCAGAGCATGGAATGTTATATACGCTTTGGTGTCATCTGCAAAGGCAGAGGATGAAATGTTTTTTAAGCTTTGATGATATTACCATCTTCAAAAGCAGAGGGTTGAATGTTTTATATTCATGACATCATCATCTTCAAAGGCAGAGGGTGGAATGTTTTTTATGCTTTGATGACATCATTTTCAAAGGCAGAGGATGAAATATTTTGTAAGCTTTGATGACTTTACCATTTTCAAACACAGAAGACAGAATGTTTTATAAACCTTTATGACATCATCTACAAAAGCAGAAGGTTGAATGTTTTAAAAATGTTGATGACATCATCCTTATCAAAGGCAGAGGATGGGATGTTTTATAAACTTTGGTAACATCATCTACAAAGGCAGAGGGTGGAACGTTGGTAAGGTTTGGGATGTTGGGGCCTTTTTTCTATCCATTGTTAACAAATAGTAGGTCATAGTTGGCAACTTTTGGAAAAGAGGGTGGAATTGGTGAGGAGAAAGGACACTCTTTGTTATTCATCAATTTAATACACTGCTTATTCCATTCTGGGTCATGGGGGGTTGATGCAAAACCCAGCTGCCATTGCATGAGAACACCCTGCTCTGGTTGCCAGTCTTGTGGCTGTTGCAAAAGTATTTTCGGCACTGTCGCTGGGTGGGATACGGTTGACTTCTACTGCTCTAGAGTATCATCAGATTGCCTGAAAAGATTTCTTATTTTTCACTGAGGGCCTTCTGGGGCCCCCTCTATCCTTACGGCTGCCTGTGCTTCACGTGCAGAGAGCTAACGAGGGGTTAAATCAAACACCATGTTCGGTAGGATAATCAGCAGTAACACGCTTAAATCAGCTCTGCATCCTCTCAGGTTGTCAGTTAGTGATAAAGTCGCTGCTGCACAGAGGGGAGGAGGGACGCCGTCAAACAAGTGAGTCATGAAGACGACAAACCGGCACAGGGAGCCTGTCACCGTGGAATAATCAGTGTGTGAGTGTCGCTGGTTTGTTGGCAGATTTGGGGGTGACAGGGCGAGATGAAGCATCTCTGCTTGTTCTGTTAAAGCTTCTTGTTGATGTTACTCTCACTCAGGAGAGCTGTCTCTCACTGATGTTTCCTTAAAGGCTCATTATTGGCTCTGAGCTGCAGAGACACAGCAGGGCCCTAAAGGAGAGAGGCAGTAAATAAAGGCACACAGAGCTGCTGCTTTGTATCATTGCTGCCGTCAGCGTTGGCCAGCGGTGTTAGCAGTTTGACTACATGTCTCAGCAGCATTGTGGTAGCGTTTTCTTCAGATTCAGATATGTTTTCAATGCCTGTAGTGTTTTATAAATAAAGTGTGAGCCAAACAAGCTGCAATTTCCCCACAAAGAGGACGAGCAGCAGAGTGCTCTGTCATAGCCCCAATTCAGACTTCTGAGGAAGAGCAGAAAGCACCTTTAGGCTGTTTTACCATCCGGTAAAGGTCAGAGATTGCCCAGGGCTTTAAGCTACAAGATATCGCCATAACAGGTGGACGTCAACTTTAAATATATAAGACAAACATGCAGAACAACTCTCACTGATTCAGATGTGTATTCAGAATCAAGAGTGAATTAGAAAGCACAGAAAAAGGTTTTTGATTATGACTCTTTTCAGCCAAGGCTGGCTCCAGTCCTGGCTCCAAAGAGTCAAAAACAAAAATGTGAGGTCCAGGAGACGGTGAGTTCACGGTCCGTCAGCTTCAAAGGACAAGCCCAGCTCCACTGAGACACAGACGAGGAGAGAGGGGAATGGAGGAAGGACAGGTGGAGAGCACGGACAGATGCACTGACATTTCCAACCATTAGCATGTTCCACAGCATGCACTCACTCTGCCCACTCACAATACTACTCCCAGCTGGCGGGTAGAACAGCGTGGAACATTGGCTTTCTGGATAGTGGCTTTAAGGAGATAAGGGTAAGGAGTTACCTCAAGTATAGCTCATAACTGACTCATGTTCTCTGAACTGGCATGGCTCCAGGAGTCTATCAGCAGCAATGAACAGGTACATAATCAGATTCCCCTCACTAGAGGACATCATAAGTCCTCATAGGCAGGAAAATTAAAGATGAAAACCTTAAAGCTCCTTTAAGGCAGTCATGAAACAGACTGAAATCAACATTATAAAGTGTTCTGATTGGGACATTTTTACCTCCGCCAAGGAGGTTAGGTGATCAGGAGGGTTTGTTAGCAACATAACTCAAAAAGTTATGGACGGATTTTGATGAAATTTTCAGGAAATGTCAGAAATGGCATAAGGAAAAACTGATTAGATTTTGGGAGTGATCTGGATCACCGTCTGGATCCAGGAATTTCAAAGGATTCTTCACTATTGGGAGACAGGACTGATGGTTGAGGTCTGCGCTCTCTGAGTGCTTTTCTAGTTACATAAGGGAATTACATTCATCAAGGCTGCCCATGGGGGGGGGGGGGGGCTTTTCTGGGGTCCAGCCACACTGGACACACTCTTATCAGAGCAACAAATAAGGATCTTTATTTATTTACACTGTTGTACAATATATTGCATTTTTAAAATGTAAACCCCTTTCCTTAAAACAGAATAACCATTTTATTAGTGTTATAAACAATGTGGATGGGCATAGTGAACTAAACGTTTAGGGCTGTAGTGTCAGACTTCATAGCTAGGCCGTAATGTGCACACATGTCAAGAAGAAGAAACTGAGACAACCTTTTCTGAAAAAAGTAGAATTATTGTGAACAGAGAAAAAAATGGGTGAAAAGGGGCAAAAGCATTGCTAAAATAGTTCTAAAAATGGCCTAAAGGGGTTGAAGTGGCAAAAAAATGGCAAAGAGAGGCAGAAATAGGTGGGCATGTAAAAAAATAAGTTGCATGAATTGGCAAAAAAAAAAAAAAAAAACATAAAGTTGCACAAAATAGGTGAACGCAGCATAAAGTGGGGCAAAAATGTGCAGAAACTGGCAAAAAGGGTGGAAAAATTGCACAGATGGGCAAAAAAAAAAAAAAAAAAAAAAGAAAAAGAAAAAAGGGGGCAAAAATTGGTGGAAAAGGAAAACACCAGACAACAGTGGCAAAAAGTGCCAAAAAAGTGCCAAATAAATTGCATAAAGTGGCTTAAAATGGGTGAAAGCAGTAAAAAGTGACACAAAAATTTACAACACAGGGCAAATATTGGCAAAAAAAGGAGGAAGCTTGCAAAAATGGGCAAAAAGGGGCAAAGATCAGTGCAAAAAGCAGCAAAAGAAAGGCAGCAAAAATGGCAAAAAGCAGCAAAAGAAAGGCAGCAAAAATGGCAAAAAGCAGCAAAAGAAAGGCAGCAAAAATGGCAAAAAGTGGCAAGAGTGAGTTAAAAGTGTAAAAAAGGCAATAATGGATGGGAAAAAAATGGTAAAATGGGTTTAAAAGTAGCACAAATGAATCATTTCAACATCAGAACCCAATAACAGCTTGACACACTTTTCAGCTCCAACATGAGCTAGCTGTTAGCCAGGATGCTAGCAACAATGCTACTGATCCAACACACATGCATTGACATCATAAATAAATCTGTGGAGGGCCCATTATCTGGGTTTTCCAGGGGCCTGACCCATTCTGTGGGCATTTATGCCTGGTTGCAGCGTGACTGCTACCTGCTCCTCTCCCCTGCTGGTCTGCTTTCACATCAGTAACGTCCGTCTGTGCCTCAGCTCACACCACTGTAACTGTCCTGACACGGTGGGAGGGGGTGTGACGGCAGTTAGATGAAAGAATGAAATGTTTCATGAGCTTTAAGAATGAGAAAGCCCATCAAAGGCTTTAAAGGATGACATCATCATCAAAGGTAGAGGATGGAATGTTGGTGAAGCTAGGGATGTTGGGGCCGTTGTTCCTCTATTTTTGCCAAATAGTGGTTGTCAATCTTTGGAACAATCGAGTGTTTGACCAAACTTTACCAGATGTTGGGTTCACATGCACTCAGATCTGGACCCCTAACGAAGGACCCTTTTCACTGGGTGTTAGACTAATTTAAAAACAGAGATTTTTCTGTCTCCAAACACTGCAGACAACTAAGTTAAATCAACATCTATGTTTTATTATACTGATGCCATCCCAGTGTTTGGTCTTGACTGGTTTAATTTCTTGACGTTTTTCCAACTAAAATTTTGTCACCATGAGCTCCTATATGAGAGGTTACTGATGTCTATTCTAATCTATATCTGATGTTGAGGGTAGAAACCCAAACTTAAAAACCAAACTATTGAGTTAGCTTCTTCTATATTTGGATGAACTCATCAATCGTGGATCTCTAAGTGTGCATGCTGAATGTGACAGCTGCAGGGACACTTTATTTTGAAACAGCTTCCTCTTGTGATTGGCACTTTAAAGGTGACATAACTCAAACAACAGCGAGCTCTCTTTCTATTTACTGACAGATGCTCCGCATTTCACTCTCCATCTAAAGCGCTCCGTCTTCTTCTGCTCTGACTGTCAGATTTTACTGTTATCTCCCCATCCTTCCTCTCTATGTATGCTGCATGTTTGACAGCCTGGTGTGTGCAAATCTTCATGCCCAGCTTTCTCGTCTGCTACAGTCAGAGTACTGTACTGAAAAAAGACTTTTCTAAATGCAGCTATTGATTTTGTGTCTGCCGTTCTGTGCACGGCTCCAGCTGCTCTCAGTGATCAAACACAAAAAGTTGTTTTTCTTCTGCTTGTTTTTCATCTCCAGCAGCTCAGATTGGTGCACTTTCAGCAAGGCTGCTTATAAGGGGGGGTAAAGTGGACAGCTTTCAGGAAGCCCTGCCAATCTGGGACTGCATGGTGTCAACAAAACCATGGTCCATCATAAATTATGCTGTGATATCTATTGTCTTTTTATCTGAAAAATAACTCCTCTTATCAAAGCACCAAATATCTATTTTTTTTTTATTGTGGCATAGTATATAGCCATCTTAAACATTACCCTCTTCTCTTGAAGACATAAATATTATGGGTAAAAAAAAAAGGGTAAACTGGCAGAAGAGGTGATGAAATGGGATTTTAAAAGTGTCAGAAATGGTTTAAAAGTATAGATTTATACTTAGGATATAGTAGTATATTATATATATATATATATATATATATATATATATATATATATATATACAGTTGCAAAAAAAAGTTTTTGAACCCTTCTTGGATTTCTTTCTGCATAAATTGGTCATAAAATGTGTTCTGATCTTCATTTAAGTCACAACAATAGACAAACACAGTCTGCTTAAACTGATACTGCACAAAAATGATATGTTTTCATGTTTGTATTGAACAAAACATGTAAACATTCACAGTGCAGGGTGGAAAAAGTATGTGAACCCATAGGCTAATGACTTCCCCAAGAGCTATTTGGAGCCAGGAGTCAGCCAACCTGGAGTCCTATCAATGTGATGAGATTGGATGTATTGGTTAAAGCTGCCCTGCCCTATAAAAAACACACACTCATTTTTTGAGTTTGCTGTTCTCAAGATGTGAATCATGTTTGGCACAAAAGAGCTCTCAGAAGATATACAATCAAGAATAATTGACTTGCATGAAGCTGGAAAGGGTTACAAAAGTATCTCTAAAAGTCTTGATGTTCATGTGTCCCAGTAAGACAGACTGTCTACAAATGGAGAAGGTTCAGCACTGTTGCTACTCTCCCTAGGCGTACTCAATGAGGTGAAGAAGAATCCTAGAGTGTCAGCTAAAGACTTACAGAAATCTCTGGCACATGCTAACATTTGTGTTGACAAATCTACAATAAGTAAAACGTTAAACAAGAATGGAGTTCATGGGAGGACACCACGGAGGAAGCCACTGCTGTCCAAAAAAAAACATTGCTGCATGTTTGAAGTTTACAAAAGAGCACCTGGATGTTCCACAGCACTACTGGCAAAATATTCTGTCCATAGATGAAACCAAAACTGAGTTCTTTGGAAGGAACACACAACACTATGTGTGGAGAAAAAAGGCACAGCACACCAACATCAAAACCTCATCCCAACTATGAAATATGGTGGAGGGGCCATCATGGTTTGGGGCTGCTTTGCTGCCTCAGGGCCTGGACGGATTGCTGTCATTGATGAGAAAATGAATTCCCAAGTTTATAAAGACATTCTGCAGGAAAACTTAAGACCATCTGTCTGCCAACTGAAGCTCAACAGAGAATGGGTGATGCAACAGGACAACGACCCAAAGCATAGAAGTATATCAACAACAGAATGGCTTCAACAGAAGAAAATACGCCTTCTGGAGTGGCCCAGTCAGAGTCCTGACCTCAACTCAATTGAGATGCTGTGGCATGACCTCAAGAGAGCGATGCACACCAGACATCCCAAGAATATTGCTGAAGTGAAACAGTTTTGTAAAGAGGAATGGTCCAAAATTCCTCCTGACCGTTGTGCAGGTCTGATCTGCATCTACAGGAAACGTTTGGTTGAGGTTATTGCTGCCAAAGGAGGGTCAACCAGTCATTAGCCTAGGGGTTCACATACTTTTTCCACCCTGCACTGTGGATGATTACATGCTTTATTCAATAAAAACATGAAAACATATCATTTTTTGTGCTGTATTAGTTTAAGCAGACTGTGTTTGTCTATTGTTGTGACTTAAATGAAGATCAGAACACATTTTATGACCAATTTATGCAGAAAGAAATCCAAGAAATTCCAAAGGGCTCATAAACTTTTTCTTGCAACTGTATATAAGAGGCAAAAAAAATAAGTGGGAAATAGCAAAAACTGGAACAAAAGAGTGTCATATGAAGCAGCAGGGACCTACAACATCACTAATAGGGATAAAGATTAAATGTTTTATAAGCTTTAAAGGAAGATGCCATAAAAGGCAGAGGATCAAATGTCAGTGAAGCTAGGGATGTTAGAGGCATTTTCAGGGAGTGTTTGCAGCATTAAACAAGACGACAATGACTCTTTCAACAAGCTTTTGTCACTCAATGTAATTTCTTCTATAACACAAAAATACTGATTTACACAAAGGTAAATACACCATGTAGAGGGCAGTTTCATTGAAAGAAAAAATCCTCAATTCATACAACTAAGCTTGGACAGATTCAGAGGATGCATGTGCTGTCTAATGAAGAAACACCATGGTGCAGACAGAATGCTGCAGGCATGGATCCTGTGGAGAAAGTGGGTAAAGAGGAGACTTAATCAGTGTTGGTCAAGTTACTTAGAAATATGATTAATTATTTATATCTTATTATTTATTCAAAGTAAAATAAATTGCTTTACTTCTTGTCGAACAGCAAGTTTAATTGGCTCATTTATCAGTTTGTCAAGTTCCACAGAAAACCTCCGCAACCACACACCACATTTTCAGTGAAGGGAACAGAGAAGGACTGTGGTCTAACGAGCAGACGGCGGTCCGGTTTCCAAAGTCTGTGCTCACAGCTTTATGTTTCCTCGTCACAGGAAGCTGCCAGTGGAACCTCATGAATCGGATAAAGAACAGCAGATTCCTGAATAATGGCAGAAGTTTCCAAAGTTGGTGAGTAAACTAATAAATACAGATTTAAAGTTACTGTGAGTCACATTTTCTCAAACCCAGCGGCGCTTGTGGCCCCTGCATCCATAAGAGGTGAGTTTCCAAAATGATGTTTGTAAAGCGTGAGTCAAACAGCATAGGAAGCTGAACTGATAAAAACAGTTTTATCAGACTGACTCAGATGATGCATGTTATGATAATGCTGTGACACAAGGGGGAAGATGACTCAGTGCTAATGCAGCTTTAGTTCTCTGCAATGCATAGGTGATGTTAAACCTTTAGTTTGCAGAAAGCCCTCTAGTTTCATCTTGGCACTCCTTAAAGATAACAACATTGCCCAACCATATTTTTAACTGAAAGGTATTTCATAAATATCCTCCTGACTTCTGTTCCAGTTCATCCCAAAGGTGGTCAGTGGGGTTGAGGTCAGGGATTTGTGCAGGCCAGTCAAGTTCTTCCACACCAAACTCCTTAAACTGTCTTTATAGTCCTTCCTTTGTGCACTGGGGCACAGTCATGTTGGGGTAGAAAAGGGTCTTTCCCAAACTGTTGCCACAAAGTCGAAAACATGGCATTATCCAAAAGGTCTATGTCTGCTGAAGCATTAAGATTGGCCTTTACTGGAGATAAGGGGCCAGGTCCTGGACCAGCCCCACACCATTATCCCTTGTCCACCAAACGTCACACTTGGCACAATGCAGTCAGGCAGGTAAAGTTGTCCTGGTATCAACCAAACCCAGACTCACCCATCTGACTACCGAACAGAGAAACGTGATTGGTCACTCCAGAGAACACATTTCCATTGCTTTGTTCTGCTGTGATGGGTACTTTTTACCACTCCATCTGAGACTTAGCTGAACTTGGTGATGTGGGGCTTTCATGCAGCTGCCAGACCATGGAAAACCATTCATAAAGCTCCCACCACACAGTTTTTGAGATTGAATTTATGCCAGTGGACGTTCAGAACTCTTCAGCTATGGAACCAGCAGAGTGTTGGGGACTTTTACACACCATGCATCACTTACAGCTGACTGTATGATATCCAGCAGGGGTGAAATGTTACAGATCGTTGTATTGAAGTCACTAAGCTTTTCAGAACAACACATTTAGGATCACAAATGTTTGCAAATGGAGACTGGTGCTTGATTTTATACACCTGTATAAATACACAGAAAAGCTTTCTGGGCCATGCGGGTTTCAGGTATTGGCATTCATGTAACTGACAGGTGGGGAAAGCTACCTCAATTTTTTTGTGTGTTTCTGATTCCAGGGGCCCCATCTCCTCCCTTCATCTCAACAGAGTACACTCAGTTTGCAGCCCTGATTCTCAGCTGGTGGGTCAGGACCAGAAAGTGTTTCATTTTGTTTTGAACAACACTTCTATGTCCCTTTGTTCTGTCAAATCCATCTGTTCTATCTCAAGTCTAAACAGCCCTGTTTTTATCAAAACATTTGGTTTTGATTAAGAAATGTAAGAAATGTTTTTCCTGATTGGTCATGAAAGAGTTGATGATGGGTCCTGACGTTAGATCAACTGAGAACTTCACCTACGACTTCAAAAGTTGCCAACTATGGCATTCTGAGTGGTAAAATTGGAGGGAAAAAGCCCCCAACATCCCCAGCTTCACCAACATTCTCTCTATGTGGGGTGAAAAAATATTAGCAAAAACAAGAGGCTTCTTAGAGAATGAGGTCCAACCACATGGTGCATTATCTTCATATAGACAGAGCCAGCCCTGCCCCCATCCCCAGTTGGAGCATTGTGCTAAAGCTTGTTTATTTCTCCTGTCCTGCCTCACGGGCCGCTGCTGCCTGAGCCCCATGACCATAACCTGCAGGTAAATCCATCATCAGGCCGTTCTATTTATAGATGCACTACTTCTCCGTAGCACACATAAAGTCCACATGAGCCTATGTGAGCAGAGAAAATGTAGAATGGAGGTAAAACCAGTGTTTGCTCACACATGCTGCACTTGGACTGCTTTAGAAACACTGATTAATTACAGTCACACCTCCAGGGGGAGAACAATGCCGCTAACACCATGTCCTGATTTCTGATTTGGTTGTAGGCTGATATACTCGGCCATCAGACTAAAGCAAATTAGCATTTATCAGCAGACCCTGCAGCTCTTCATACAGACACCGGAGCCTGTTAATTATCAGTGTTACATTTGAAAAATTCAGCATATGAGATGAACTTTTAATAACTGTACCATCATCTGAATAGTTGGCTGTGTCAGATATACCAGTATACCAGGATACAGTGCTGAGACAGATGCCGTCATGACTACAAGATCATGCAGCTGGACCTGCCACAAACAGAACTGTCACCAATGACTCCAACTGACTCCATCTGCAGAACAGACTGGAATACATGCTGGGGCTGGTGCCACTTTTTAACAGCTTTTCTTCCCTGTTAGGTCATAATACTGCACATAAAGAAAACAGAGAGAATACCATTAAGTAAATAAAGTGTGGAATGCTGGTTTGACTGAGAACACTCCTCAGTAAGGACAACAGGTGACTGTATTATAGCTAATAGATGAGCTGACCTTTCATACTATTGCTAGAAGAGATCAACTACCACATTATAGCTGGTAGATGAGCTCAACTACCTATTATAGTAGTAGAAGAGCTCTGCTCAAGGTTATTCCTAGAAGATGAGCTCAAGTACCATATTATAGTAGTAGAAGAGCTCTACTCAAGGTTATTCCTAGAAGATGAGCTCAAGTACCATATTATAGCTAATAGATGAGCCCTACTAACATATTTTAGCTGGAAGATGAGCTTGACTACCATATTGTTTCTAATAGATTAACTCAACTACCGTATTACAGTTAGTAGATGAGTTTAAATACTGTGTTGTAGTTAATTAATTAGCACAACTACAGTATTATAGCTATTAGATGAGCTCAACTACCATATTATAGCTTATAGATTAGTCCTAATAACATATTACAGTTGGAAGATGAGCTCAACTACCATATAATAGGTGATAGAGTATCTCAGCCACTGTGTCATAGCTAGTAGATGATCTCAGCTACCACTTTATAGCTATTAGATGAGCTGACCTTAGGTTTTAAAGCTGGTAGATGAACTCTACTACCATATTACAGCTAATAGATAAGACTAGCTGCCATAGCTGACAGATGAGCGCAACCACCCTATAGTTGGTAATAGATTATCTCACAACTGTATTAGTTACGTAGCATTTATTTGACATGGACATACAGCAACACTGATGCAGTGATATTTAATCATACCCAGGCCCAAGATGCACTGCTTTAAGTGTTTATAGCAAAGTGCTAATGTTCAACACCTGTCCATGGCTCAGCTAATTACCGTATTACAGTTAGTAGATGAGTTTAACTGCTATATTATAGCTAGAATTTTTTTTTCATTTGTAATACAGGGTTACCATCTTTTGAAAACTCCGGCAACTAATCCTAAAAATTTAATTTACTCTCATTTTACCTATTTTAATAGAAAAAGTGCAAAATCTTGAATTTTTACTTTAAAAGTTTTTTTTTTAATTTCCCTGGACATTAACATTAACTCACTTTCCTGTAATATAATAGCCTTATTGTGTACTTGCACTTCTTCAGCACATTTTGAACTCAGTAAATTTACTTCTATTTAAGTATATTATTGGGTAAGTACTGGATTTCACCACATTTCAGAAAATAATCATAAACTATGGTGTTAAGAAAAGTCAAAAAAGGATAAAATATCTGTAGCACACACACAAGAGAGTGATTCCACATTACATTAAAAACAGCTGTCTGATTTAATTATCATAAAGGTGTGACTTTACTAAACCTGGTTGGAGGTTTATACTCTCATGTGTTGTTGCCAATAAAGATTTTACTGCACAACTCCTCAGAAGCTACTCAGTATTCTAAATGAGACACTTTTAACTTTTACTTGAGCAAATTTATTGGCCATTGCGTTTTCTTAGAATTATATTATTGTACGTTTTCCGCTTCTGTTTTTTGTGAGATGTATGTCCATCCATGCATACATGTAGCTAAAATCTAGCTCTAATTGACTCTGCAGGTTTGTAATGAGTCCTGCAGCAGCAGGGTCCTTTTCAGACCAACTGCTTGGTGACAAGGTGTCAAAGTCTCCACATGTCCCGCCAAGAGCGGAGATGAGCTGGTTATGTTTTAATAATGGCCATTTGTTGGTTGACTTGTATTTGAAAGTAAAAAAATGACACAAACTAACACCAAGGCAGCAGGAACACGAGCTAAGGAGCGTCTGTCCCTCCTCCCTGCTGAGAGAGTAGGCCGGCAGTGAGAAACAAGTGGGTGAGGAGATAAAGCAGCAGAGACAAAGCAGTGAGCACAGGGCATGTGTGAGTCAGTGTTCACAGAGCCATTTGCCACTGTGTTTGGTTTGCATTCACTGCTCACACTCAGGACGAAAGAAATGTTAAAGAAACACACCAAAAAAGCATCATCATTTAAAGCCATGCTTCATTTCTGCAGAAATCTGTTCAGTTTTCAGCTGTTAGAATGGAGCAAACATACCTCCACAACTCTTTAACACAACACCTTAAAAATGTCAAGAACATTTCACCACAGCCTGAACCTTTCTGAGTTTCTGTTCCACACAGCTAAAGAAAGAGGATGAAGTCTCATTATTGAAGGCTGAGAGCTCAACTTCCATATTATAGATGGGAGGTGAGCTCAACTACCAAATTATAACTGGTAGAGGGACCCAAATACCATATTAGCTGGTAGATGTGCTAGACAAGGGGAAAACAGGGCTGGTTTTCACACAGGTTGGTTGTCACACTCATTAAAACTCACTGCAAGAGGGTGCGGTCTCTCAAAATTTGGAATTAAAAGGGAAAGTTCCAGAATTGGGGCAAAAGCTCACCTACATAGTCTTCTCTGGAGGAGAACAACTGAACTTAAGGTGAGAGGAACTTTCTTGTTCTATTCAGTTCCTCTGTATTTTTCTTCTAGGCTTTTACACACTAGGTTTATATCGAAGCAATTGGTTACCTCAAAAACTGTGAAGGAAAGCTATTGCTTAGATTGAAAGCTAATTAACTAGTTTTTACAAGTTGTAAGCCTTGATGCTAGCAATAAATTCCAGTTGGGTTTGTTTGTCACATTCTCTCTGGGGTTGGTTGTCACATTTTCTTTGGGGTCGGTCATCTCACTCCCTTGGGGGTTGGTTGTCACATTCTCAATGGGGTCAGTCGTCACAATTTCTTTGGGGTTGGTTGTCACATTTTCTTTGGGGTCGGTCATCTCACTCCTTTGAGGGTTGGTCGTCACATTCTCAACGGGGTCAGTCGTCACATTTTCTTTGGGGTTGGTTGTCACATTGTCTTTGGGGTCTGTTAAGCTTTGTGTCCTCATCCATAGATTGTTTATTTAACATTTATTTTGGTAAGCAATATGAGATGTACTTTCAGTTTTATTTTGAAATGTATATGACTTCCAGTTGTAATGTTTTGATTTGCGACCCACTTTACATCACTTTACATTTTACTCTGAACTGCTGTAGCAGGAAAACCTCTTTGTTGTTACCCATAGCCACTGAAGTGAGGATGTACCAGTGACTATGATGAATATGGAGGATAAAATTTTGAGTGAAGATATAACGAGATGTCTTTAATGACATGGCTGACGGAGCAGCAAATGCAACAGGGTCAGTCATCAAATTCTCCTTGGGGTTGGTCGTCACATTCTCTTTGGGGTTGGTTGTAACATTTTCTTCGGGGTTGGTTATCATATTCTTATTGGGGTTGGTCGTCATATTCTCTTTGGATTGGTCGTCACATTCTCTTTGGAGTTGGTTGTAAGGTCTCTTTGGGGTTGGTCTTCACCTTCTCTTTGGGGTTGGTCGTCACATTCTCTTTGGTGTTGGCTGTAACAGTCTCTTTGGGGTTGGTCGTCACATTCTCTTTGGGGTTGGTCATCACATTCTCTTTGGGGTTGGGCTTCACCTTCTCTTTGGGGTTGGTCGTCATTTTCTCTTTGGGGCTGGTCCTCACATTTTCTATGGGGTTAGTTGTAACATTTTCTTTGAGGTTGGTCCTCACATTCTCTTCAGGGTTGGTCGTCACATTGTCTTTGGGGTTGGTCGTCACCTTCTCTTTTGGGTTGGTTGTCACCTTCTCTGCAGGGTTGGTCGTCTCATTCTCTTTGGGTTTGGTTGTCACCCTCTCTTCAGTATTGGTCGTCGCATTCTCTTCAGGGTTGGTCGTCACATTCTCTTTGGGGTTGGTCGTCACATTCTCTTTGGAGTTAGTCGTCACCTCCTCTTTGGGGTTGGTCGTCACGCTGTCTTTGGGGCTGGTTGTCAGGGATGTTCAGGGGACGTGTTGGATGTGCAACCAGTTGGCACACAAGCTCTGCTCAGTTAGAATGCGTGGATCCAACATTTTCCATCATTGTCACTCAAATAGTGAATACATGTAACCTAGTTTGGTAGGCTGTTACTGTTTGGACTATTTGTTTTGTTCTTTATGTCCCTATAGGCATATAGGCTCATGCAAATATGTTTCCGTTCATGTTTCTTGCTCTTTTTGTGTTAAGACCCATTGTATTTATCAACTTATCAATGTAGTTAAAGTCTTAGCTTTAATTCTGCCTTAGTGCCTTCTTGTTAAGATTTTTTTGCATTTAAACAACATTGTGATGAAAAGCCCCATAGTATAACAACTATCTCCGTGATGGGGTTGGTTGTCACAAAGTGTCAGAGTATTTTTGATCATTAATTTCCTTTTTGTGTCAAAAAGTTGGAAAATAAGAAGACACACATTTAAGACCAACACCTTAAACCACAATTTAATGTAGAAATTACTATTGACATGTTCTGATGATGAGCAGTTCACACGAGAGTAGAAAGTGTGACAAACAACCCTGTTCTCCCCCACTGTATTTTATAGCTAGTTGATGAGATCAACTGTTGTAATATAGTGGATAGCAGTGCTTATCTATTATATTATAACTATTATAACTGGTAGATAAGCTCACAATTTTTGATATGTAGTTTTTTTCCTCATCTTCTTAAACATTTCAGACGTTCTTTTTATATATTTTTATCATGAGAGACATGCTTTAAACATTATTTTCTCTGATCTCAAGCGTCGTATAATGCCTGTGCTCACCGGGGAAAACAACATGTCACAGCAATCTTCATAAAGTTAAACTTGCTCTGATTCCTGAAACACTGAGCAAACAGCTCATTGTGGTTAGAGTGATTCCACTGAAAGGGAAAATTAATTTTTGATATCATTGCCATTCCCTGAAGGAGGAAGACGGCAGACAGCTAGAAGAAGCTTTTTTATTTTTCCATCCTCAGCGAGTCTGAGCAGCCGAGGCAGGCGGGAGTTTGTTCATCTGTAATCTTGAAGCTTTTGGTGTTTCTGAAAATGAGTCAGTGAGCTGCTCCTTCACATCTATTTCTTTAATAAAACATTCTGTTCGCAACACTGGAGTCACGCTGCTTTAAATGTACTTTAGGGCGCACTCACACTAGGCCATCCGTATCGTTCCATATTCTAACCGTGCTGAAGCCCATTTGACCCCCTCCCCTGTCCCCCCTTTGGCCCACACTCACACTGCTCAACGCATCCAGGCCTGGGCACGGATATGTCATGCGCCGACGTCATTAGACAAGGCATTTTTTTGAAGTGCTTAAAGACTTAATAGTGCTATTAATGTAGGTAGAAATGAGCCCAGTCACAAAGTTAGAGGGGTTATTTTGAATTTGTAAGTGAAGGTAAAACAGATCAGTGGTCCTCCCTATAAAATGTTAAGAATTCAGCCCCCGCGACAAGTTTCACATACTAATATGAAATTTGGCTGGCATATGAACCATGCCAGGGCCCACAAAAAGACTCTGGGACCCATTAAGACATCAACTTTCACTTTTGTTAAAAAATAATATCCAGCAATTCCAGGCCTTTCCCCAGGACTAACTCCTACTATGTGAACTCAACTGTTTAAATTTGATTGTAGAGCTAATAAATACCTTGTAACAAGGTGTTCTATCCACATCTTGTTCTATCCAGTTCTTGAAAGGGAGCTCAAAGGGCATGGCTGAGACATCTTGTCAAATTTTGAAGTGTCGCCCTAAGACAGGAAGTGTACTACTATTTAAAAAATACAGGGTCCAAACTGCATCATACTGTTCTTGTTTGATTACAGATCTGTTCTGACATTTCTAAATGCCAACTCTGATTATACTTCAAAAGGCTATACCTATAGTATTTGCATCAGATGATCCAGTTGCTCTCACTATATGCTCTTATTTTGACATCTCTGAAACAGCTCTGGCCTCAAGCCAGACATGTGCCCAAACCCAACTTGTGTGATGGTGTGAGGGCCCGGTGAGCGCTGCTTGCAACCCGAATTAAGCCTAATTTATGCTCCCTTTAATTAAAAAATACAATCCAGAGTTTAAAACAAAACACACAACAACTATCTCCGTATGTTTGTTATGTTGAGATTAGACACTAGCTTGAGATTAATCCACTAGCTGTCTCACACAAGAAGTTTGAGTAAAGGTCCACCATTTTCCAAGTTTCCATTGCGTTTACTTGCACTGGCTTGAACCATTTAACCTGACATGCCAGATAGACTGTTTAATATCTTATACATGGATGTAATTCATATTTATCTGGGAACGCTCCCATAGAAAGTGTATGGGAAGGGTAGGATTAAAAAAAAATTTCAGAAGGTGATTGGAGGAGCGTCCTGCCTGTCACATTCACGATGGGCCAATCAGAGCAACAAGAATGACAAAATGACAGTGTATGCATGCGGTTCTCTTGAACTGACGGGCTCCCGCTGCTGTAGATTGTTAATGGCGGAGCTTCTCAGTGAAGAAAATTGATGCTAAGGCTAGGCGGGAGATTTGCGTAAGCATCTTCTCCACTGAGACAAGATTTCAGTGTGGCTCTTTACTTTTAGTGTTGTTTTTATTCTTTATTTCACACAGTTCAGTTCACACAAAGTTCTGGTGGAATTGACGCCCTACCAGACGCTGGGGGCAGCCATTGCTTTGAGTACGAGTAAACCCCGCCTTCAAATCGCTCTCCTCAAATGACGACTGATTCAAACAGTGTTTGAACCGACACAAATGTTGTGGCTTGGAGCTTTTCAAGATGGATTTGCCTGATGACAGAGATGGAGTCTGGCTGATGCATCTGCTTTGCAAGATTATGAACCACTGGATACACTGCTCAACACCGACTGCACGATTATTGGTGGTACTGCAATGTTTAGTTTGTATCCTTGAACTCTGGAAAAATGTGCAAAAATACGGATGGAAGAAGTGCAGAGAAATGTTGGTATGAATTTCCCTTTACTGTCCACCAATGCAAACACCTTTAAAACACACTATATTGCCAACCCATCCAAATAATTAAATCAGGTGTTCCAATCACTTCCATGGCCACAGGTGTATGAAATCAAGCACCTAGGCATGCAGACTGTTTCTACAAACATTTGTGAAAGAATGGGTCACTGTCAGGAGCTCAGTGAATTCCAGCGTGGTGCTGTGATAGGATGCCACCTGTGCAACAAGTCCAGTTGTGAAATTTCCTGCCTCCTAAATATTCCACAGTCAACTGTCAGTGGTATTATAACAAAGTGGAAGTGACTGGGAACGACAGCAACTCATCCACAAAGTGGTAGGCCACGTAAAATGACGGAATGCAAAATTTCTGCAGAGTCAATCACTACAGACCTCCAAACTTCATGTGGCCTTCAGATTAGCTCAAGAACAGTGCGTAGAGAGCTTCATGGAATGGGTTTCCATGGCCGAGCAGCTGCATCCAAGCCATACATCACCAAGCACAGTGCAAAGAGTTGGATGCAGTGGTGTAAAGCACGCCGCCGCTGGACTCTAGAGCAGTGGAGACGTGTTCTCTGGAGTGTCGAATCACGCTTCTCCATCTGGCAATCTGATGGATGAGTCTGGGTTTGGCGGTTGCCAGGAGAACGGTACGTGTCTGACTACATTGTGCCAAGTGTAAAGTTTGGTGGAGGGGGGATTATGGTGTGGGCTTGTTTTTCAGGAGCTGGGCTTGGCCCCTTAGTTCCAGTGAAAGGAACTCTGAATGCTTCAGCATACCAAGAGATTTTGGACAATTCCATGCTCTCAACTTTGTGGGAACAGTTTGGGGATGGCCTCTTCCTGTTCCAACATGACTGTGCACCAGTGCACAAAGCAAGGTCCATGAAGACATGGATGAGAGAGTTTGGTGTGGATGAACTTGACTGGCCTGCACAGAGTTCTGACCTCAACCTGATAGAACACCTTTGGGATGAATTAGAGCGGAGACTGAGAGCCAGGCATCAGTGTGTGACCTCACAAATGCACTTCTGGAAGAATGGTCAAAAATTCCCATAAACACACTCCTAAACCTTGTGGAAAGCCTTCCCAGAGGAGTTGAAGCTGTTATAGCAGCAAAGGGTGGACCGACGTCATATTAAACCCTATGGATTAAGAATGGGATGTCACTTAAGTTCATGCGAGTCAAGGCAGGTGAGCGAATACTTTCGGCAATATAGTGTATATTTGCTTTACAACTTGTCAAGTAAACTGTCTAGAAAGTGAAATTTTCTTGCTGCCATCAGTCAAATTTTCCAAACAGCTGAGTGGCAGCTGCAATATAACCTATGTAAAATAATCCAACAGCACTGTCCTCTGACTCTCTAGCATTCATCTGTTTTTAACATGATCTCTGCATTATTTATCCGTCAGGCTATTTTCCCACACCAGTCAGTCTGAATGAAAACAGGAAGTTTGTGATATCTTAACTGATCCTCTGTGTTGTTTTCTCCGTCCTCTTAATGGACAGATGTTCAAGGCTCTATTCCTGGAGTATAAGCTGTGTAGATCTATCTATATGTGTCTGAGCGTGCCTGGCAGCTCTGCCTTGTGTGTTCCAGTAACGCTGTAGGGATCAATGGTCTCGGTGTCCATTAGCGGAGCGCTCTGACCCTTTGGGATCAGCGTGGAAGGCGATGCCTGCACCGTAGTGGAAGAAGAACATGTGTGCTCTCATCCATTTAATCCCTGTCTGCTCCTTTGTTTCTTTCACTCTCTCTTCATGGTACACCCTCCCTTCGCCCTCATACATTTTCTATCACAGCTATCCCTCCCAGAGCCATGCATCCTCTCTTACATCAACTAAACACTGCCACTATTCACTTTAAGCTCATATGAAGGTAAAACAAGTGCCTGCATAAATATTCACCCCTTGTAAAGTGACTGATCTAATTCAACAGAGGTCCAGCCAATTGGTGCCAGTAGTCTCAGAATAAGTGAAATGGGATCACCTCAGTGCAGTGAATGTGTCTCAAGTGGTTGTAGACACCTGTGTCTGGAAGGTCCAGTCACTGGTTAATGAGAGTTCCTGGCTACCATTACACCACAAAGGCAAAAGAACACTCCTAAGTCAGGGGATGGATGCAAAAAAATCCAAGACACTTACTATTCCCTGGGAGTTAGTTAAATCCATCATAATGAAATAGAGGGAATGTAGCACATGTGTAAATCTACCAAGATTGGATCTGTGCAGATCAAACAAAGTGAGTGAGCGTGCAAGAAGGAGACTAAGGAGGGAGACCACCAAGACACCTATGACTACTCTGAAGGAGTTACAAGCTTCAGCAGCTGGGATGGGAGAGACTCTGCATACAACTGTTGCTAGTTCACTAGTCAAAGCTTTAGTGGCAAAGAGAAAGACACCATTGAAGAAAACTCAGATTAAATCTGAACTAGAGTTCACCATAAGACTTGTGGGAGAGTTTATGGTCCTCCATGTGACCAAAATGGAGCTTTTTGGCCGTCAGACAAGACACTACATCTGTTGGACACCAAACACTGCACATCACACAAACACACCATCCCCACTGTGAAGCATGGTGGTAGCAGCATCATGCCGTGGGGACGCTTCGAGGAATTTGCTTTGCAATTTGGGGAAGGTTCTTGAAAAGTTTGAAGCAATTTACATCAAAATTTTGGGGGATTTTTTTTTGGGAGGGGGGTAAGGCTTCCTAATAAAGTCTCGCTGAAACATTTGAAGAATATTTAAAGCAATTTTTTTGTTTTTTGGAAATATTTTAACCATTTCAGGCTACATATAAAAGCCAGAAAATTCTCATTTTTGGAACTGAGGTGTTTATTTAACCTTCTATCAAAATATAAAAGCAGAAAAACTGCCATGAAATTTCACATAAATATTTTCAGTTTACTTAAAGCCATGAAGAAAACAGAAATAAATATATAATTGTACACCCTTTGTCTATCAAAACTTTCAGACACATTATCTGTTTATACCACAGTTTTATATTCAATAATCATATTTTGATCAAATATTTTTTTTGTATTACATTTAAAGCATCAGGCATTTGTGGTGACTGGTGATTCACTGGAGGGCATTTTTTAAATAATTTATTAGACTGAATTTTAAAGTCTTTAAAGGAAATTATTGGTCATATTTATCTAGCAAAGGTCTCAAAAAATCATGTATCAAATGACACAATAGGCTTTTAAAGTCAAAAATATGTTAAAGTAGTATTTTCACCGAACTTTTAGGTAATTTTTGAAGAATTTGCTTTTAATTTGGAGAGGAATGAAATTCATGTTCAAAAAAAATGCTGTGGTTTTAACTTCTACCATATGAACGTTAGAAACTAAAACTGTATTCCAAACAAAAGCTCAGAACTCAGGAGAGTAATGTTTCGGTGTACCAAGAAATTTGGGACAAAGCTATGCTTCCAACTGTGTGGCAACAGTTTGGAATAAAAGGCCCTATTTCATTCCAACATGACGGTACCCCAGCAAACAAAGAACTGTGTAGAAGAACTGGACTGGCCCACACAGAGCCCTGACCTCAACCCCGTCGAGCACCTTTGAGTGGAACAGAGATTGCGAGCCAAACCTTCTCATGCAGCATCAGTGCCTGACCTCATAAATGCTTCAGGGCAGTGGTTCTCAACTGGTCTGGCCTCAAGACTAGGGCTGGGAAATTAATTGCAAATTAGAATAAATCACAATATGGCCTGCTGCAATTTTCAGATTGCAAAAGGTGCAATATTTCTTTTACCTGAATTTTGAGTCAAAATACGAGTTCAAACTTTTTTGCAGCAGAAACTTTATGTGTTACATATCATGCAATCATTCTAGTGGCATATTTTTAGAATAGTGTACAAAAAAGTTAGATTTTCTTCATTTTTTAAATGTTTTACTTGTTTAATATGAGAATAATATAAGAATATCATTCCCTTTAATACAACAGTTCATATCCAATTTGCAAAAATTAGTCAAAATCATCAAAATTTGATATTTTTTTCAGAATTGTTCAGCCGTAGTTTAAACTAATATTGTGTCGGTTATAGTTTAGAATGACTTATTGCTTGTTGGAAAATACATGAGATAAGGACCTTAAGAAATAATCGCAATTAAATCACTATTGCAACCCACCAGTCTGTCTTACGTCAGATCGTGACCCAAGTTTCCAAACATTTTTCAACAACACGTTTTGTTAATTGAACATGTTCCAGTTTGGAGCATGATTGGACCAAAAAACCTGATATAAAAAAAGAAAAGGGACAAAACTGACAAATTTTATACCCTCTTTCCCAGTCATTATGTGTACATTTTGTCCCAATTTCCAGAGAACTTGTGAAATTACTTCATTATCATGGGAAAAGTAGCCATTTATTACAAGAAGAGGAGATAAATTAGTTGAAATACTGATCAAATGTTTAAATTGAACCAATTTCACAGTAGAACAGGGTAAAATAAAAGGTCTCGATGCCTATCCAATAGTGACCTCAGGACTTTTGCCACCATTTTATTTTTCAGACACCTAGTCCTGATCCACTGAAAAATGCGCCATGACCCACTTTTGGGTCCTGACCCACCAGTTGAGAACCACTTCTCTAAAAAAAGAATGGGCACAAATTCCCACAGAAAGCCTTCAAGGAAGAGTGAAAGCTGTGCTAATGAATCCGACTTTTCACTCCTGCTTTTTCAGGTCTGACATGCTTAGGTTCATACAAATCAAACGAACAGCACTTTAGGGTCATGGACTCAGATCGGGGCCCTGATTTGAAACCAGCCTTAGAGAGTGAGGCAGCGCAGCAGTGGGAGCAGGCGGAGAGCTTTCAAAGTTTAAGAGAGGGTTACTGCCTGCTGATTTATCTGTAAAGCTCTCCTTTACTCTAGCACAAAAAGACCTGGAAATTAAAACTAGACAGAAATAAACAAAGCAGTCTGGAGCACCAAAGAACTGTTATTTTTATCTATTCAGGGACGTGCTGCAGGGATGATGTACTTTTGTGGGCCAAACAGGAAGTTAGTCTTTGTTTTTCTTCATGGGTTTTTGGATAATTGCAGATATGAACTCAGTAATTTTAATCTAGGTTAAAGTTCAGAAGTGCTAGAGTCCAACAAACCTCCGTATCATCTGCATTTATCACAGAAACAGTAATAAAACACTTTCATTGTATCATCAGAGCACTGAAGGGTTCCTTAATGTGGCTGCAGCCGAATTAATTTGACCTCAGTTAATCCTGCGCTACATCTGCATAATATCCTGCAGATTCCAGCTCTGTGGAGATTTAATGAAGTGAACACGACAGCCACTTCACATAGAATCAGGACGCACTTAACTGGCAGAGTAATAATGAAAGGGAGAAATGTCCTGCAAACGTATTTCAGTAATGAGTGTTAATAGGTGATGCAGACCAGAAGAGACGAGAAACCGTGGACAAAAATCACGACTTTTATTATGAAGAGGCTCTCTCTATTTGAAGCGCTCACAATAACGTTTAGTTTCATGTAACCCGTATGACTTAAAGCAGCCAAACGCTGTCAGAAAATCAGAACTCTTTCAATCTGGAGTCATTATTGATCCCTTCAATATATTAAAGGCTGTTTTAACTCCTACAGTTTGTTTGTTTTGTCGGATCCACGTAAAAAGATGGTTTGTTTTGTGTTATTGTAAAGTGGGCCAAAGCTCTCGGCAGTAACTGGCTTGCCTTATGTCATTACATCACAGCCTGATTTCCCTCTATGTGGGCAAACTAAGGCCCTGTCCACATGGAGATGAAAACGATATATTGCCATTTTGTTTTGAAAAAGTTTTCTGTAAAGACGGGATCGTTTCAGGACATATCCGCGTAACCACGGAACCACTGAAAATGACTGAAAACGCTGTAGTGCATGTGCCAAGCCTATACGTGGCACTGTAGCACTGCCACGGAAATGCATTAAAAGAGAGAAGAACACAGAAAACTGCCCCAAACTTTCTTCTAGCTGCCTTCCTGGTTGTTCTCCATGTTGTTTTGGTTGGACCCGCGCAGGTGCCTTAAGGGAGCTACGTTGTGTGTGATGTAATCATTTCAAGAAAGATGTGGATAGCTGTCGAAGACGAAATGGTAGTCGTTTACGGATTTGTGCACTCTGGGACCCATTTTCGAAAAGTATCGTTTACAGTCACCCAAACGCTGTTTCTGTGTGGACAAAACGCCAATATGACAAAAAACTTTTGTGTATACTCCTGAATTCGTCTCCGTGTGGACGAGGCCTAAGACACTACAACACGTTACAAGAGCATCTAAAGAATTAGGATATTAGGGTTGTTCTGATACCGATACCAGTATCGGAAATACGTCTGATACTGCTTAAAATGCAGGTATTGGTTTCGGCGAGTTCATGAGTTTATGCACCAATTTGATACTGTTCGGTTTAGCTTTATATTTTGCTTCGTTTTAGCCATGCTAACTGTTAGCGCTATTAACCGGAAATCAATTCTTCTTCGCTGCCACCGTATAGACGGGCTTCAGTTTTAAGCACAGTGGCAGCAAAGAACAACCAAGGGACCCACTGCAGCTGAAAGAATGTTGACTGGGTGACCGTTTTTCTCTGAATGTGATCATAAAAGACCAGCACTGCTGTACAAGACAACAAGTGACACAATTTCTCAAAGTTAAATAACTTCTGAACCATAAATTGTTGCCTCTCATTTGTTTTTCCCTCCGAAGCTAGCCGTTATTTTTTTCCATTGATGGTATTGATGCCTTTAAATCCCTTGCTGCGGTATTTTCAGCGACCCTGGAACTCGTGTGTCTTTAGGGGACTTTAATGATTAAATCCGCGGGGTCTTGAAAAGTATTAAAAGGTGATAAATCAATTTTGGGAAAATTAAGACCCTTAAAAAGTATTAAAAAGTCTTATCACGACTTTATAAAGTCTTAAATCTTGAAAGTATTTTTATTTTATTTTTTATTGTGAAGAGTTTGAGTCCCAAAAACATTGTAAAAGTGTGTGAATTTATTAAAAAACAAAGATGAACAGGTACATAAAAAAATTAGGCTATTGTAGGTGCGTTCGTAAATTGTCTCTGAGAGCGCCAGGGCGAGCTATATCACTGATGTAAATGGTTACAGCTTGAAGTGGCGGTGAGGTATCAAAAAATATTGAGAAGGTCTTGAAAAAGTCTTAAAAAGGTATTAAGATGAACTTCAAGATTCCTGCATATACCCTGAATCCACGCCAGTAAACCCGATATTAAACGTCTTTTTATCCATTTTAATCAAATTAAGATCATTTATTACTGCTAGCTTGAATGCTTACTGCCATATTGTTTCTCTCTGTGAGTGTCCGTCAGCCAATAGCAGGCTGTTCTGTAATCACGTGATGCTGCACAAAATAGCAGAAAGGAGAGACAGAGTTCAATGCACTTGATAATTTATACAACTGTATACATTAAGTTCATATCTCTATACAACAAATGCTAATATGCGAGTTTTAAGTTTTATATTGTATTTGGAAAAGTGCAATAAAGTCTGTATTAAAAAAAGAGAGAGACAGAGAGAGCCTGTGATGCAGCCCCCTGTGTTACTGTTATTTTAATATTTAGCAGCAAAATAACCAGCAGAAAAACAACTTTAGGGTCACAGAGATGCTGTACATTTACAGTTCTATTTATTGAGACATGTTTTGAGTCAAATATAGGTCTTAAATAATTTGCTAGTCTGAACAGTCAGTTCAGAAAGTGCAGACTGGTATGGGATCAGTACTCGGTATCGGCCAATAACGAACACCTTGGTATCGGAAAGGAAAAAATGGTATCAAAACATACCTATTTTTTTACTGTGATTGAATTAAAGAAGTGAAACTATCATTTATTTTAGATTGTTCTTATGAATAGTGAAATATTTGAAGACTTTCTTGTTTTAATGTTGATGATCACGGCTTACAGCTCACAAAAATCAAAAATACGTAACAGCTTTGGTGGTGGGGTGGGGGAAAGAGTCCAACAAGACGTCAGAAGAAAAACAAAAATCAGTCCCGGCCCTCATTTCTTTATTTATTTCAAAGGTTCCACTTCCTGCTCTCAGTTCCCTCATCAAACACATTAATTGATTTCATACCGTAGATTTGGCTCATTAGCACTCTGCTTGCCCACACATGTGAGGCTTAATAAGCTGTGCAGTGGGGTGGGGGGTGGGGGGGCTTGTTAAGCCAGTAGGAGCCGTCCTAATTGCTCCATCAGGCTGTTTGTCCGGTTTATGTGTGGACGTGCTGCCCCACAGGGATGTCAACCTTTTCTCTTCAGTCTTATTGGCTAATTTCCCAAAGCACATGTAAACATGAACGTACATTCATGTGCAGACATGTGTATGAGTGCTGCAGATACATCAATGCCTATTCCTTCTTCATGATGCTAAAGCCTTGGCTCTCAACTGGTGGGTGAGGACCCAAAAGTGGGTTGCAAAGCCATCCTCAGTGGGTCGTGGTTGTGTGCCTGGAGAAAAATATGCAGCAAGAGTCTGTGACTCGCTTTTATTTTGAAGGATATGTCTCCACCTCTTTGTTTTGTCCCATCTTTGTTCACTCTTTGTCCAGTTAGATTTTGTACTGGAAAACATTGCATGAGCTCAGGAATACTTCCAGAAATTACTGTCTGTTAACCAAGCCATCCAGAAATGCAAGTTAAAGCTGGATCATGCAAAGAAAACGCTTTAAGTGAACATGATCCGGAGAACATCAACATCTTCTCTGGGCCAAAGCTCATTTAAAATGGAATGAGGCAAAACGTAAAACTGTTCTGTGGTCATATGGATCAAAATTTGAAATTCCTCAACTACACATGCTGTGTCCTATGTACTAAAGAAGAGAGGGACCATCCAGCTTGTTATCAGTGCACAGTTCTAAAGCCTGCACCTCTGATGGTATGGGGTAGAAAACACTTGGAGTATCATAAAAGGAAAAATCCAGCAAAGAAGACCCAGCACTGCTGAGCAGCTAGAATCCTACATCAGACAAGAAGGGGACAACATTCCTCCCCAGCAACTGGTCTACTCACTTCCCAGACATTTACAGACTGTTGTTAAAAGAA
Source organism: Cheilinus undulatus (assembly GCF_018320785.1). NCBI lineage: Eukaryota > Metazoa > Chordata > Actinopteri > Labriformes > Labridae > Cheilinus > Cheilinus undulatus. The sequence continues at coordinate 6,634,623 of NC_054866.1, forward strand.
GAGGGGATGCTACACAGTGGTAAACATAGCCCTGTCCCTTCTTTTTTAAGTTGTCAAACTAATAATTTTCATGCAATGGTAAAATGTCTCACTTTCAACATATTATATGTTGTTTACGTTCTGTTGTGAATAAAATTGCACCCTGGGGTTAAGTGTCTCGCCCAGGATAAACATCAAAATGTGACCGGGATCAAAACCAGGACCAAACGACTACCTACTGATGCATAGTCGAGCCTTTCAGAAAAACTCCTACTGTTAACCCAGGACTGAGCACACCCTAAAGCAGCTAACACCTTTTAACATGTACACATTTACATTTAAAAAAGGGTTGAAGGCAGGGTTGCCAGGTTTGCAGTTTACCTGCGGAATTGGGCTACTTTTTACATAGTGTCACTGGTTGAGCAGACTAATTTTTGCTGTCTTGTGTATGTGTATTTATTATCTAAAGCAGAATAATCTACTTTATTTACCCTCAAATACAACTAATCAACTAACAGAGAAGCAGGAAAACACAGAACACAGAACCAACCAAAGATCCGCTGTGCCACACTGGCACACAGACATACAGAAGCAGCACACCTGTACGCACACAATATATACAGTACTGTGCAGAAGTTTTAGGCATGTAGAGCGCTAACGGTTCTTCACAGGTCCTGATGTTCCACAACCCTGGGCTGAAGAGAGGAGGGAGGGCGGCCAGAGTCAGTGTCGACACATTTGACATGTACATGTGTCGCTGAGCAGCCAACGTCAAGCTTAACAGCATTTCTTTTGTCCAGACCTGGCAATACACCCAGCAACCACCAACAGTTTTCAGGTGCTTAGAACATACAAACGACAACCAGGGGGTTGTGGCAGCCCTCCTACCTGCCCTAACAGCACCCTAGGCTATGTTTAAGCACCACATCTACCCATAACTCCCTAAAGTTGTGGTTTTTGTTTTGTTTTCATCAGATTATTTTCCCATGCCCTTGGTAATGTACAAAGACATCCAGAGCATGACCTAGGTTGTGTCAATCCTCCTTCCCACCCGATGGGGCCCTCAGATGGGTGTACTCGCTGTTACACGCCTTACTTCAGCCTCAAATTTCAGCCCAAACATGCCTAAATCTTCTGTGCAGTACTGTATGTTGTGTGGCAGAGGTTTTAGCAGCATTTAGCAGCATTGGGCTTGGTTTTGGGCTGTTTTTTATCAGACATTCAGCAAGATTTTTCACTCAGACCTGGCAACCCTGGTTTAAGGGTCGGTGTTAGTCTTGTGTCAGCCTACCTCACATACAGACGCTGTTGTCCTTAAAGCAGATGGCCCTCTTTCAAATCCAGTGTGTGGCTCCTCTCCTGCACGTCATTCCCCGATCTCTCTCTCTCCCTCTCCTAGTATCTGACTTCATCCACTGCCCTGTCTGAACAAAAAACAAGAGCCCAAAATAAATATCAACATAGTCAAATAAATAAACCAAAAGTGGCTGTAAGATGTTGGGATTCAGACGGGAATGATTTAACATTTAAATGAAAGCTTGCTTTTATTTGCTCTCTGATGCACTGAGTAATTAATAAAGAAAATAAGCAGAGATAAAGTAAGCTGAAGGAGGCAGGTGAGGACACAGAGGCAGACTTTATTGGACAGCCGTTTCAGAAAATTTTGGAGACTGAAGTCAGAATTTGAGATTAAAGTCAGAACTCTTAGGAAAAAAAGTGATTAGGTCTGAAATAACATGCCTTTTTGGTTTGTTTGTTGTATTATTCCCACATATGGATCACTGATGTGTGGGTGTTTTTCAGTGGTTGACCACAGCCCTAGAAAACACGGTGACGAAGGTTAAACACTCCAAATCCAAAGATCCATCAGTAATTCAACATCCATCAAAAGTGAAACGCTGCTGGTGAACAGGCTGTATCTTGTTGGTGAGCTCCCAGGCTTAAACTGATCTGCTAAACTGTTCGATCAATAACCATCAGGGCAGCGAGGCGGCCCCGCACAAGCCTCTCTAACGGCGAGCTCCATGCGTGGAGTTAGATGACCTCTTCAGAGGTTAAAAGAAAACCTCCACTCTGATGACTTCCTGCCTGAAAAGGTTTTTATGTTATGTCCATTTCATGGATCATCAACTCCAAATTCAATTTCCTCACTGACCAAAGGTGACCAAGAACTAAAGAACACTTTTACCCATAATCCTCAGCACATACTGCACTAATCCCAGTGTTAATACCTCCACTTGTTACTAATTCAACGCTGATGCAAGCCAAAGACATAAAATAAAAGGACAGGATTAAATGGACCAGCGCTGACAGACTGTAAAGCTTTAGAGTGGGTCTGAAAGAGACAGCAGCCTCAGAGAATCACAGTAAAACCACGTTTTTATTTTATCTCTCTGGTGCAATCATTAAAATACAGCTCCTTTTAAATAAAAATACTGCCTCTGGAGGGAAAATTAGTTTAGTTTATTTGCCTTATTTTAAGATGGGGGGGGGGGGGTGAAAGACAAAAAAACAACATCAACAAAGGAGAGCAAACCCAATGAGCACAAAGTGGGATCATGGAACTTTTAACTGGGAATTATGTCATGATTTAAAAAAACCATCAGATTCTTATTAAGCTATTTAAGGTGGATTCATTTGTTTGTTGTCCTTTAAAGATTTCCAATAATTGGTGTTAAACTTTGATGTTAATGTTTGTCTCTCAGACTTTTACAGTGAGTGTGTATGTGATAGAGTGTTGAGACCGTCCCAGTGAGATCAAAGCAAAGAGTGCAGGGAAAGTTTCGTACGCCCACAGTTAAGAATGAAAACCAGGTCATTGAGTTGTAACACATTCACTGTTAACACCACTGAGGTACATAACCTGACACACCAGATGGATTTGTTTCCCACGTCCATCTGGTAAACCACTCATACACAGCGTTTGGGAAAGGGCAGAGGATTTGATAAAAAAAAAAAAAAAACTCAGAGGGCGATTGGATGAACGTTCTGTCTGTCACATCTTTACGGGCCAATCAGAGCAACAAAACGTGACGTAGCCGCGACTGAGGTGAGCCCCTATGAGGAGTAAACTCCACATAGAACTTCATAACGTGAGCCATGGCAACTGTAGACATGTCAGTACATGTTTTTTGTCGTTTTTTGAAAAGAAAACAACTCACTGCTGTTCTTTGTTCTGCATTTAACAAAGAAATGTCGTCAGGTTCTGATAAAACTGGTGCTTTAGCCGCGTCTACGCTAACGTCTTCCACCATAATTAAACTAGTCTCTTGTGGGTCAAACGCCGAACGTTGAGTGCCGCCCGATCTGCACGCTGCAGTCAAGGGCTTCTCCCCAAAAGTACTGCCCCTCGACGCTGATTGGTCCTGTCACTTTCTAGCTGGGCCCAGATTGTTCAGACAGAAGATGGATTCACTAGTGAGAAACACGTAAAGTTTTGATGAAAAATCAAAGGCTAAATCAATAAGTCATGATCTCAAAATGTTAAAATGCTCTCTTAAATTTTGGATCAATATAATGACTGCCTGTAATCTTCTTCCTCTGCCTCAGGACATGTTCTCCTAGTAGATGCTGATATTTCGGACTCTTCCTCTCAGTGTGCTCCCTGCCGTGCCGTGGTATCTGTTACAGCTCTAATTCCACCCCCGTCTATCAGCCCAAACCGTCACTTTACAGCTTCTCGCTCCCAGCTTTCTCATTGCCACTTGATCAATTTTCTGCCCCGTCAAAAGCTATTAGCCCGTCACAGCCTCTTCCACGGGTGCCGGGCGGCGGAGAGGGACAGTGACAGTATCGGAGAACACAGATCATATGGCGGCGTAAACATGCAGAGACAAGACAGACATGGCGTGACTAACACAGAGTCACAACAAGCAGTAACGAGGGAGAGAAGGCAGCACGCCATCGGGGTGTTTCCTCTCCTCTCATTTAGTCTGTTTACTGATGAACATAATGCAGAAGAGGAGCAACAGGTAAGTGAATGAAACTGAAGCTCTGTAAGTCCTCGAGTTAGTGGAGGAACACTGAAGGCTTAAAGGCAGCAGGTGTCTGCTCTAACTACATGGATGTTTCACACCGTCACGCCACAATTACACATGTTGGATCTGCTTGTCAAAGCCCCACGCCACTGTAAAAATAACCACATGGACAGGCGAGTCTTTGTAATAATACATTTCTACTGCAGGGTATACCAACAGGCGTGTTATTGCAGACAAATTAGATAACAAATGTTAGACTTCATCAGGACTGGCCACTCTCATCAACCCCCCACAGCGTTTCCATCAGAAGATGCGTTCGCCGTCCTTTTCCCACTCATCTGGCCAGTGATGGCTGGAGCACGCTATTTAATGATCATGAAGCAGACGTGTTAGATGCTAATATTTCTTATCATCCATACAACTCAACCATCAGGACAAATGTCCAGCTATCCATCAAGACTTTAGGACTGAAGGAGGCCAGATGGGGGTTGTTTGGTTTGAAGTAGGTTAAAATAATGAATGTTATTGGAATATTACCAGCCATAACCATCACAGATTTGAACGCTAACCTACAGATATAAAAAAGCAGCCATGGAAGTATACAGGTGGTTATGTCTGGAGAAAAGTAAGTTAAACTGAAAAAAGAACATTACAGACAAAAGCAACTGTTGAAAAAGAAGAACTTACATTTAAGGCCTTTACACACCACAGGCAATGCAAATATGTCTTCTGACTTTGATGCTGTCAACCTTTAAACCATTAAAGCTTGAAAACACAAATAATAGAAATTTTTTGGAGCTGAAATGTTTATTTCACTTTCTACTGAAATAAAAAAATCCAGATTTCCATAACATATATATTTTTTGAATCTCATTTGATACATTAGGTGTTTCTGGTAACTGATAAATCCACTTGAGGGTATTTTTTTATTATTTATCAGATTGTATTCAGAGTTTTTTTTTAGTAATTTATTGATCCTATTGTTGAGATAGAGGTATGATAAAAGTGTGCATCAAATATGGTACAACAGGCAAGTGGTTCTCAAATAGGGTTACACGTGCTCCTGGAGATATGTGAAGGCACTCCAGTTGGTACGTGGAATTTTAAATAAATGTATGCTATTTATAATATAGCATGCATGCAAAAACATGTTAAAATGACTAAAAATTATTTCAATAGAATTCCAGTGTAAAGGACTTTACACATTAAGGGCGGTGGGAAAAAACGGCACTAAAATGCAAATAATTTAGAGGTGAATTTTATTGTGCCTTTCTATGCACATCAGGAGCGACACAATTTTGCAAATAAATGTTGCACATTCTACAAAAAATTCATGCTGCAAAAGTGTGCGCTGTTTCCTCCTGTCCTCTGATTAGAGATGTTACGTTCATGAACGATCCGAATCTTTTAAATGGCTCTTTAACATGAACGACAGGAACCAAGCAACAGTTGTGAGCCGTTCGTTTATTTTTATCCCTATGTTTCTCACAGATGCACACTCAAGCTCCTCCTTTGCTACTCGACAGAGTGAGAAGACTATACACCCAAGGACAGTTCAGGAGTCCTCTGCAGGGCTCAACTTTTTTACAAAGCAGCTATATGCACTCTGGGACAGGTCACCAGTCCACTGCAGTGTTAATAGTAGTACTAGTAGGCTGTATGCACATTTTCCTCTCATTTATTATAGTTTTATCTATTTTCATGACACTTGAAATATTGTTTTGTAAAAGTATTGAGTTTTTCTATCAAAATATTCTTGTGTGAAATGTTTTCTCTAAAATCACTCAGGTGTACTACATACATGTATGCAATACTAACAGTACAGAACTACTGCGGTATATATGTATATTTTTCTTTTGTATAGCCTACTAGATTTATTAAAGATGCCTTCAGTGATTTTATCACCAATAGAATATATATTTATGGGATTTTTGAAAGGTTATTTGAAAGGAACGGATCCACAAGATCCGGCTCCCTTCAAAGAGCCATAAATCCCGTCTCTGCCTCTGATAAATAGTGATATATATTAACCAACACATCCAATCTCATCACCTTGGACTCCAGGTTGGCTGACTCCTGGCTCCAATTAGCTCTTGGAGAAGTCATTAGCCTAGGGGTTCACATACTTTTTCCACCCTGCACTGTGAATGTTTACATGTTTTGTTCAATAAAAACCTGAAAACATATCATTTTTTGTGTGGTATTAGTTCAAGCAGACTGTGTTTGTCTATTGTTGTGACTTAGATGAAAATCATAACACATTTTATGACCAATTTATTCAGAAATCCAAGAAATCCCAAAGGGTTCACATACTTTTTCGTGCAACTGTATGCGCAGTTTTAAAGTTGATTAAATGTATTATTTCTAAAAATGTACTGTCTCCTAAAAACACCTTGTGGGTCAGATGAAATCTGCTTATTGGCTGGGCTGTATGACAAAACTAAAGCCCTTAATGCATGGTGTGCCTACAGTAGAGGATGAAAGATCATCCCTACTAATCAATCAAATAAGACACAGATACACAAAATCTATATTATACAAAGTGGAAGTGACTGGGAACCACAGCAACTCAGCCACGAAGTGGTAGGCCACGTAAAATGACAGAGCTGGGTCAGCAGCTGCTGAGGCGTGTAGTGTGCAGAGGTCACTAATTTTCTCCAGAGTCAATCGCTACAGATCTCCAAACTTCATGTGGCCTTCAGATTAGCTCAAGAACAGTGCGTAGAGAGCTTCATGGAATGGGTTTCCATGGCCGAGCAGCTGCATTCAAGCCATACATCACCAAGTCCAATGCAAAGCGTCAGATGCAGTGGTGTAAAGCACGCCGCCGCTGGACTCTAGAGCAGTGAGACGCATTTTCTGGAGTGTTGAATCGCACTTCTTCATCTGGCAATCTGATGGATAGGTCCGGGTTTGGCAGTTGCCAGGAGAACGGTACTTGTCTGACTGCATTGTGCCAAGTGTAAAGTTTGGTGGAGGGGGGATTATGGTGTGGGCTTGTTTTTCAGGAGCTGGGCTTTGGCCCCTTAGTTCCAATGAAAGGAACTCTGAATCTTTCAGCACACCAAGAGATTTTGGACAATTCTATGCTCCCAACTTTGTGGGAACAGTTTGGGGATGGCCCCTTCCTGTTCCAACATGACTGTGCACCAGTGCACAAAGCAAGGTCCATAAAGACATGGATGAGAGAGTTTGGTGTGGATGAACTTGACTGGCCTGACCTCAACCTGATAGAACACCTTTGGGATGAATTAGAGCAGAGACTGAATTGAAGCAGTTATAGCTGCAAAGGATGGACCGACTTCATATTAAACCCTATGGATTAAGAATGGGATGTCACTTAAGTTCATATGCGAGTCAAGGCAGGTGAGCGAATACTTTTGGCAATATAGTGCATGTGACTGTGTTTGGAGCTACTGAGTTGTGGTGGAGGGTTTCTTGGGCACAGTTTAAAACAGTAATGTTAAAACATAATAGACGTCTACTGTAGTAAATGCTGAGTTAAAATCAGTGCACACTCATCAGGTAAAGAAGGAAAATAACTCCTGGATGGAGAGCAAAAAAAAAAAACAACAACAAAAAAAAACCCTTGATATTCTTCCACACCAAAGAACTGAACCCTTTTTAAGCTTTCATCAGGTAGAAAGTTGTGCAAATTATGTGTAATTAGGAACGTATGATTACACTAGAACATTTTAAATGGTCTTAAATAAGTTACAGCAGCAATTAAAAGGAACGCTGAATCAATGTGACAACCTTTCGTTCTTTAAAAGTCACTTTGTAAAGTCAATAGCAGTAAACAGTAGTCAGTGAGTCATTTTGACTCTTTATTCCACATAAGCTGAAAGCTTTTTCAGTATAATGACGGGGTACCTAATGTGCCACCTATTCACAGTAATGAGCAGAGACGGCTGTAGGCACTTTAATGGTCCAGTCGATCCAAAAAAGACAGATGATGGAGTGACTCCACGCCGGAGTATGTCTTCATTAAGCGCTATCATCAACAACAAGGTTGAGGAAGCAAAGTCAAAGGAAGTGGAGCTTTATTTTGAAGGGTTACCTCATTTGGTGTCATCCTTGGCCTCATTAAAAAAACATCATCATTATTACTATTATTTGTTTTTCTTTATTTACTGCTGATTCACTCTGAAAGGATCGGGGTCAATGTGATGGCATCAGCTTTAAACAGAGGTCCCCACCACTGGACCATGAGAAGGCCGTAGGGCCGGGCAACGTGGACCCAGAATCCCGGATGGATATGAAAATAAGAAATATAATGTACGATATGATTCCAGTGAAATTCAAACCATTTGGAAACCTGCCTGATACCACAGCAACAACAACAGAGGTCCTACCTAGACTAAGAACATTAGGCAATTTTAATGATCAAAAATGCAGATTAACTCTTGTGTATTGTCTAAATTGTGCAAAAAAGTTGGCAACATTTATATTTACCAATGTGGATAAACTCATCTACCCTCTTTAAACCATGTGTGTTAAATTGATCAAATCTCTGCTATTTTAATGCTCAGTGGTGTCTAAAGGCAAAATAAACAACCGGGAGCGAGGGTCTCCATAAATTGCAAAAAATAATTTGCAACATTTGGAAAAGAGCGGACAAGTGGTGAGGATGAGGTGTTTCATTAAACTGCACTAAGTCATTGGCAATATTTGGGAAAGTCTTGGGAAAATGACAAGGAGCATGAATGTCATTAATTTGCATAAAAAATAATTGGCAACATTTGGAAAAGTGGGTTAAAATGTAAAAGAGGGGCATTCTTGAAATTGCACAAACATGTTGAGAACATTTTCCAGAATCCCTTCACTGGCAAGGAAAGAGCAAATTTACTTTGGTTACATTGAGCAGTGTTTGTAGAAGAGGCAAGAAACTTAGGTTACTATAAATTGCACAAATATTTAGGCAACTTTGGAATAGTGGGTGGAAATACTGAGGACTGAGCATTTCATTAAGTTGCAGTAAGTACTTGGCAATATTTGGAAAGGTGTGGGGAACTGACAAGGAGCAGGAGTTTCATTAAGTTGTATAAAAACTTTGGCAACATTTGGAAACATGGGTGAAAAGGTCGGGGGATTGTTGAAGTAACATTGATATAATAGCAACCTCAGCCAAAGTTGGTGGATATGGTGTAGAATTGCATTAATTGCACAAATACGTTGAGAACATTTGCCAAAATTAGTGTATGCTCTAAAGGGGCATTTATGTTGGCAACATTTAGCAGTGTTGGTAGAACTAGTGAGAAAACCATGGTTTCCATAAATTGCACAAATATGTAGGTAACTTTGGAAAAGTGTGCACTGGTTGGTAGAGAGTGATGAACACAATAAGTTGACAATATTTGGGAATGTGTGAGGAACTGACAAGGACCAAGAGTTTTAAAAAGTTGCTTAAAAAATAATGTTTGGTAAAGAGGGTTCTTTACATTGCATAAATATGTTGGCAACCTTAGGACAAATTTGTGGAAATAGTGGATAATAATTTCATTAAATGGAAGAAACATGTGGACAACATTTGCCCAAATTTGTTTACTAGCAAGGAGATAGTGTTTCCTCTAAAAGTATATTTACACTGGGTACGTAAAGCAGTGCTGGTGAAACTAGCAAGTAGTTGGCAATATTTGGGAAGATGTGGGGAACTGACAAGAAGCAAGAGTTTTAAAAGTTGCATAAAAATACTGGCAACATTTGGAAACATGAGTGGAAATTTCAAGCTAAGGGGTTTATTTTAAAATCTTGGCAACTTCAGGAAAGTTTGGTGGAAATTGTGAGCAGGAGTTTCATTCAATTGCATGAATACAGTGCTTAACAAATTTATTAGACCACCACCAAATTAAGGTTTATGCCACAGCTGCCCTAAATGAACAGCATTGGTAATCACCAAAATCATGTTTTATGTTTCTGCAATGGTTAATACACCAATATGTAGAAGCTCTTTAACCCAAATGATATTTTTGATGCTTTTAATTATTATTGTTATCCATGAATTTTCAAATGTACTGATTTACAAAAAAACTGAAAAAAATAGTAAAGCACATTAATATTTCTTGATTAATATGTCAAATTATAGTTATTTACTTTCATTCCTGAACAGAAAAATGAGTTTTAGTGGTTGAATGTTATGCTTGATTCATTTCTGACTTCTCAGAGAAGCCCAGTGAGCCAGCTCAAATTTGGGTATAAAAATGTGAATTTAGTTTGAAATTCCTCATTCCTGTTCAAAATGGTAAAACGTGGAGAGCTCATTGAAAATGAAAGAGTCCGCATTAAAGCACTTCATGATGCTGGATGGTCTCTGAGACAAATATGACAGGTGGTCTAATAGATTTGTTAAGCACTGTACGTTGACAATATTTGCCAAAATCAGTTCACTGGCAAGGAGAGAGTCTTTCCTCTAATGAAACACTTACATTAGTTATATTATGCAGTGTTGGTAGAAGTATCAAGAAAACTATGGTTTCCATAAATTGCTCAATGAGTAGGCAACTATGGAGTAGTTGGTGGAATGGGATAGGAGTGTTGCAGTAAGTAGATGGCAGTATTTGGGAATGTGTGGGGAAATGTAGAGGACAGGGGGATTCTATAAATTGCATAAACATGTGGCAACTTTAGGAAAAGTTGGTGCAAATGGTGGATAAGAATTTCATTAAACTGAAAAAAACATGTTGACAACATTTGCCAGAATTAGTTTACTAGCAAGGAGATGTTTCCTCTAAAGGTACTGTGTATTTACATTGGTAACATATAGCAGTGCTGGCAGAACTAGCAGGTAAATGGCAACATTTGGGAAGATGTGGGGAACTGACAAGAGTTTCATTTAGTTGCATAAATACATTGGCAACATTTGAAAAAGATAGGCAGAAATGTAAAGGACAGGGGATTTTTTTTAAGCTGCACTGGTATACTGGCAACTGTGGGTGAAGTTGGTGGAAATGGTTGGGAGTACGTATTTTATGAAATTGCACAAATATGTAGAAAACATTTGCCAAAATTGGTTCACTTGCAAGGAAAGAGTGTTTCCTCTAATGGCACATTTTCACCAGTAACACTAAGCCTAGTTGGTAAAACTAGCAAGAAAACTTTGGTTTCCACATGTTGCACAAATATGTAGGCAATGTTGGAGTAGTGGGTGGAACTGGTGAGGACTGTTTCATTAAATTGCACCAAGTAGTTGGCAGTATTTTAGAAAATGGGTGGAAATGTCAAGCCAAGGGGTTTATTTTAGAGTGTTGGCAACTTTAGGAAAGGTTGCTGAAAATGGGATTTTATTCAATTGCACAAATATGTCGACAACATTTGCCAGACTTAATTCAGTGGCAAGGAGAGAGTGTTTCCTCTAATGGGACATTTACATTGGCAACATTTAGCAGAGTTGGTGGAGCTGGCAAAGAAGACGTGGATTTACCAAAATGTCCTGAAAGGTAGGTGCCTTGCCCTCATAATTTTAAAAACATGCATTTAAAGAAGGGAAGTATCAATATCTAACATTAAAAACAGTTTAAAAATGGAGAAGAACAGACAGAAATCTAATAAAGTGAGGGTTAAACACGGTTATGCCACCATGTCTGACAGGATGTCCGATTGCCCTGACCTGGCCCAGGTTCCAATGGTAAAGGCGAGGGGTCCTGACCTGACCTGGTTCCAGGGCTGTAGGCCATGTTGGGCTCAGGCAGAGAATCTAACCTCTGGTGGCCTGTTGTCTACCTCTGTATGTCAGTCATGGTCTAGCCCCGCCTCTAAATACACAAAGATTGACTGATGTAGAGCTTGCTTAAGAGGCATTTTCTGACTTTTTGAGGGACTTGAACTCCGCAGGGGTCTACAATCAGACTTTATTTTGATGCTGTTTATTCACAAACCGTTTTGTACTTTCTAAGTATAAGAGAATGCACACCTTTACCTTATACCTTGAGGCCCGTTTGTGCCAGAGGCTCCTTCCTCTGCCTGTAGGTAACTCTCCCCATGTTTGTAAAATGGCAGCAGTGCTGTAGTCAGAATATCTGCTCTATAAATGTCTCCGTGGCTGTTTGGAGCTCGCTGCTTTGACTGTATGAATGAGTTCATGTATGACAGATCCATACATTAACATTACCCACCAATCAATATCCTTCTGCCTCTGTGGCGAGGCCGAAGAAAAGCTGATATTACTGACAGTGGCGTCCCTCCTGGTCACTGATCAATGCAGCACTCATGTCATCAAAGATGTGTGGGTTTTGTCTCTGCGTGTCTCTCTGTTGGCATGCGTGTTACAGGCTGTATTCTCCACAGAGAAAAGTGGAGTATTTCTGCCCTACTAAAGGAGACTCTGCGTCTCACAGTCGCCTGATTGTATCTGTATCGACGTTCCAGCTTCACATGATCCTCTCTGATGCATGTAGAAAGCTCTAAATCATGTCAACCTGCATCACGCCTGACTTCATGTGGCTATATTTGTCCATGCATATGCATTATGTATGTGCATGTAAGGATGTTTCTACAGCGCTGGCTGTGGTGTCACGTTTAAGTCCAAATGCATGAGAAACAGGAGAAAATATGAGCGGGAAAAAGGAGGGGAACATGAAGCGGGGCGGGGCGGAAAAATAGATTTTCCCCTCATGTCTTTTGATGCAAATAATGCGAGGTCAATGCAGATCAAATCCATTTGGTCTCTGGAAATATGGTGTAATTAGCTGCTGTAATTAGGGATTGCACAGATGACGCGCTGTGAGATGAAAGAGAAGAAGGGTGATGTGGGCAAAGACACGCTGAGAGAAGCACGACCAGGAAAGGCGGCCATGCAAAGACAAAACGTGGAAGTTACAGCTATGCATCATTTATGTCCCTTTGTCTAAAAACTGCAGAAGTAAATCTTTATCCATGTTTCATGAGGAAATGAATGATTAATGCAGGACTTAAACCTTAACTACACATACTACGACCATATTCTAACATAGTTGTCTCCTCCCTTTGTCATCGATACAAACCAGGTGATGTGGGAAAGGTGACCCTAATGGAAAATCAAAATGACACCACGCTCAGTGGAAAAAAAAGTGCATCCGACCGGTTAATGCAATTAGCTCCATCTGGCTTTCATGACTGATGGCTGAGGTAATGTGTGCTTGTTTTTCCCTTTGTTAATTTGGTTAGGAGAGCAGAGCAATAAAAGACGGAGTGAAAAATCAAAGAAATTCACCAATGAAATCAATAAAATCAGCAGACCAGTGTTGATTTAGCAGCTATTTTACTAAGGCTATAAAAGTATTCATCTCCTTGGATATTTACTCTTTTATTAATTTTATAAATTAATCATGATCAATATACACCACGTTCCAAATTATTATGCAAATTATATTTTTCCTTGATTTTCTCAAATAGTTGATGAAAATGACAGTCAGTATAATTTTCAAGTCATCAACCATTAGAGCATAATTCAAGTTTGTTGAACAAACCTCCCAATAATAACTATTTTATTTTCAAAAATAAAAATAACTCAAAATGCACTGTTTCAAATTATTATGCACAACAGCGTTCAAAAAATTTTATAGGTTGTAAAGAGCTGGAAATGGTCATTTGTTGAATTTGCAGCATAAGGAGGTCATACTTACTGAAATCAAAGCTATTTCAATCAAAAACATCTTAACAGGACAAGTTCCATGTTAACATAGGAGCCCTTCTTTGATATCCCCTTCACTATTCTTGCATCACTGAACTTGTGAGTTTTTGGAAAGTTTTTGCTTGAATTTCTTTGCAGGATGTCAGAATATCCTCCCAGTGCTGCTGTTTTGATGTGAACTGCCTCCCACCCTCACAGATCTTTAGCTTGAGGATGCTCCAAAGGTTCTCAGTAGGGTTGAGATCAGGAGAGGATGGGGGCCACACCATGAGTTTCTCTCTTTTTATGCCTATAGCAGCCAATGGCACAGAGGGATTCTTTGCAGCATGAGATGGTGCATTGTCATGCATGAAGAAAATTTTGCTTTAAAAGGCACTGTTCTTCTTTTTGTACCATGGAAGAAAGTGGTCAGTAAGAAACTTTGCAGAGCTCATTTTCACACCTTCAGGGACCTAAAGGGGCCTACCAGCTCTCTCCTCATGATTCCATTCCAAAACGTGACTCCGCCCCCTCCTTGATGATGTCACAGCCTTGTTGGGACACGGTGGCCATCCATCAACCATCCTCTACTCCTCCATCTGGACCATCCAGGGTTGCACGGCACTCATCAGTAAACAAGACTGTTTGAAAATTAGTGTTTATATATTTCTGGGCCCACTGCAACCGTTTCTGCTTGTGAGCATTGGTTAGGGGTGGCTGAATAGTAGGTTTATACATGACTGCAAGCCTCTGGAGGATCCTACACCTTGAGGTTGGTGGGACTCCAGAGGCACCAGCAGCTTCAAATACCTGTTTGCTGCTTTGTAATCACATTTTAGCATCTGCTCTCTTAATCTGATGAATTTGTCTGGCAGAAACCTTCCTCATTATGCCTTTATCTGCACAAACCTGTCTGTGCTCTGAATCAGCCACAAATTTCTTCACATTATGATGTTCAAGCTTCAGTTTTCTTGAAATATCTAATGTTTTCATACCTTGTCCAGGCATTGCACTATTTGAGGCTTTTCAGCAGCAGAGATCATTTTTCTTTCCCATATTGCTGAAACCTATGGCCTGCTTAATAATGTGGAACGTTCCTCTTAAGTAGTTTTCCTTTAATTGGGCTCACCTGGCAAACTAATGATCACAGGTGTCGGAGAATGATTTCAGTGATCCAGAGAGTCCTGACAAAAAATACCATCCATGAGTTTAACTGAAGAACAAATACCTGAATGTTTATAATACTAAAATCAAATTTGCATAACAATTTGGAACACGGTAAATTTTGAACACGATAGTGTTAGTGTTAGTGAAGAGAAAATCCTGACGTTACTCCCAGTGTAAATTAGTCGTAGAGGCAAAAAGACGGCAAGTGGCGCTGGCTTTAGTGTCCGTACAAGCATCTGCAGATAAAGAGCCTATCTGGGTGAGCAGTCCTACCGTTAAGAGGTGCTTTTCACACCTGGTCTGATCCTCATCATATCTCAGTGTCTCAGTGATCATATAAGCCCTTTTCCTTTTCTTATGCAAAAAAAGACACAAAGCCCCATTCACTTTTGAGAGCCTTTTAAGACAGAAAATAATGAGTATAATGCCAAGAGTATATAACCTTCATTTTCCTTTTTTATGTATGCAGAGACTCACCTCATTAAACACGGTGTAAAGCATGCAGAGACAGTATTAATAGATGAGATGGTGAAGAAATTCTATGTCTTTGCCTGAAGAACAACCACCCGCTCCTTAAAAAGGTAAGCAACACAATGTAATGTCCGTCTGAGCCCACGCCAGTCCTAGTCAATAATGGACAAGATATCTGTGACTCATTATGGTAAGCACTCTCCAAACCTACCACAGGGGAGATCTGAAGTGCCTTAGAACAGTGGTTCCCAAATTGGGGGTTGGGGCCCCTGGAGGGTCACAAGATGCTTTCAAAAAACAAAGAATGTTCTAAATGGTATGTTTTGCCCATTTTTGTTCAGTTCAGTTTGAAACAAAACATGGTCATCTGGTGAGATTTATGCTGAAATCAATGTAATGTTTGCGAAATCCTTCAAATTTAGGTCTGCACATGACTGTTCTTGAATGGCATGGCTATAGCACCCCTAGTGACCATGGGGACCCCCACTCCATATCATCACCATGAAGCAACTCTGCAGAGCACTCTAACTGCTGTTTGAGCGTTCACCTTTTCTGTAGCTCAAAAAATAAGATATTACTTTATTAGTCCCACAAGGGGAAATTCCAAAAAGGCTGTCTCCTGTCTTAACGTCACAATAATAACGTCACTAATGCCCTAATGAGGGTCTGACGTGCCAGAGGGGGCCTCTACAGCCATTGATCCAACCTATGTGCACCTATGGGTGCACTAGGTGGGAACCACTGCCCTAAAGGTTAGGGTAAGGGGGATAAAATTAGAAACAACACTCCACAAACAAAGTAAAACCCAACAAGGTTTGGTACATCACTCCACAGCCAAGGTTGCCCCACTTTAGTGGTCTGCAGCCAGACGCAGGGCCGGCACGTCCATATAGGCGAACTAAGCATGTGACTAGAGTAGCACTCTAGCAGGGGTGGCAAAAATAAGGATCAGAAAATATACAGAATATCCAACCAATTGCAATTTTCCCACTCAGTATAGTAAACACCCTATACACACAATGAATAGCTGAGTCATGTGTCACTCAATCCGCACCCATCAATCAATCATTCCTCCTACACCCTCACCTCCCACCTCTAACCCTTACGAGCCAATGACAGATCAGTTTACTGTAACAAACTATGTTTACATTAAAGGGGACATATGATGCAAAACCACTTTTCCAGGCTTTTCTAACACAAATATGTGCCCCTGGCCTGTCCACAGTCCCCTCAAGTACCAGAAAAATCCATTTCCTCTCCCCCTCTCGTTCTCCACCTTTCAGAAAATGTGTGCTGAAACAAGATTTTACATCTAGTGACCTCACCAGGGGCATAGGCACCCACCCCAAGGTTTGGTTGGCCTCTCCCACTTTGAGGAAAGTTCTGCCCTCCTCTACTGATCCTCTCAGCTACTAGCTGAGATGCTGGATAGCTCAGTGGGTTACCCTGCTGACTACAGTCTGGGAGATTGGTGGTTCAAATCTCAGTCTAAACATTTTTACTAACCTTGCAAAGCAGATGGACTACACCTGTTTCCATGTTTCTCACTGGCGAATCCATCTTGCAAAGCTCCCATCTGAACCGTTTGGGCCCGGTTAGAAGTGACAGGACCAATCAGTGACAAGGGGCAGTGCTTCTGGGCGAGTCAGATTATTAGTTATTATACACACCCATACATTATATACTGTGCACAGCTGCCAAAGGCCCGCTTGTTGACTCAGACTGACTTTAATATTGTTGACAATTTAAGCAGACTTGCTTTGCATAAATCTGTTTGCGTTCTTTTGCATGGTGTTGTGTTGTTTCTTGTTTAGCTGCAATGGGGCTGATATAATATATTTATTAAACCACATGATGTGTAAGTGAGCATTTGTTGTGAAAAGGGACATTGTTGGTGTTTTAGCTCAAGAAGGAGCCTTTGTAGATGTGACGCTGTCCATGGTGCTGAATTGACAGCTGCGGTTCATATAAAGGCATTATTTGTGCTCTAGGCACTGTACATTCTGATGCATTTCGTGACTTTTTCTCTGTCTCTGACTGTCCAGAAAAAACAATGACTATTATCCGTGACCTCAGGGTTGAAGTATTGTTTCTTGTTACCTACAGCTGCAAACTGAATAGCCTCTTGCCTGGATTTGCACAAGCCCAGCCTGGCCAGACGCCTCTCAAAAAATGAGCAGAAATGTTTTGAGGAGAATGGTTTGAGGAAGTTTGAGCAAGAAACTAGATTTTAGAGTGAAACTAAACTTAGAGTTTTTATCACCAATGGTCTAGTTTTAGCTAGTCTTAGTTTTGTCTTCATCATAGAAGAAAGTTAGTGATGAACATTTTTGTAAGTTTCAGCCGATGACATCAACACTGCACGATTCATGGAGAATAAGCACAGTCAAATATTAAATATTTATGTTGCATACTATGAAGTAGAAACTCTCCTTGAGGGGAGAAAACTGTCCTCGATAAATGAAAGTGACATGAATCTCTATCAGTTTGGATTTGATCAAATCTCCCTAGAGTATGGAGAGCAGACATCATAACCCTCCATCAGCATAACAATGCCACAACGTTATCCCGGCTAAATTAAACTCTATTTACAGCCCAGGGTTGTAGAGGTCTGATTACAAACACCGATGTAGAAATGAAGCAAGCATGGAGTGATTAAATGCGTCTACACACTGAAGTCTGTAGTAGCAGCCTTTCACCAGAGTGTTGTGATAACAGACGCTTCGTTTGTGTCTGGCCTGCGACGTGCCGAGCATGAGTCCAAGATTTGTGATAAAAAAAAAAAAGAAGACGACGTCAAAAACGTCCTATTTCTGTTCCCTGGCTGACTCATGAGCCGTGCGAGGGTTTAGCTGGGGAAACTGTCAGAGATCTCCAGCGAGGAGGGGTGGGGGTTTGTTCAGTTATTTTTCCAAACAATGCCATCACACTCCAAGTCTCGTCTGACAATGAGAGTCTTTAGTGTTTCACTGTTCGGCTCTAGATCACACAGTAGTAAGAGTTCTAACAGCTGGAGGGAGAAGTGGAAGGGAAGTGTCTTCATTAAGATAATGACAAAAAAATATATTAGCGTTTCTATACGGGATGTTCCTGGGACGATAGAGTCGATCCAGTTAAATCAAAATCATAATTACATTAGGTTTGCTAATAAAAAATTCAGGAAAATAGAAAAAAACTGGAACATCAGGGGACTATTACAGCTATTAAACATAGTCTGTTGTCATTAGATGCCTTTTTATCTTAGTATTATTTATCCATATGGTAGATCTGCTGAAATAAAGGTCTTCCTTATCCTTGAAGGTATCTAGACTGACCATGGTGAACATTACCAAGTTGTAGTTAGTAAAAAGACAGCACTTTTAAGCTGAAATAACGCCGTTTCCTGTTTACTTCAAACAGATTCCTGCCAATAGGGAAAACGGCTTGCACTGTCCAACAAATATCCAAGCATTGGCCTCCTGTACTTTTTTTTAACAAACCCACACCTGTGGCTGGATGTAACACACCACAACTTTATACCACTGCACTTTTCCCAAAGCAGCCGGCTGCAGCTGGCAAAGTGTTTTGCTGAGAAAACTCCTGCTTTTGCATTCCAGCTGCCGTAGTAGCAGCTCTGTTTTGAGGGCAGCGAAGAAGAAAATTTGAGCTTTCTTCTATTGAGGCGTAGATTAAGTGGGAGGCCTTAGCTGCCAGTGAAAACCACTGCTTTCATTTTATTCACTTGCCAGGTGTTCTGGGAGGCGAGCTCCAAGCAGACTTTAGCTTCTGGCATTAATTGCCTGGCCCAGCAGTGGCTGGTGGGTAGTTTTACCTGTGACATGCTGCTGCCAGCAAACGGTGGCATTTGAGGTGCGTGACATGATGTGATGAGACGTGTTTGACGTATTGTGTCACAATGTGACATGACGTCTGAATGAATCAATCATGTCGTGACAGGATGTGTTGTGACATTATTACATGTGGTGATGTGATGAGATGTAGCTTGTTGTGACGTCATGATGTGACATATGTCATAATGTGACACATCATGTTATGACATGACTGTCTTGACATGTCGTGATGTATCGTGTTGTGATATGGCATATTGGGAAGTGTTGAGTGAAGTCATGACGTGACGTGTTGTGGCATGTCATGATATATCATGTCATGATGTGTCATGGTGTGGCATAACGCGTTGTTATGTATTGTGTTGTGATATGATATGAAGTGTCGTGACATATTGTGACGGGACATATCGTGACGTTATGTCGTCATTTGTCTTGACATGTCGTGGCATATCACGTCGTCTTGTGTGTCATATGACATATTTTGAAGGGTTATAATGTATTGTGTATTGTGTCGTGAGGTGTCAAGACGTGACGTATTGTGAACGTCCTGATGTATTGTATCGTGACGTGACGTGTCTTGACATGTCGTGACGTGTTGTGAGATGTTGTCACATATCGTGACAAGTTGTGGTTTTACATGTCTTGACATGTCATGATATATCGTGTTGTGATGTGATACGCTACATTAGGAATTTAAAGGTTTATGTTTTCTAGAAAGAATGTGTGGTCTCAAATAAAATCCTGTGGTTTTCCAGCTCCAAAATTACATTACAAACTGCTGACCTACTGGGATTTTACACCATCACAACGGTCTCTCGGGACCACAGCGGGTGATGTCAGCTACTGTCAGCTAAGAGCAGCAAACAGAGGCTACGATTTACACTGGATTAACCAAAACCAGATTACAGATTTACAATCATTTCAGACACAGGTAGCTCATGCATAGTCTACTATGGATGGTTATGACTTCATGGCGAATAATCAGATCCACTACGGATAAACTGATGGGATTTTTATACAGCAGGAAGCACACTGTTAATCTGTATCCAAGTGTCAGTTCCAAATCTGACATTCAGACTGAAATTTTGCTCACAGACTCAGTTATCACAGCTGAATCCAGCACTGTCGTCAGCTCCATTTATCTCCATCCTGCTCCAAAGGATGATTAGCTTGGCGAGACTTTAGGGAACACAGCAAGAGAGAGAGAGAAAGAGAGAGACAGCAAGGGATGACTGAGAGCAGAGACGGACAGATGCAGAGGGAGAAGAGAAACCGAGAGCATCTGTTGATTTCGCTCCCGGTGGGAGAATGTTTGTCACCACAAGCTGCTCGGTTTGAAACAAGGAGCCAATTACAGTTAATGCTGAGACCGAGCATATGTCTGGATTATGTGTCTGTGAGATTCAACCCCTCAGAGGGGAGAAGAAGATGGGGGATGTTGCTGAATTAATTTACAGTTCAGCTGAGCTCTCCAGACCCTGAAAGTTCATCCAAGTTATTTCTGAATTTGTTGATTTGTTGGAGAGTCAGAGCATCTTGGGGAGCATTGCCGCATGCTGTCCAGCCTAGAGGTCTAGATAACATTGTTAGATGAATAAAAAGCTGCCCGCACTGTTTCACGCAGTTTTACAGGACGACTGTTAACTTCACACGGTGGTCACTCATGAAGAGCTGTCAAATAAATCTCTGAATGAGACAAGAGAGTAAAGAACAATTACAATCAAGAGTCCTTTGGTGTTTGAAGCGGCTGCTGATGAAAGAATGATAGGAGGCTGATGTGTTATAACAAACGACTCTAACTGTCCTGACCTTTACGGTGTGAAACTACTACTAATACTGGTTTTCAGGATATATTTTTAATCAACTCAACCTGAAATAACACAAATAAAAAACAATGTTTTTTTTTTTTCAACTCTGCTGCTTCATCATGCCAAAGCAGATGAGAGAGGGAGACGCAGGGGCCTTCAGGGATCAGCCTGATGACCACACCAACACACATGCACGTACATGCTCACTGCACAGCCTTTTCAATGAGTTGCCAACTACGGCCTACTTTTAGGCAAAAGTGGAGGAAAATAGCACAAAAAATCCCCAGGGTCACGCAAATTCCATCCTCTGCCTTTGATGATGTCATCCTTTAATGTCTATAAAACATTCCATCCTCTGCCTTTGATGATGTCATCCTTTAATGTCTATAAAACATTCCATCCTCTGCCTTTGATGATGTCATCCTTTAATGTCTATAAAACATTCCATCCTCTGCCTTTGATGATGTCATCCTTTAAAGTTTATAAAACATTCCATCCTCTGTCTTTGATGCTGTTATCCTTTAAAGCTAAAAAATATTTTGTCCTCTGCCTTTGATGCTGTTATCCTTTAAAACTAAGAAACATTTTGTCCTCTGTCTTTGATATTGTTATCCTTTAAAGCTAAGAAACATTTTGTCCTCTGTCTTTGATGTTGTTATCCTTTAAAGCTAAAAAATATTTTGTCCTCTGCCTTTGATGCTGTTATCCTTTAAAGCTAAGAAACATTTTGTCCTCTACCTTTGATAATGTCATCCTTTATAGCAGGGGTGCCAAACTCCAGGCCCTGGGGTCATATCCAACCCATGGAGCAGTTAAATACGGCCTGCAAAATTATGTGATATTTCTGTTATAACTGGCCCACCAGTATGCAAATTTCCTCATGTATAAAAATGTCAACTTACCCTTGATGATTTAAGATATCTCCGTTAAGTCATAAAATCTGAAAAATTATGAAGTAAAAATAATTAGAAAAAAAAGTCAGGAGTGTGGGAAAATATATTGATTTGTGTTTTAATTTCATATTTTCAATTTTGCATTTCACAATAAGGACTCAAACTTGGGATTTTGGCTTTTTATTTTATCTTTTGAGCATTTCAACTCATAATTTTAACCTTTAGAGCCTTTAGAGTCATAATTTAAAATTTTAAGTCATGTTTTGACATTTTTAACTAATTATTTTGTATTTTATCTCATATTTTCAACTCCTGACTTCAACTTCGTAATCCAATACTTTGACCTTTTAGACTCACAATTTAAAATTTTTAATTATATTTTGACTTTTAATTTCATAAATACAAATTTTATTTCACATTTTGACCTTTTAATCTTATAATTCTGACTTTTTAATATATTTGCCTTTTAAAAATATTTTTTCGATATAAATTTTATGTTTTGACCTTTTTGAACTAATAAATTTACTTTTCTCAGGTTATGAGACTTTAACCTCAAAATTATTTATCATTGGTGCATGAGGTGGTGGTGGCATGAGGTTGATAGTTTATGGTTAAAAAGGTGAACCTGTTAGGCCCTCAGGTTAGACCTGAATCCAGAATCCGGCCCCTGCTGTGATTGAGTTTGACACCCCTGCTTTAAAGTCTGTTAAAGCTGTTAAAAGGCTCAGCTAGCTTCTTAGCTCAGTCCTTGACTTCTCTAGTCTAGATGTGTAGCTGGAGGTCTGCAGGAAAATTCACTTTTCTGTAAATTGTAGGGACCATGGTCAACGGATGTAGAAATGTTCTGATGATAACTAAAGTGTGCAGGTCTACCTAGAGCAATGGTTTCCAAACTTTTTTTTGCCCAAGGCACACTAAAAAGCAAGCTAACGTCTCAAGGCGCACCATATTAATGTCCTTGCAAAATAGCCTCTATAGCATGTGTAGCAAGTAGCAACATGTCCCAGTCCCACCTGCATAGCAAGTGCCAGCTACATCAGTTTGATTACAGAGTTTCTTTTTGTAGCATCCTGACACTCTGCAAGTGATGCACTGCAGCTCCCCAGGTTTATCCCCAGTCACCCTGTTCCTATTTTCTCTCTGTCACTCCTATTAAGATGACAAGTAACAAGGGAAGAGGTTGCACAAAGGATGACAAGACACCAGGAGTGTCCCACCAGAGGATATTCTTAATTTTCTTCCACTTTTCTCACTCCCTAAACTTGTTAGCTTGTTTTACAAAGAGCAGTGTGATGCATGGATAATCTCCATACCCATTTATGAATTTTTATGGTCTGACTTGAGCTAACATGGAGACAAAACTATGTGGCTCACAGCTGTTAGAGGCACCATATCTCAGATTTTCTAAGTAAAAGCATGAGATGTCTATTTTTACATGTAAATTTACATTTGCATATTTAACAGATAACAGATGCATGGTGAGTATGCAATGCTATATGATGCAATGTAGCGTAACGCTTGCATGCAGTAAGAACATTGGTTAAAGTCTCTTTAGTTGTTGCATAGTTGTAGTACTTATGTAAAGTCAGACAAGTTTTCAAGGCACACCTAGACTTGTCTCAAGGCAAAACCAGTGTGCCACAGCACACAGTTTAAGAACCACTGACCTAGAGACAGGGCAGATATACCTGCCCCTGAGACCTGAGGATCCTAGAAGCCTAGCTGCTGTCATAGACTGTCTAAATGATATTAACTGCTGGATGGCACAAAACTTTCTACAACTCAATAATTCCAAATCCGAAATCATTCTTTTCAATATTCCAAACTCTCCCAATACAATCACAAACAGCCTTGGTCCTTTGTCTACAAACATTAAATCAACAGCTCGAAATCTAGGAGTAGAATTTGACTCCAACCTCACCTTCACAACACACATCAATAAAGTTATACAGTCATGCTTTTTTTCATTTACGCACAATTGCCAAAATAAAACCAATTCTCCACCAGTCAGATTTGGAAAAGGTAATCCATGCTCTCATTTTTTCCCGCCTGGACTATTGCAACTCTCTCCTGTCAGGTCTCTGCCAAAAATCCCTCTCACGCCTTCAACTGGTTCAAAATGCAGCAGCTAGGCTTCTAACTGGTTTTAACAGACGACATCACATCACCCTGATGTTAGCATCTTTACACTGGCTACCCATTACTTCTAGAATTGATTTTAAGATTTTACTTATTACTTTTAAAGCACTGAAGGGTCTGGCTCCAGAATATATTACAGAACTTTTATTCCCCTATGTCCCAGCCCGCAGCCTCAGATCCTTGGGTGGGAACCTCCTGGTCGTTCCAAAGTCGAGACTCAAATCTAAGGGTGACAGGGCCTTCTCCATCAGAGCCCCTCGACTTTGGAACAACCTGCCCTAGGAGATAAGGCATGCAGAATCATTGACATCTTTTAAATCACTTCTTAAAACTCATTTTTATAGACTGGCTTTTATGTGATGTCATCTTCATCTTCTTCTTATTTAATTTTTATAATTTTTATCTTCTCACAGATTCTTACATATTTTAGTTTAATTTCCTCTTAATCTCTCCTTTACTGCTTCCCCTTATGTTTACCTCTGTTATAATACTTATCAATTTTACTGCTTTTACAGTTTTAGAGCTTGTTTCGCCCTGTTTTAATATCTGTTTTTGCCCTCTTATTTACATTTTACTGTTTCTCTTTTAATTTCTTATGTCTTTAATTTTGGTCCTCTCGGTCTCAGCCTGTGTAGCTGGGTTCCTGCTTTGCCTGGGTTCCTATCATTTTATGGTACTGATGTCTGTGTCTTGCCTGCATCCTGATGTTCATGATGTCTTAGCTGTGCAGTATAGTTTCATGTCTGCACTCTGACTGATGTCTGTGATGTCTTAGTTTGCATGGCATCACAGGTCATCTAGGTTTGGTTCTATATTGTTGCTCTTTATCGATGTAGATGAATTATTATCTGTCTACATGTCACGTTCTGTTTCTTGTCTTTTGTCTGGGTTGTTGCTTTGTTTTTGTACTTGCTTCCGCACTTGTCAAAGCACTTTGTAAACCCATGTTTTTAAAAGTGCTATACAAATAAAGATATTATTATTATTATTATTATTATTATTATAGAGCTTTAACAGACAAACTTTACTTTGTTCATATTGATTTATAACTTCACCTCTTCTTCACTTCCTGACCCACCATCTGACTTTAGCACACTGTCACAAGCATATTGAACAGCAAAGCCAAAAATCAAAGCAAATTTGGTAACCGTTACTCTAATCTGCTGCTCTTCAATCCCGACAGCCTCTGCTTCAGTGTTTGCACACGTGCCTGTATGTGTTTTTGCACGTGTGCATATTTATGTTTTGTGCACGTGTGCGTGATAGTTCAACCTCCAACAGTGCTGTTAGAATTCACACTTCTCTCACTCTTAGCAGCTCTCACTTTTCTTGCGATGTAATTTTCACGTCGTGTGCTGCTTGTTCCAGTTTTAACTATTTAAAGGTAGAAGTGTCTACAGCTCTTTTCCTTCTGTCTTCAGGTCTTTTTTTATTCTCCAGTCTTGATTTTTAGTGGAGTAGTTCTGAGGATCTGAACATGAATCCTCATTAATTCAGCCTTTTTTAGCAACATCAAACTTCTTTTATGTGAAAATAACTTCACAGACTCTTTGGACCGTCTTCTGCTTCCCTTCTTTAAAAGGAACAGTTTAAGCTCCGTACCTGTGAACAGGTGAGAGCTCTGAGCTCCCTCTGATGCCTATTTTAATAGGGATTTGATGCTTTTGATTCCTAGTGTTGGATGCTATTAATAGCCTGTGTCTCTGGGTTGTGTTGAGGGATGGAGAAGCCAGCTGCATTTAACATTATCCCGCTCCGCTCCTGAGGGCCTCGCTGAAATCGCACACATGGGCCGTGAAATAAGCAATCTGCAGGGGATCTTTGGGGCTTGAAGCTTGCAGCGATGCTCTGTTTGGAGGGCCGGGGTCATCGGTTTTGGGCTCAGAGCATGGATGGGCTGAGATAAGAGCTTGTTGTTTTATGTATTGGCCTCTCTGGTTAGTGTCACTGTCACCCCACTTAGCCTCGCCATGTGGAGGCATATTAGAAATACATGCTTTGAAAATGAAGGTGAACAGCAGGGCGGCCTCTCTGTGGTTAAATATTACCTGTATACATCCAACATCAGATGATGGGCTCACCTCAGGACATTCGCCACAATGTCCCCGATCCACAGGAGGATAGCACCATTACTGGCCTGCTGGGGAGGTAGAAACAGGAATTTAATCTCCTTTTACAGCCCGGTGAGTCAGCCAGCAGAGTGTTTGTTGTTGTCTTTATTCCTGAGTGAGACGGCCGGTCCACTGGGAGGAAGAAAAGCCCACTATGACCTTTCACTAAAACGCCATGCCTTCTGGTTGGCCTTTTTCCTTTAGTGCACTCGTGCAGGCTAAATGGAGCCCTACACGCCCACGCCTCTACCCCTGCCATCTTCTCTGGAAAAGGAAACATTTCAGACAAAAAAAAGGAGCCGTAAAAGTGCAAACACTTCCTCAGCTGACGGGGCGTCGTGACAGGCTGTAATTTTTTTCATTCTAATATTAGAAAAGACGGAAAACGCATGAAGGCTGCTGTTGTTAGACAGATTGTTCAAACAGAAACATTTCAGATGGAGATGCATTTAAAGCTCAGGGGACAATTTTTTTAGCTTAAATTAATCCTGACAACCTTGGGTGGTAAAGAAGACCAAGAGGAAAAAAATAGGTACATTTTCTTTACTCATTTTAATGTTTGCGACTGGAGATTATAGGTATCAGCTGAGATTAGGATGATAATTCAGGCCAGGAGTTTGACTGTCCTGTCCACATGAAGCGCTGAGATTAAGGCCAACTGTGTCCCTACTTCTAAAGCTCTTTTTTTTAGCTAAAACAACACTGCAAGTATGGAAAAATCATGATGACTTTGATGACGATTTTATTTCTAATTCAAAATGATCTGTAATAATTGTGAATTGCAAAGCAATTAGGATCGAGTGGTATCCAGATTTGTATTCCTTTAAATCAGGGGTGGTTTTTAAGAACCACTGATTGCAATCTTCAGCACATCCACCAACATAAAGTAAAATACGGTGCATCCGGAAAATATTCAGACCCCCTTCACTTTTTTCATTTTTTGGTGTTTTTCATTGAGGATATCTCTGTCTCCCAACCCTGCTGCTGAAAAGCACCCCCACAGCATGATGCTGCCACCACCATTCTTTACTGTTGGGATAGTTTTGAGCAGGTGAGGAGGAATGCCTGGTTTCCTCCAGATATAACATTTAGAATTAAGGTACAATAGTTCAATCTCAGTTTTATCAGATGAGAGAATCTTATTTCTCACAGACTGAGAGTCCTTTAGGTGTTTTTTACAAACTCCAGGTGGAGCTCAGGAGGATCAAAGGCTCTCTGGAGTTCGGTCAGAGTGGCCCTCAGGTTCTTGGTCACCTCTCTTACTAAGACCCTTCTCCCCGATTGCTCAGTTTGGTCAGGTGACCAGCTCTTGGAAGAGTTCTTGTTGTGCCAAACTTCTTCCATTTGTGACTTGGGAACCTTCAGTGCAGCAGATTTTTTTAGTAGTCTTCGACAGATCTGTCCAACAATCCTGTGGCTGAGCTCTACAGGCAGTTCCTTTGACCGCATGGCTTGGTTTTTGCTCTGATATTCATTGTCAGCTGTGAGGCCCTCTACAGAGAGGTGTGTGCTTTTCCAAATCATGTCCAATCCTTTTAATTTAGCACAAATCAAGATGTAAAATCCATCAGAGAAATGGATGAAACCTGAGGGAAATTTCAAGTGTTTTTGCAAAGAGTCTGAATACTTATGTCAATGTCATATTTCAGTTTTTACTATTAATACATTTGCAAAAAAATAGCAAAGTTATCCCATAATCTATTGAGTGCTGCAACAAATTCGAGGAGTTTCTGAAGTTGTGATCTTGTGTGCTGAAAACAGATCAGTATAAAGACAGAGCAGAGTTCATGTGTGTGAGTGTGATGGATTAAGAGTGTGTTAAGCCAACCTCTGCTCTTGACCTGTGGGGCAGCCGAGGCTTCTTATCAGCAGCAGGAGCAGCAGCTCCAGTGATCTATTGCATTGTTCGCTCACCATATCACTTTAATTAAACACCATTGATTCCACAGACGCTCCCTCTACTGACGGCCCCCTCTAAAGTCCTTCTCATACTGCTCCTAGTCCTGAATGTGAAGATTCTCACTACTCTGCTCTCTGTCCTCTGAACTGCAGTACAACCGTGGACATTAGAAAGTACTGAGTGATGTCAGACATGGAGTTACTGAGGAGGGCTCTGGAGGCAAATCTGTAGCAGTCCCTGTCTAGAACAAACTTTAGATCAAACTAACAAGGGTTGGGTATCATTTGGGATTTTCCTGATACCACAGTTACAGTTATGGATGGACCGCCATCATTTGGACTGCTAATATGAAAAGTTTTGTGCTGTTTACAACTATACAAACAGGCCAAATTGTGACCAAAAAAAAAATTCCCAAAATACTGACAGAGGCCAAAATATTTTAGAAAGCTACCAGAAATGTCAGCAGCCATGGGTTAAACAGCTGCCTAAACTCTGGAGCCAGAAAGTGCTTACATATGGTCCATTTCCACCAAGTGCAGTTTATCATAGTGTTCTTCATTGTGTCTCAACAGCTCATGCCCATCCTGCCTCGCTTATTATAGTGGGAAATCCAACTGTTTTTAGAGATCTGGATCATTTGGCTCAGCTCAGTAGTAAGAGCAAGTTTTTTGGCTCCCAAACCAGTTTGACTTTTAAATGTGGATTAAATAACCAAAATGGAAGAAAAAAAAATTGGCTCTCAAACAGGAGTCAGCTTTTGTCATTCATGTAAGCGAGCTGGCTCGTAGAACAGGCTTATTCATAAATGACACGTCATCACTCAGTCTCATACACATACCAACAATCTTTCATTTTGTTGACTGTATTTCCACTCAATCTTCCAAAGTTGCCAACTATGGACTACTATGTAACAAAGATGTAGGGAAAAGCCTCCAACATCCCCAGCTTCACCAACATTCCATCCTCTGCCTTTGATGACGTCATTCTTTAAAGTTGACAAAACATTACATTCTTGCCTTTGAAGATGATGTCATCCTTTAAAGTTTATCAAATATTCTGTTCTTGCCTTTAAAGATGATGTCATCCTTTAAAGTTTATAAAACATTCTACTCTTGCCTCTGAAGATGACGTAACCCTTTATATCTATAAAACATTTAATTGTTGCATTCTGCATGCAATCAGGTCCAGACCCCCAGTTTTCATCCCAGTCTAACTGGTACCCAACAAGGTTTATAGTCTAAATAAAATGTCAGAATTTCCATTTAAAGCATTTTTATGACAAAATAGGGGAGAAACGCTATTTAAGGGCTCAGCTAGCCTCTCAGGTCAGTACTAGACTGTTGTCTCCCTTCATCTGTCTAGACATGTATGAGGTCAGAACTCATTAGTGGCATCAAACAGTTAATCTGTTTCAACATGGCATCCGTCAGCTTGGACATTTCATGCTCCAATGCGGAACTTGGGTTTGGACTTAGTAGACCCCTTTCGCACTACTAGTTTCCTTTTGGCTTTCATCAGTAGTGGTCACAATGCCTGGGTGGTAGGGTTCGATGGGCCTATGATGCCAGTAGAATTCCATATTGTAGCTCTGTAACAGGTTTTAACAGTGTGGCATTGTTGGCACTATGCCAAATGCCCAGCCTGGAGGACCAGCGGATCACTCTTTTTAAGGCCTCTACCCTTCAGTTTGGGTGACCCTATCAGACTGTGCTCCCGCTTGCATAACTCTAGGGGTCACTGCCATGCGCAAGGTGTCTGCGCAACATGCTACAAAGGACAAAGGGAGGTTTCCACAAAGAATAACACATCTGGATTCATCTGACCACAGAACAGTTTTCCATTATGCCTCAGTCCATTTTAAATCAGCTCTGGCCCAGAGGACATTCCCGCGTTTCTAGATCACGGCCAACTGTGTTGATGGACAATGATTTCTAAAACTGTTCCTGAGCCCATGCAGTGATTTCCAGTGCAGAATCATAACTGTTTTTAATGCAGTGCCTGAGTCCCCAAAGATCACAAGCATCCAATATTGTCCTTCAGACTCATTATCCTTGTGCACAGAGATTTCTCGTGATTATCTGAATCTATTGATATGTTGGACTGTGGATGGTGGGATATTCAAAGTCTTCACAATTTTATATAGGAATGTTTTCTGAAATTGGTCCACCATTTTAGACAGCTTTCCATAGATAAGTAAACCTCCTGTCTTAAATGCTCCTTTATACCCATTTATGTTACTTATGCAAAATCACATTTTCAGGCTTTTCTAACAAAAATTTGTGCCTCTGGCCTGCCCACAGTCCCTCCAAGAATCAGAAAAATCCATTCCTTCCCCTTCTCTCTTTCACCACCTCTTAGAAAATGTGTGCTGAAACGAGCCGTTCACAGATTTTCCCCTCATGATGTCATGTTGTGAGTTAGCCCCACCCCCAAGTTCGGTTGGGCCTTCCAGCTCGGAGGACAGTTCCTCCCTCCTCTCCTGATCCTCCTCTCAGCTGCTAGCTGAGTCGAGGACCAGGACAGCTAATACATAAAGCTCCACCCATTTCCTGAAAGGGATGGAGTCAGGGGCGGAGTCAGATAGATCATTAACATTTAGAGCCACAGACACAGGAACAGCTCGTTCTGAGTAGGGCTGAAACAGAGAGGTGTTTAGACATGCAGAAATCCAATACTGGAGTTTTTTATTTGGCAACAAACTTCACATGCATGTTTTGGGGACCTCTAAGACCAATATGAACTTGTTTTAAAGGCATAAAATATGTGACCTTTAAAATAATTACTTGCAAATGCTCCTTTAGCTGTTTTTCTTTAGAACCACCTACTTTTCCAGCCTTTTGTTGCCCCGTCCCTACTTTTTTGGGAAGTGTTACTGATATTTAAATTCAAAATGGGCTGTTTTTCATGACATGGTAAAATGTCTCTGTCTCAAATTCTATGTTGTTTATGTTCTATTGTGAATAAAAAAAAGTTGTTATGAGATTTGACAATCAATGCATTCTGTCTCTATTTAAATTTTACATAGCGCCCCAGCTTTTTTGGTATTAGGGATGTAAAGCCTTTGAAACATGTTAAAATGGGTAAAGGAAATGATGAGTGAAGGTCCCTCAGAATCCCTAACTGTTCCATCTACATTTTTATGCTCTCATATATCATTTTAAATCCATTTTAGGACCGTTTTCCCTCACCTGCTATTTAGAAGTAACTCCACAAACCTAATTTTCATCCAGATTTGTGCTGATGGTATCATTCACCGACCATCGCAGCAGCCGGTCTGATTGCAGGAATATCAACAAGTGGAGCCAAAGTGTTGAAATTCTTGTTTTGACCTGATGGCCGCTGCCCCAGGGAGGACAGTCAATCCTCCGTCTCAGCCGTGGTCTACGATGATGGAGTGCACACTGGAGGGTGATTATGTATTCATGACATTTATATATATCTGACAGTGCTGTGTTATTTCTGAGTCTGAATTGGTGGGGTTTTTTTCTAAGTCATTCACTTTTTCTCCCTCCAAATGAAATTCAGACTGAGCCATGGTTGGAGGGCATTTGAAATGAACTCCTCCGAGGGCCTGCTTAGGAAATGAAATTGCCTTGGCTGTGGCCTTTTGTCACGTAGCTCCTCAGTGCATATTAATGATCAACAGCACGTGGTAACGCACCGCGCTGCAGGACTCGCACAGGGACACATGTCTAATCAGAATCACAGCCAGCGTCTGTTTAAGTATTTCACATTTCTCAAACATTGTCTGTGTAATACAAATGTTTCATGTTTAAAAAAATTCATCACTGTGAGGAAGATTCCCTCATCCAGTCATAGGCAGATTTAACATCCAGCTTTAGTGCTCGAAAATGTTCCTTCTCTGTATGTCTGACTACTCAAAGTAATCTTCAACGATCACACTCAACCAGTCACACACTGATGTCAGAGGCTGCTGCACATTCACACACCACTGGCTCAGGAGTGATGTGTTATTAAATGTCTCACCCTCAAACTTATGGTTGAGAGATGACGGACTTTGCTGCAGAGGCACAGCCGCCCCTCAGGGCAGCAAGGGGTCTCAAGATACAGTTATTATAGGTGTCTATAAAATAATGAATAAGGGTTCAAGAGTGAATAAGCAGCATCAAAATCGATTTTATTGATCTTACAAAGTCCCTAAGGAGGACCCAAGGCCTTAACATCAAGGTCCAAGCTCCTCATAAAACCCAAAATATCTTCATATCAAGCTAATGATACGTGGAGCAACAGAGTCATTATGGAGCACTTTTTTACATTTTGAGAGTGAGTTTGATTTTTTTCTGGCTCAGATTTTTCTTCAAATTTCCATTCAAACCTGCCTTTGTGCTCTAAACTTTCTTGTGTACAAAACTTTCTCTGCACACTTAAACATACTTTTGCTTTTGTTTTCTTCATGTTGGCTTTTTAAAGTAGACAAATTATTCAGTTTTTTATGTTGGGTTCTTTTTTTTTCTTTTTTTTTCTTTCTTTTTTTTGCTGTCTTTAACAGATTTCTAATATTTACTGTTAAAGTTTGCAGATTTTTTTTTGGCTGTCAGATTTTTACAATGTGTATGTGTATGTGATAGAGTGATGGGACCCTCTTAGTGATATAACTCAGTCCAGTTTCAGTTCCACTGAAAACAAGATATAAACAAGATATAAAATATGCTACTTGACAGCAATTGAAATATAATTTTTTATTTAAAAAAAGAAAAAGATTTTTTTTTCCTCTTCAAAGGCAGAGGATTGAATGTATTATGAGCTATAAGGGATGGCATCATCTTCAAAGGTAGAGGATGGAATGTTTTATGCACTTTGAGGATAACATCATGTTAAAAGGCAAAGGATGGAATGTTCTTTGAGCTTTAAAGGATAACATTATCTTCGCAGGCAGAGGATGGAATGTATTATATGCTTTCAAGGTTGACATGATCTTAATAGGCAGAGGATGGACTGGGTTGTAAGCTTTAGAGTGATATGGTCTTCACAGGCAGAGGATGGAATATTTTATGCACTTTGAGGATAACATCATGTTAAAAGGCAAAGGATGGAATGTTCTTTGAGCTTTAAAGGATAACATTATCTTCGCAGGCAGAGGATGGAATGTATTATATGCTTTCAAGGTTGACATGATCTTAATAGGCAGAGGATGGACTGGGTTGTAAGCTCTAGAGTGATATGGTCTTCATAGGCAGAGGATGGAATGTTTTATGCACTTTGAGGATTACATCATCGTAAAAGGCAGAGGATGGAATGTTTTTGAGCTTTAAAGGATGACATTTTCTTCAAAGGCAGAGGATGGAATTTTTTTTATCAGTTTTTGAAAATGACATCATCGTAAAAGTCTGAGAACACAAGGTTTTATAGACTAAAAGATGACATTATATTCAAAGGCAGAGGATGGAATGTTTTATACGTTTTAGAGAATTACATCATCTTTAAAGGCGTATCACAGAATTGTTAGAATTTCAATGGATGACATCATCTTCAAAGGCACGGGATTTAAACTTTTATGAGCTTTAAAGGATGACATCATATTCAAGGACAGAGGACAGAATTTCTTATGAGTTTTAGAGAATGACATCATCTTCAAAGTCTGAGAACACAAGGTTTGTTACTTTTACAGGATGACATCACCTTCAAAGGCAGAGGATTTAAACTTTTATGAGCTTTAAAGGATGATATACTTAAGGACAGAGGACAGAATTTTTAAGAGCTTTAGAGAATGACATCATCTTCAAAGTCTGAGAACACAAGGTTTGTTACTTTTACAGGATGACATCACCTTCAAAGGCAGAGGATTTAATCTTTTATGAGCTTTAAAGGATGACATCATCTTCAAAGGCAGAGGACAGAATGTTTGTAAAGCAAGGGATGTTGGGTCATAAGTCATTGTTGGCCACCTTTGAGGAAGTGAGTAGAACAGGCCAGGAGCTCGTCTGCAGTTCCACCCACTTTTCCAAAAGTTGCCAAATATGGACAGCCAACATATGGGAAAGATTTTTGGTAAATATGAGTTCCAATAATGAGAGCACTGCGCAGGTGGGCTGATAGAGGTCTTTTACAATGATTAAAAAGCTGAAACATAATTTTAAAAAGAAATAACAGTTTAAATGATCCTAAAATCCTTGTTTACTCATTTATATTTTTAAACATTCTCAGAACTTAACAAAAAATGTAATCTATCTAATTAACATGTCACCTGCTTATCCACAGGAACACTATCACAGTTTAAATAGTATGGGATCAATTGCTGACACTCTACTTTGTATTCTACTCTACCTCTTTATTCCAGTCTGATGATTTATCTGCTTTTGGGACATTAAAGTTGAGTAAAAAGAGTTTGCATGGTCACTTTAGTATAAAAATTAGAAAGGAAATTGAGTTGACTTTGCAGATGCCTGATCAAAAACAAACAAACAGTAGTGGTTTGTTTGTTGCAGTTTGTGACTTCATGAATCCTACTTAGATACATTTCTCAGAAGACACTGATAAATAATGATAGTCAGGAAGTGAGCATTGAAAAGGGATGTTTGAAGGTATTTTGATAGGTACCTTGAGTGTTGGAGAGTTTTGGTGGACTGCTGAAGATATTCAGGCTTCAAACTGGGCTACGGTATGCTTAAGTTTGGGAAAAGCTGGCGTAGTTAACAGATGGGCACATGGGAAGGGCCACATTGTTCCTTACTAAAACTGTCGACTGCATCTTTTGTGCTTCTTTAAAGTTGACCAAACTTGGCTCTTCTCAGCAAACAGTGACTCCCTGCAGAGCTGCAACATTAACAGACAATAGAAATAAAAAATAGCGACTCTGTGCTGCCATATGGCTGGATGTGAGCACAGAAAATAGAGGTTAAAAACAGTCCTCACTGCTGAGACTGTGTTACTCCACTTGTAATAGGGTTGAAGTCGATCTGCTTTGAGCACAAACGGCACTGCATTTTCTTATTGCTCATATTTCACCACGTCACGACCGAGCACACTGCTAACTAAAGCAATTTGTCAGAGCTGGAAGAACACTGCAGGCAGTTAATGCAGAGCCTGATACCTGATGTGTGACATTAAATGGCCTGCTATTAGTTTATAAATAGGAAAAATAATTCTCCAAATCCACCAAAAAGGCTCCTAAAAATATGACTAATGCAGACTTTCTGAGGGATGACAGCCGCTGTGCCTGAACTTTTCAGAAATGTGCTTATGCAAGTAGAATCCTCAACTTTTAATTATTTTCTCCACTGATTAATTTCTTGTTTCTTATTCCTTTAAAGTGCAAAGAAGACATGTCATCTCAAAAGTCCTTCTTTTATCCAAACAATTATTCAAAAGTTCACCTGAAATTGATGCAAAGCAGAGATAGCACATTAATCCACACACATAACTACCAAATGATTTACATTTGATATTAAAAACAGATCTGAGATGCTTCATATTTATCTAATCAATCTAGTTACTGCAGCGAGCAACAATCAAGCTTTAGAGAAGCTTCTTTTTATTCTTTTCTACAAAACGTAAACAAATGCAAATCTGAAGAAAATCAGACCCTTTACCAGAACCAAGTCGAAACACCTTTGGCAGTGATTTCAGCCTCGAATCTTTAAGAATATGACACAACAAGCTTTGCACACATAGATCGGGGGATTTTCTGCCATTCTTTGCAAATCCTCTTAAGCTCAGTCAGGTTGATGGGGACTGTCAGTGGACAGACGGTTTCAGGTCTCTCCAGAGATGTTTGAGAGGGTTCAAGTCAGGCCTCTGGCTGGGCCACTCTAGGACATCCACAGAGTTGTCCCTGAGCCAGTCTGACTTATTTTAGCACACTTTTCCGTTCTGACAGAGACAGCATCTCACAGGAGCCGTCAAGATTGTATGGTCGACAGCCAGACCCTTCTCCTATTTTTTATTTATTTTTTTTTTTTTTCAAAAAGAAAGATTGTTTTCCATCTCATCTTTTTTTTATTTTCTGAATCAAGAAAAGGCAGATCAAAGGATGGAACACCGGTGATTAAACATTAAATTTTTCACCACACCTGCTGTGGGCCACATAAATATAGAGAAAAAATAATGTTACATCATAGAGATGCATCAGTATCATTGATACTGCGGTACTGTGGGGACAGAAGTGCCTTGGTGTCGGGCGCACCAGTAGTCGAGTGGTTAAGGTGCGTGCCATGTACACAGGCAACCCAGGTTCAAGTCCGGCCCATGGTCCCATTCACCACATCTCCCCCCACTCCTGTCCTATCAAAAAAACACCAAAAATAAATCTTTAAAAAAAAAAAAAGAAGCGCCTTGGTGTCATCGTGGACATGTGACGTTCCAAATGGTCGGTCTTCAGGGCAAAGAGTGTAGTTTTGAAGCAGAGCAAAGTGAAGTGGGATGTACATTTCCCATCAGCCCTTGTGTACCCACTCCACTCAGGCTTGATCTTGATAATGGTAGATACTACATGCGCCGTTTTTGATATTGCTGAGGCTCTAGCAACTTTTAAATCTGACGTGTTGAAGCATTTTGGTTTCCTGTTGTCAGTGAGAACGGAGAAAAGGTGATGACAAACAGAAACTGCCAGACAGCAGTGACATGAGGCTCTCTCTGTCTCTCTGAAGGAAAAAGAAAGGAGGCGGCGAGTGGCGGTGATGACACAGACGAGTGGGAACAGTAGAACCCCCCAAATGACCAGAACCTGCGACCTTTCCCAATGCAGCTAGCCGATGTTGGACCGGCACACTCCACACCTCCAGATTAAAAATCCATTCCCATCCCGCTGAGGAAGAGCGCAGCTCCGAGGTGAGGACTGTGTCAGCGTGTGAGACGGCGAGAAGCTCAGAGTGGGAAAATAAAGTGTTTCATTTATCACACAGAGGGAGGAAAAAGCCCATTCATCTCTAATCCATTAATCTAGGACACTGGTGAGAGCCTCATTCCCGTCTCTCTCTCTCACTGTCTTATGACAAATGGAGCTAATCACCCAGAGCTCAGCCTTCAATGTTAAAAGTTCATTGTCCTGCTCAGGAGGGCCTGGTGTCACGCAGTCATGTTTAAAACAGCCAAGCAGAGTACTGGAGTCAGTGGTAGGTTCACCAGAGCTTGTACAGTCCTCTTCCAGTTGTCTGACTACTCAAAGGTAAGGCTGCTATGGAAAGTCTCCATTACTATTACCTAATCTAGCCCTACACATTTACACGCCACTGACACAGCAGGACACATCAACGTGACGGCAGGAGTGACTCCACCACTGATCCACAGAGATCTCCTCCTAACGATAGACTAACTAAAGCCCAGAGTCCAGCTGAGGTTCATCTACTTTAGCATTTAAGGAGACGCCTTTATGAATCACGTCTTTACTGTCTTTGTGATGTCATAAAGGATGGAAGGAAGGATTAGACACGCCCACTCCTTCCTTCCTAATGTCCCTTATCAGCCACAACATCATTCAGTCTGTGCTGTTTTTGATTGGATTATTAGCCTTAATGTCAGAACCATTCAATGTAGAAGGAGCTTCCTGAGTGAGAAACCATGATAAATGGTCACGGAGAGGACACTGTTTCTCATGGGGAAAATAATGGTGCTGCGTTACTCATGGATCTATCATGTCACAGCAAAGTCCCACCTTTATGCCAGAAACCTCCACATTCAATCTGGAGCTGCTGCTAGAGGTGGCATTGTGTTCAAATACATGCCCCCCTTTAACAGTTATAACAGCCTCCAGTCTTCTCAGAAAGATTTTCTCTAAGATTCTGGGGTGTTTTTGTGCCCATTTATTCTGTAGAGCATTCATGAGGTCAGGCACTGATGTTGGACAAGAAGACCTGGCTCACAGTCTCCAGTTCAGTTCAAGTCCATGCCAGAGGTGCTGGATGGGGCTGAAGTCCGCTCTATGTGTGGCTCATCAAGATCTTCCAAACCAAACTCATCAAACCGTGTCTTTATCGTCCTTGCTGTGTGCACTGGGACACAGTCATGTTGGAAAAAGGGCCTTCACCAAACTGTTGCCACAAAGTCAGGAGCATAGCATCGTCCAGAATGTCTTGGTCTGCTGAGGCATTAAGGTTGCCCTTCACTGGAGGTAAGGGGCCTAGGCCAAACCCTGGAAAACAGCTCCATACCATCATCCCACCTCCTCCAAACTCCACAGTTGGCACAATGCAGTCAGGCAGGTAACGTTCTCCTGGCATCAGCAAAACCCAGACTAACCAATCTGACTGCCAAATAGAGAAGCGTGATTTGTCACTCTACAGAACCATTCACACGGTGACACTACAGTCCAGTGTCAGTGAGCTTTACGTCACTCCATCATGCATCTGCTCAGCCATGTAAACCCAATCCACAAAGCTCCAGTTGTACATATTTTGTGCTTACATTAATGTCAGTGGAAGTTAAGAAATCTTCAGCTATGGAATCAGCAGAGTGTGGGCAAACACACCGAGCACCTTAGTGGTCACTGACCCGATTTTACGTGGTCTTTCGCAAAAATGCAGAAGAGCTTTAAAATGAGATTTAAGTCAGAATTTTGAAACATAAAGTCACAATTCTAAAACAAAAAGTCATTATTCTGAAACAAAAAGTCATTATTCTAAGACAAAAAGTCATTATTCTGAAACAAAAAGTCATTATTCTGAAACAAAAAGTCATTATTCTAAGACAAAAAGTCATTATTCTGAAACAAAAAGTCATTATTCTGAAACAAAAAGTCATTATTCTGAAACAAAAAGTCATTATTCTGAAACAAAAAGTCATTATTCTAAAACAAAAAGTCATTATTCTGAAACAAAAAGTCATTATTCTAAGACAAAAAGTCATTATTCTGAAACAAAAAGTCATTATTCTGAAACAAAAAGTCATTATTCTGTAACAAAAAGTCATTATTCTGAAACAAAAAGTCATTATTCTGAAACAAAAAGTCATTATTCTGAAACAAAAAGTCATTATTCTAAGACAAAAAGTCATTATTCTGAAACAAAAAGTTAATTCTAAAACAGTCATTATTCTGAAACAGTCATAATTTTGAAACAATTATTTATTATTCTGAAACAAAAGTCATAATTTTGAAACAAAAAGTCACAATACTTAGATTAAATACAAAATTTGAGATTCAAGTCATAATTCTGATACAAAAAGTAATAATTCTGAGATTTAATAAAAAATTGAGACTTCAGTCCAAATTCAGGAAACAAAAACCATAATATTAAAATAAAAATGCAGAATTCTCAGATGTCATTTATAACTGAAACCAAAAGTCAGATTTTTGAGATTTCATTCAGACCTTTGAAACAAAAAGTCAGAATTCACAGATTTCAGTCATAACTGAAACAAAAACTCAGATTTTTTAGGATTTCAGTAGTAACTGAAACCAAAACTCAGAATTCTGAGGTAAAAGGCATAACTCTGAGACAAAAAGTCAGAACTTTGAAACAAAAAGTCAAAATTCTGAAACAAAAAGTCAGAATGCTGAGATGTCAGTCAGACCTATGAAGCAAAAAGTAAGAATTTATAGATTTCAGTCATAACTGAAACCAAAAGTCATAATCCTGAAACAAAAAGTCAGAATTCTTGAAAAAAGTCAGAACTCTGAGAATAATGCCAGAATTTTGACTTTTTAGTCAGAAATGTTAAGAATGTTTTGATTTGCAGACTATTATAAAAATGGATCTAAAAATAAAATAGAAAGATAACAGGCTGTCACCCCCTTTTACTTATCTTTTGTTCTTAAGCTTGCATTACTGCATGTTTTTTTAAACTTCCAGCTGAAAACTTTAAAAGTCCCGGGCTCTGAGACGATGAAGAAGGACTTGCTACATTGATCATTCATGGTTGAGCGCCATTTCTCCGTTTCCTTCATATTTGTGTGTCTCTTTCAAAGCAGGCCCTTCTCTCTGCTCCGTACCCTCAGTCAACCTGACAGACATATTCTGCAACAACAATGGAGTTTAACATTACCATCACTTTCCTCAGAGCAGACCACTCAGAGTTATAAAGAAACAAAGAAGACATTCAGGGCGAAGGTAATCGTCTGCTGGGTGATGAGCCAGGGGATCCTGGGGCTCTGTGGACGGCAGTGATAAGGACACGCTCATCCCACAACTCCCGCTGCTGCGACTCAGGATCTCATCTGAAAATACATTTATCTCAGAGAGACGCTGCCAACTCAGGAAACAATCATTTAAACAACCTTTAGTGAACGATTAAACAGACGCATCAGAGGGACGAGAGAGAGAAAGGACAACATGAAGAAGAATCACTGAAGGAGGGAGGACGTCTCTGGACGTGCTGCCCAGTCTGCTCTGCTGTTGACTTTATTTAATTTGGAGCCGTGGAGTTGTGCTGAGGGATTAGATTCATGAGGACGGCCTTGGTCATCTGATATCTTCTCCCACTGCTGCTGTCAGGGCCTCTCCTCTGTTTCTACTCCACATGATGAAAAGCTCTTTAATAAAACAACAAGATGAACACTGCAGGGCCCAAGAGGCAAGATTTCTCATCTAGGATCTCTGTCCAGACGTCTCTAATAAATGATACGCTCACATTTCCTCAAGTTTGTCTAAACCGGGGGTTGGGAACCTGCGGCTCCGTAGTCACATGTGGCTCTTTTGCCCCTCCCCACATGGCTCTCGGCAGCTGTGTCAAATTTGAAATAAAGGAATTTTTTTTTGTTTTTTTTAAACGTTAAACAAATATTTTTTGTAATGCTATATTCAGATAGTTTTGTATATTTTATTTATGAAATGTGTATCTCTTATTTTAACTTCATTTTTATAAATAGGCCTATTTTATCAACTTAATATGCGTCATATGCCTCTATGGTGCAGCACATACTGGCGCTTTCCTGTCTTGGGAACAAAGGTCTGGACACGGTCCTGTCACAAATGACACCTGAAGCGGGAGTTTTGGGCTCATCATACGAGTAAAGTTTTGAATTTCTGAAATCTGGTTTAGCAGCCGGGGAAGTTCGGGATGTGGAAACAACATACCTTTCATACTAAGCTGGTATGTCCGTCGGACTAACGTAGTGTCAGCGGAGAATATGAACAGTAATCACATTAAAAGAAGCATGAAAAGCTAAGACAAGTTCACACTTAACAGCATCAGTCAGGTGAAGAAAGAGATAAAGGAGGCCAAGGGATCAATAGAGGGCTGTTTGAGCAAAATAAAGAGGAAAGCTCACGTTTTATTGTCATTCTCTACTTTGGTGTCAGTGTCATGGGGGGGCATTCACGGGCCATGCCCCCCCGATGACCCACTGTGCCCCCCCACACCACTGCACCCACTGTACAGGCCTGTGGTGCGGGGGTCAGTAGGTGTCCTTATTCCACCACTGTTGACACTAATCACTTTAGTAAACCCTTGGAAGAATCGCGTTTTGCTATTATTGTTACTGTACGAAAAGTTCCACCCACATTTGCTACAGTAAACCCCCCAGGAATAATGGAGTATCCACCTTATTTACTAACTTAAAGCTTACAAAGCAAACAATGTGAACACATGATTACAAAAATATATTAATATTTACAAATTCACTGTAAATTCCTATCAACAACTATCATTCATAGTTAGCATCTATCGTTAGCTACTGTATTAAAATACATGTATTTATGCACCGCCTTAGTTTTGCCCATATTCAGATTTACAGCAGCGGCCCCAGGAATAAGGTGGATAAAAAAAATTATGCTAAAACAAAAACTTAAATAGAAATTAGACATAAAAAACCTTTGCAGAATAACACAAATTGACCCATATACAATTTAAAGTGAAAAATCAATTTTAGCTGGTAAAAGCTCTTGTAAGTATTGTTCTAGTCTGTAAAAATAAGTGTGCATTGATCGTGTGGTTGCAAGATGTGCAAAAAGCACAAGAATGCTGGTTAGACATGATTAGAAGTTTGCAGATAAAAGTGTGCCGAAATGTGGGCAGATTTACCAGAGGCAGATAGGATAATTAAAGATTGTTGGTGAGTGCAAACGTCCATATGAGGGTAGACATTTTATAGCAGTGATTAAGTTTTTACTAGCAAATTAATCAGTGAAATCTCCATTTGAGGTCAGGCATTTTACAGCAGTGATTTAAAATACGTTTAGTAGATTCATTGGTGAAATGTACATATGAGGTCAAGCATAATACAGCAGTGATTTAAGTTATTGTTAGTGAATTAATCAGGCAATTTCTATTAAGGTTCAGGCATTTTACAGTAGTGATTTAAATTACAGCTAGTAGATTTGTTAGTGCAATGTGCATACGAGGTGAGGCATTTCACAGCAGCAATTTAAGCTTCAGTTGGTAGATTTATCATTGTGATATATGAGGTGAGAGCTTCTTACAGTATCTGAGTTACACTGAACCGATTGATTTCTTATAATGTTTGAGTATGGTAATGGATGAAAACCGTGATTACTATGGCAAATAAAATAGCACGTTGTACGACAGATAGATTAAATTAGTAATGAGGATGGT
The DNA here is from genome assembly GCF_018320785.1 of Cheilinus undulatus. Classification (NCBI taxonomy): domain Eukaryota; kingdom Metazoa; phylum Chordata; class Actinopteri; order Labriformes; family Labridae; genus Cheilinus; species Cheilinus undulatus. The sequence goes on from NC_054866.1 coordinate 6,676,926, forward strand.
AGAGAGAGTAGTTAGTGCTTGAAGAGAAGAAAAGGGTGAATGTTCCTGCAGCACTCGTCCGTCTCTCCTCACTCCCTGCATGTTGTTGCGGTTTTTTAAAGGAAGCTTTTTTAGAGAACTATTTCGATTCACTTCAGCATGGTTAAATCTGATTTTCAGGTTCAGGGACGGTGGCTAAAAAAGTCCCAGGAAAGGATTCAGTTAAAGGAGATCAATGACATGTTGTAAGGTTTTTCAGAGAGCAGGTAGAAAACGTGTTAAAGAGCGACAGCAGAACGGCGAGCTGATCCCCCCTCTCTAACAGGATTACATCCCTCCTCCTCCTCCTCCTCCTCCCTCTCTTTCTATTCCTCCCTGTTGCCTCCTCTTCTCACCTTTCCTCCCCCCGTCTCTCTCTTTCCTCACCCTGGTGCTCCTTCACTCTTTAAAGCTTCGTTCTTGTCAGAGCTGATCCGAAGTCAGAGGCAGACGAAGAGGAAGGAGCGGTGACCCCGCTCCGTTTATTTCAGAGAAAATCCAGGAAACCATCCATGAGAGGCTTGGTTTACAATGGACAGGGGGTGGTTTTATAAAATCTGGGTTTGATGTGAAGATGTGGGTTTATTATCAACCTGAAACCTGAAATATTATTAAAACTTCCTGGGGCAAGGAACGGGCAAGACAGCAGTCAGTTAAGAAAGTCAACACTGTATTTGTTCAAGTGTACTATCAACTACAGCTGTTCAGACACATAATGTAATAAATACAATGATTTTACTGCCCTCATGTCATCAGCCTTTCAAAATATTCTCTCACAGTTTCTGCTCTCAGTTTCTGTCCTCTTACAACATTAACGTTTAATGTTACATTCTCATCTTTAAACACACAGCTAGGAAAAAAGACCAAGAGGACCAACAAGGTGTGAGCTGTTAAAAGAGAAACAGCCAGGTATAAAAACAAGATGAGAATCAGAACAATAAAAGGAGTTAAGTGTGAAAGCAGCAAAATGTGATAAAAGACACAGAACAAGAGCCAGTAGAAACAGTAAAATATCAATAAAAGGCAAATAACCAACATAAAATAAAACTATAAATATGAAGGACGCAAAACTATAACAGCAAGAGTAGACCAACAAAAAAGATAAAATTTAAAATTTTAAGATAAAAGATTAATTTATGAGCTAAAAAGTCATAATTATGAGGAAAAAGTCAGTTGTCAGATAAAAAGTAGAAATTATCAGATAAAAGTCATATTTATGAGATAAAAATTCATAATTATTAGAAAAAAGTCAAAATTGTGAGATTAAAACGTCAAAATTATCAGCTACAAAGTCAAAATTATGAGATGAAAAAGTCAAAATTATGAGATGAAAAAGTCTAAAATATGAGATGATAAAGTCTAAAATATGAGAAAATGTTGAAATTCTATAAGAAATACCTGATTGGCCCCCAAAGGGGAAATTTTGGCCTCTCAGCATCATTAGAGAGGAAGGTTGTAAAAATGTTGAAGGATTCAAAAAACAATAGGTCAACATAAATAAACAACAAATAAGTAAAAACATAAACAGGAGAACTGTACATACAGAACATTTCCAGTTGGAGTTCTAGTTGATGAAATTAATAATAAATTAATAATGGCTTTAATGACCTTCTTTTAACAGTCTTAATTTTTTTTCAGATATAATCAAAAGCAAAAGTTTAATTAAACACTTTAAAAACAATTGTTCTCTCTCGTTTTCATCCATAACATTCAGTTTGTCTTTTAATGTGTTTGTGTTGTAAGATTGGCTCAGAATTGGGCAGATAACATCTCAGATAAAATGTATTAAACATTTTTATCACTAATCATGTTTTATTTCTGTTTCGCGTTCCCTCCTCTTCTTCCTTCTTCCAGTCCAGTCTACTTTTTGCTTTTGGGGGGAGGGATGGGTTCTGGACCCCCACCGCTGATCTCTATCATTGTTACTGAGTCCTTTTATTTCTCCTAAACCCTCCCAGACCCCTCGGTGTCAGTCCAAACACCATTAGGGCTCATGTCCAATCTGGGATCCTGTTTATTCCCGTCCTTCCAGTTGACTGTTCCTTGGAGAACATCAGCTGTCAAACTGGCAGATTGTCATCACTGTCCTGACAGCATCCTGCACAGCGGGCCCCTGGACACCGCGGAGGCCCCCAGCAGCCGAGCATATCTTCATATACTGACATGTACACAAAGAAAACACACTAACATATGCTGCTGACATGCACAAGGAGAGTCAACGCTGCCATCTGTAGCCGGGTGTATGATGGATGGTCCTGTGAGGAGGCAGTTCACCTCTGAACGCACCCTTTCATTTCCTCCCCCGTTTCCAGGAGACGTGTCCACATTGGGACGAGATAGGGGGTTAAAATCACGCCAAACACATGTGACATTTATAACCGATTCTCCTGCTCCCTGCAGGGTTTGATCTAATTTAAAGAGCTGTACTGTTATTGGTTTGTTGTGTCACTTTGACCGTTGACATGTATGGATTAACGGATACCTAATCAGAAAATCAATACAGGAGTTAAGCTTCAACTAACCCCACATCCAAACCATAATTTAGAGAGACATTTGTCAAAAAAATCAATATGGCTGTCAAAACATTTCTCTGAACTCCTTAGGCTCCTTCCATGTTGGAAGCACGCCAACATAAAGTGTCCACATGGATTAAATGTCCATCCACATCCTAAAATATAAGGCTCAGTGCCAGCTCCCCTCGGCCCTACCACCTACCCCCATATGCAACATCCTAAATCTGTAAGGCACTTTGCTCACAAAATGTCACTTCTTCTGTAGTCTTTTTTTTTTTTTTTAATTCCGCTGCTCTGGTCCATCTCTGGCTTCAGATGTGCACCGTAGAGCAGACTGATCCGAAGAGCCAGATAAAGATGCAAAACATCAGGTTAAATACAACACAGGGCACAGACTCCTGATAGTAAATCATCACTATATCAATCTTACATCTCATCCTGTGGTACAAGCTACAGTTCCCAGGTCAGTCAGAGGGTCACAGAGCTACTACGGCGCCGCTGATGATTAAGAGTTAGCTTTTGAGGTGGAAAACCACCCATAACATTTTTTTCTTCCTGATGCATTCACCTATGGTAGAGGCTTGTCTCATTTATAACAGTAAACAGGACCCCCTTATCTGTTGGACCCCAATGTACATTATCAAATATAAATCCTGTTCAGACAGCATGCAGCGATTATGCGAGTGTGGCAAGTCTGTCGGCCAAGACAGGACAAGGTCTTTGTTTCATAGTCTGACATGGTGCCATTATGAATGACTAAAACAATAATGTATGGCGCACTAATGGCCTAGCGGTATAAGGCACGACCCATGTACGCGGGTGGCCTGGGTTCGAATCTGGCTTGTGGCCCTTTGCCGCATGTCTCTCCCCCACTCTCAACCCATTTCTGACTCTATCCACTGTCCTCCTCTGTCAAATAAAGGCACTAAAAAGCCCACAAAGAAAACAAAAAAAGAAAAACAATAGTGTAGTCTGAGCCAGCCTGAAGAGAGTCCTAACATTCTATCACATACACACTCATTCAAATTCTGAAGAAACCATATTTTATTAAAAAATTGACCGTTAAATTCACTTTGAATGGCAGTAAGTTTTGCATGTTAATGTGGCTTCAGCCAATCACAGAGTTGCTGTGACCCTCTACACAGCAAAAACTGGAGTGTTGAATTCTCAGTGTTAAACATTTCAGTGTAGATTTTAACACTCAAAGTGTTATTTTAACTCCATTCAGAGTAAATGGTCTTCAGTGTTGGAGTTCTTTGACAGTGTTAAATCAACCAGTGTTATTCCAACACTGTAGAGAGTCAGTTGATCCAAGCCCCAACTACTGCAATTTCAAATCTGGGGGGCAGAGTTTTCCCATCATGCCTTAGTGCAGAGTGTTAAGCTGGGTTCAGATGTTTTTAGATGTATTTAGATGATTAGCTGTGTTTAGATGTTGCCTGTTGTACAGGGGTCACTGCTGGGATTCACTTGCACATATTTCTTGAATTATCTTGAGTTCCTAAGTTTTTGATGCATAAACACTTTTACACCATGAGTGTAGTTGTCTTCTAGGTTGGTCAAGTCTTGGCTGTGGTAACACTTTAATTATAACCGTGAAATGAGGGCAGGTTGCCATTTAAGGACAAACTTTGTCTATGAGTCTGCCTCATTATTTTCTCATCACTGCCGAATATTTAACAATGTGAGGTGGCAGTCAGTCTTGTCAGGACTGTCTGGTTACTAACACCCGTTCTGTTGAACTTACATGTCTTGTTTCTTGTTATTATCAAGTTGGTGGAAGAGGGGCAGTTGCTACCCACAGTATTTCACACCTGCTGAAATGAACTGTGATACACTCCTTAGTGTTAATTTTTTAACACTGACGCCAGTGTCAAGTACTATCAACACTACTCAGTGCTCACCAGTGTAAATTTCTGACACCATACAGTGTTGCAGTAACACTGGTTCAGTGTAAAAAAGTAACTCTTTGAAAAGTGTTAAATTAACACTCAAAAGAGTGGACACATGTTCACACTTTTCTAGTGTTAGATTTAACACTCTCAGTGTTAATCTAACACTGGCGATTTTGCTGTGTAGGATTGTGGGTAATGTAGTTTTGTTGACCAACATTGTGAATAAACCATGTTTTTATTAAAATGAGGTTGCGTACATGAGAAACAGTGTCTTCTCATGGGTTATCACCCAGGTAGCTCGTGTTAGGTCTACCTTGAATGGTTATGACATTACATCTTATGATCAAATCTAAATAGCAACATAGGCTGAATGATGTTGTGGCTGGTAAGGGACAGTAGGATGGAGGATGGACCAATCATGTTTGCTCTGCCTGTTGTTGCTGTGCTGTTCTCCAGGAGACATTTGCTCACTACGAGAGTCCCAACATTATATCACGTACAGTCAAGGTTCAAGCCCTATAATTACATCTCAGCTCCTCCGACAGACTTTACTTTTGCTTTTAAAAGTATAACAATTATTCAGCTATTCATACTGGATTCACTCTTTGGCTATCTATTAGATCTCAAATTACTGTTAAAAGTCTGATGTTGACTTTTGGCTCTCAGCCTTTCACAGTGTGTGTGTGTGTGTGTGTGTGTGTATGTGATAGAATATTGGGACTATCTTAGTGAGATCAAAGCAAATGTCTCCTAGAGCAGGTGTTCTCAACCTTTTCAGCCCACGACCCCTGAAATAAAGGTACCAGAGACTGGGGACCCCCTCTGTACCTGGAGGTGGCTCAAAAGCCATGCAAAATTCAGAATAGTCATGTGCTGACAAGGCTGTCAATAAGGGGGGTAAATGGGAGCGCTTTCTGGTGCCATGCCAAACTGGGGGACCATGGAGGTCAGCAAAACCATGGTCCATTGTAAAGTTAAGCTGTGATACCCATATTTTACATTTAACCTGAATAATAACTGCTCTTGTCAAAGAAACAAATATCTTCATGGGTCAATAATGGCAAAAAAAAAAAAAAGGTGGAAAAGATGGTGAAGTTGGATTTTAAAAGTAGCAGAAATGGGTTAGAAGTGGCAAAAATTAGATAAAAATGGCAAAAAATGGTTAAAGTGGCAAAAATAGGCATAAATAGTGGTAACAGATATAAAATCAGGAATGCCTTTAAATTGGCAAAAATGGGTGGAAATTTGGTGAAATGTGATGAAAAAATTGATACAGACTGGCAATAAAGGGTTAACTAAGAAACAAAAAATAGGCAAATATTGGCGAAAAATGGTTAAACTACCAAAATTGGGCATCTCAAAATGTACAAACTGGGGTTAAAATGGGGAAAACTGGGTGTAAAAAGTAAAAAGGGTTTAATAGTAGCAATAATGGGTCAACAGAGGCATCATTAGGCTTAAGTGGCAAGAATTGTTTTAGAAGTGGCAAAAACAGACAGAAAAAAATGATGGAAAGAGTTTAAAACTGACCAAAATAGGTGTTCAATGTCAAAAATGTGTTAAAATTGGTGGGAAAAAAGATGAAAAGGGGTAAAAAATGTGACAAAATTGGTGTAAAGTGGCAACAGTGTAATTTAAAAAAATGTTCTTGGTTTTTTAGGGCATCTGGAGACCCCCTCTCACTGTTTTGTGACCCCAAAGGGGGTCCTGGCCCCAAGGTTGAGAACCACTGTCCTAGAGCAGTCAGAGCGAACATGATTGGTCCAACCTCTACCTGTTTCCTATTAGTTGGTTTATTTTTAAAAAGAGCTGAAATGTGCTTTGTGGTGCAGAGAAAGTTTTTCGTACGCAAAAGCTTTGAGCACAAAAACAGGTTTTAACAGAATGTTTGAAGAAAAATCTGAGCTTAAAAGCTTTAAGTCATGGAGAGAGACTTTTGTACGTCACTGTGGAAAAATGAGAGCCTCTTGTGTGTTTGTTAGCCCCTGAAAGCCTGATAACTCAAATATCAGCCAGAAAATTCACTTTTGTTTTTTATCTAAGATGTTTATTTAACATTTCACCAACCCCCGTTATCAAATGATTAACTGTCAGGATTATTTTGATAGCTGCTCTGTCTGGTTTCCTGTTTAAAGGAATTGTTGATATCCAGATTGTAATAAATGTCATTGGAGGATGTGATATAAAGCAGTTGATTTAAAAGCTCTCAGTGTTGACTAAAACAGTACCAACAAGCAATAAGAAGAAGTATTGTTCAGTTTTTGAATAATAATGACAGAAGGGTTTTGTGTGAGCTTTTCTTTGGAAACAAACCAGGACAGATCTCCGCTGTATGTGGGCCCTCCTCTCGTAGTAACAGTCCCTTCAGGCATCAGTTTTTCAGGATGTAGAGCTCTGGTTATCTCAGCTGGTTTGCCGTTTTTCTCCAACACACAGATAATCACAGAAGGAGGGGGCCACGACGTCAGACGGATTTGTTTTTGTTTGGTATTCAGTAAAATTAACCTTGGGGTATCTAAGAGAGGAATAAAAATGTCCTCTGCTTAGTGGAGCAGCGTGACACCCAAGAGAGGAGACAAAAACCAACACTTGCTTTCTTTTACAGCAGCGACTTTAAGGGAAACAGCGACCTGGTGAATAGTACTGCTGTAGCTGCTGGTAGATTAAAAAACAGACCCCAGGCTGGATTACTAAAAATAATAATAAAAAAACCCTTTATGTTCCCAGTCTGTCCAATAAGGCCTCTCTGCTGTGAAGTTCATGCTTTAAAGTTTGTTGTTGAGCATATAGATGAATATTTATGATAAGAAATCAACATAAACACCAAAGTATTACAATGACAAACCAGCTACTGCAGGCTGCCATCCTTCTGTTCTTTGTTTAACTTGGCTGGTTTAAAGGATGGAATGTTCATACGCTTGATGACATCATCATTTCATCATCAAAGTAAGAGGACGTAATGTTGGTGAAGCTGTGGATGTTGGGACCTTCTCCCCTCAACTGAGAATAGTAGGTCAAAAGGCTGAACAGTTAGGTTCCAGAAGTAAAAATCCCTTTTATTTACTTTATAGCAGATTTGGTTATTAGCTAACCTGACACACCAGATGGATTAGCTGTTCTTTGTTTCACAAAGTCATCTGGAAATCCATCTGGGAAACCTCCTATAGACAGTGTTTGGGAAACGGCAGAGCCTTTGAAAAAAACGTTCATCCAGAGGGTGACTGGATGAACGTTCTGTCTGTCGCATCTTTATGGGCCAATCAGAGCAACAAAACACGTGACGCTGTAGCCGCTTCCAAGGTGCACCGCTACCGAGAAGTAAACTCTACAGAGAACTGCGAACCATGGCGGCTGCAGACATGTCAGTACATGACTTTTTTGAAAGAAAACAAATCAATGCTGTTCTTTGTTCTTCTTTTAACGAAGTTTTCATAAAACTGACGATAGCATTCCAAGCTACTCTCTTCTGCCATAATTGCATCGGCTTCTTGCCTCTTATGTCACAAATCCCCCGTGCCCAAAAATACTGCCCCTCAATGCTGATTGGTAGTGATGCACGATAACTATTTTTTTGAACCGATACGGATAACCGATAATTTCCTACGCCTGATGACCGATAACCGATAATAACCGACATATTTTTTTCAATCGTTGATTTAACAAAAGAAGTTTATTTGATGTGTTTATGCACGTCTGGGGGTAAGAAGGGGTTAATATGTAGTGAGCAAAGATATTTATAACTTATTTTAACTAATATCACTCATGTTTTTCAAAAAACAAAGAATTATTCTGACTTCATAACTGTTATTATAGTTCACTTTTTTTAGTTGAACATTTGTGTACCAAGTACAACATACACAAACAACTGACAGACGGTTTTCCCCCATAAAACCAAATGATAACAGGCTGTTATGCTTAACAAATGCAGATATTTAGGGGTCTGTTTTTTTTGTTGTTGTTGTTTTTTTGTTTTTTTTAAAGCAAGCTGATGTTTTACATAAAGAATAAAAATATGCGCTGACATAAGTCATATCAGAGATAGATTAATAATGTGAAGTCCATCGTGGTCCGTGGCTAACTTTTGTTCCTAACGTCGATCAGACTGAATGAAACCACGTCAAACAGAGCAGACAGGTATACGTCTCTGAAAGCAGCGATGGATCAGGAGACTGTCAGACTGATTTTGTTATAATGTTGCGCCTTTTGGCTCTGACAAACTTTCATCAGTATAGCGTATAATTTAGCCAAGCATTGGTTTTCAGCCCATTGTTATGGTAAACTTGCTAAACTACACCATGCATCTGTATCACCAAGTACCTCATACAACCCAACTTCAAAAATACAGAATGTCCTCTGGTCAAAATGGTTGAATTCCAAATTTCTAGCTTTGGGCCATCTCTCGCCTTAGTTCTCAACTGGTGGGTCATGAAGCCATTTCATTGGGTCGAGGATGGGGGCCTCAAAAAAGATTTAAGAAAAACTCTATGATGTGCTTTCATTTTGAAGGATAAGTTTCCATCTCTCTGTCCTGTCACAGATCTTTGTCCATCGCAACGTCTAACGGCCCCATTTTTCATCAAACTCAATCAGTGATGATGGAAAATGTAAGAGACTTGGTGATGGGTTTGAGTCCAGTTATGAACCATGGATCCAGAGGACTTTGTGTCATCCTGGGCCAATATGAATAAGTCATGCTGTTTTTTGAATATGACAAACATCCAGATGCCTTCACATCTTTTTTTTAACCTACTGCTTAGAGCTTTCTGTTTCCCATTTGTCCTGAAAAGTCTTTTAAAATGACAAAAACATGTGAAAAAGGCCTAGTAGGTTGTCGTTTGTTGATGGTGACATGTCCTGCTGAGGGTTTGAATTATTTAGTGGCCCACATTTTCCTGTTTTTACCTGCTCAGGATTGTTCTGAGTGTGTTTGTGAGGGGGAGAAAGGATGGAGATAAGTGGGAGGAATCATCTGAAGGGTTCAGCCGCTGATAACAGCGTTCAAAGAGAGAAAGCATCCAGACACAGAGCAGCATGGTGATGAACAGAGTCCGTCTGTTGTTATTATCTTCCATTGTTGAGAGCAGTAAGAGAGCAAGTCAGCGGGGAGCTCTGATTGGCCAGAGAGGCTGGCCTGGTGATGTTGATGCCTTTGTTTCTTAACTATTATTAACTCATTGTTGCTGAGAACTGCCAGGGTCTTTGTATTACTCTGTGCTCTGACATGTTATTGGCCTACTCAGTAATTTCACTGCTCTGTAATTGTGCCAGGGGTTCATTAAGCTACTTTGGCATTAATGCTTCCGGTGAAGATTAGAGCAACTGCTAGTTATGGAGCAGGAAACAAAGAGAAGAGCAGGATTTTAGTCAGGCGGTGACGTAGGTCCATCGCCACTCAGTCATCATCATCAGGCGTGGGAAGATTTGATTCTGTCACACAGACTAACTGGGTCTAAACGGCAAAGTTTCTGCACAGATTTCTACAAAGTAAAGTCAGTTAATTAAAATATGTAGCGTAAAATACATTTCTGTTTAAATACTAACCCCTTTAAAGTGACTGGCCTAATTCAACAGAGGTACAGCCATTAGGTTAATGAAATGGGGGTCCTCTGACTGCAATGAATGTATCTCCAGTGATTGTGGTATAAAGACACCTGTGTCTGGAAGATCCAGTCACTGGTTTATCAGTTTTCCTGGCTACCATTACACCCTGAAGACAAAGGAACATTCAAAGCAACTCAGGGAAAAGGTTAATGAAAAGTATACGTCAGGGAATGGATAAAAAACTCCAATGCCCTGAACATCCCCCAAAGTTCAGTTAAAGTCATCATCAACAAATGGAAGGAATATGGCACATGTGTAGATCTGCCTAGATCAGGCCGTCCTTACAAACTTGGTGACCATGCAAGGAGACTATAGTGAGAGAGACCACCAAAACACTGTTGACTATTCAGGAAGAGTTACAAGCTGCAGCAGCTGAGATGGGAGAGATTCTGCATACAACAACAGTTGCTCTTGTTCTTCACCAGTCAAAGCTTTATGGGAGAGTGGCAAAGAGAAAGCAACCGTTTAAGAAAACTCAGATTAAATCTGGACTAGTGAAGACATGTGAGAGACTCCATGGTCAAGTGGGAGAAAGTTCTTTGGTCTGATGAGACCAAAATGGTGCTTTTTGGCCATCAAGAAGCTATTTTTGGCTGACTCCAAATAAGGTGTCACCATCTTGCTGTAGGGATGCTTCTCAGCAATCAGCCCAGGAAGGCTTGTAAAGGTAGAGGGTAAAATGAATGTGGAAAAAATAAGGAAAATCCTGGTATATGGTCGTCGTAAACTGCTAAGTCATGGTAGCAGCTAATGTGCTAACCACAGGCTGTAGAAAGAATTGGACAAAGCCTGTGTGACGTCAGTTGTCTTCTTACAATATGCAGACTCAAACTGCTCTTGAAGTCAGTCTGCTTCCATATTGAAATCGCGGTCTTAACTGAACTTTGGATCAACCTAACAGCCCGCCCACTAAGCTCGACTTCCTGTCAGCTAGCTAGCATTCTGGTTGACAGAAACGTAGCTTCTGCCTGTCAAGCTAACTGTCAATCAAATGAGACGCACCAATCAGTCCACAGTGAGATTTTTCCTAAAAATAATCAGAACAATTGTGGTACAAAAAAAATTCACCCCCATACAGTGAGAGCACATGAAGACATTAGCTAATGAGACACGTTTGGTTTTTGAACCTGGCTGTAAAACATTTTATTTGTAGTGTAAAAACCGGCTTTTTAACATGTGCTCAGATGGAACTTCAGGTGTTCCTGCAGCCAGCCTCTAGTGGACACTCGCCTAATTGCATTTTTTTGTCATCTAGAAGCTACGTTTGGTGGACTCCAAACATGGTGGCAGCATAATGCTGTGGGGATGCTTCTCATCAGTCAGCCCAGGAAGGCTTGTAAAGGTAGAGAGTAAAATGAATGCAACAAAATAAAGGAAAATCCTGGTATATGGCTGTTGTATACTTCTAAGTTATGGTAGCAGCTAATGTGCTAACCAGCTAACCTAGAGCTAATGAAGCTAATGTGAAGCTAAGTGTTTTTGTTGTATCGGTGTTAAACATAGGTGTGCAGTCACATGCAACTGACTATGTGTGTGTGAGGAAAAGCTCACAGTTTTCATTACACTCATTTAAACAGCTTACACAAAGACAAATACAAGAAAATCTTTCTTCAGTCATCTCCAAGATCTGGCCATGTGTAATCTGTGTAAACAATAGTGTTGTACTCAAGACCACACTATCCAAGACCAAGACTTGCCAGAGACCAGAGTGCTCTGAGACCAAGACAAGACCAAGACTCCGGGGGTTGAGACCTAGACAAGACCGAGACCATAAAAATCTTTTTTTTTTTTTTTTTTTTTAACCATGACAAGGTTGAATAGTTAAAGAGCATTCTCTCTTTAATTTTAGTTTTCTTTTAAATAAAATTGACAGATAAAAACAAGGTGTCTGCAACTCTTTCAAAGAACATGCAAAAATCTCAAATTCTAACAAATTTGTTCAACAAACTTCTTGTAAAAGATAAATCTTTGGATGTATTTAAAAGCCAGACAAGTCTGGAATTATTTTAAATATCTGAAATAATGTTTGTTGATGTTTATTGAGATTTGTCAGGTGAATGAGGCCTAAAGTAAGTGTTCAGAGGTATTTCTGACAAGAAATAAGACGGACTGATGTCCAGGTTTTTGCAGGTGTAGCTATTTGTTGTTTTAGCAAGTGCTTTCATATTATCACATTAATAAAGTTAAAGAATAGCAGATCAGTGCTGGTCTCTTGATGGAAAATCCCTAGTCCAGCCAGTCCAAGACAAGACCGAGACATTCAAAATGTGGTCTTGACACCAATCTGAAGACCAAGACCGTTCTCGAGTACTACAACACTAGTAGAGAAGCAGGTAATAACAGGGTAACTATTACTCTAGGTAACTATTGGCTCAGTTTCTACTCAGTCTTGGGTTGGGTTCAGAGACAGAAATGCGTCCCCAGTCCTGCTTTAGCACGGACGTGCAGCTGTATCATAGGGTTTCTGATTTTGTGTTTTATTGCTGTTAAATGCTAACCTTCCAAAGCAGTTGGAAACACCCCTTTTCTTGTTGTTCACTGGCGAATCCATCTTTCAAAGTTCCCGTCTGAACTGTTTGGGCGGGGTTACAAAGTGGCAGGACCAATCAGCGTCGAGGGGCAGTACTTTCAGGCACAGTGGAGTCGTGACATAAGGAAGTAGCAACAAGAGGCCGGTGCAATTATGGCAGAAGACATTAGTGTGGATGCTGCTAAAGCATCAGTTTTATCAGAGCTTGATGACATTTCTTCATTAAAAGAAGAACAAAGAACAGCAGTGAGTTGTCTTTTCAAAAACGACACAAGTCTGTACTGACATGTCTACAGTCGCCATGGTTCATGTTATTCCTCAATAGCTGTGCACGTGCACCTCGGTAGCGACGATGATGTCACGTGTTTTGTTGCTCTGATTGGCCCGTAAAGATATGACAGACAGAACGTTCATCCAATCACACTCTGAGTTTTTTTCAAATCCTCTGCCCGTTCCCAAATGCTTAGTATTGAAGGTTAGTTAAATGAAGGTTATCAGTCACATAAGCTTTCTAAAGCAAATGTCTGGGTGACTCTGGTTTGTCCACATTTTCTCTAAATTTACTCTCTTTGTAGTTCACATGGAGTAACAGCCACACCTCATCTCCATCTGTGGGCGTTTTAAAGACAATGTTATGGACATTACTCACAGTCTGTCCTGATTTAGTGTGAGCATGTGAATTATGAGTGTTGCTGATTGGTCATTGACGATTGTTGTGCTGTCAATATGAGCTCAAACTCCACGACTACTTCCACGGTATCTGCTTACAGTCTTGTACATAGATGTTGACCATAGATCCAACTCCTGAAGGGCTGAAACCATGAAAAATTAAAAAAGTCAATAAAGTAGTTAATGGTTTTGGTTAAAGGCACTGCAGCCGTCAGCCTGACATGTCAGTGTTTGTTCCTGTTTTCATGAGCAGATCTTTGAGATTTCAACGAGCGCAGCAGAGATTCAAACTGGATCAGTCTTTTCTGACAGTTAAATATTAAAGAGCCGAGGATGAAGTATGACAGCACAGACAGCGGTTTGATGAGTATGAGCTTTGCAGTGACAGTGATGTCTTCAATTACTGATGCTTTACCTCACTGTAACTCTGCAGGGACGTTCTCTACTATACCACAAAAATAAACAGCATCATTATACATTAAAACAAGGCTTAGCTGCTTTTTGCATGTTTGTCTCACTTAAATGTGTGCGATCATCAAATAAGTTTTGATGTTAGACAAAGATAACCTAAGTAAAAACAAAATTAAGATGGTTTCATTTGTTAAAGGAAAAAAGCTGTCAATGAGTCTTTCACATCACTGTGGAGGAATTTTGTCCCACTCTTCTTTGCAGAACTGTTTCAATTCAGCCACACTGTAGGGTTTTGTTGTTTTTTTTTAGCATGAATGGACTGTTCAAGGTCACAACACAGCATCTCAATCATTTTTAAGTCCAGACTTTGACCAGACCACTCCAAAACTGTCATTTTGTTTTTAGGTGGACTTGCTGGTGTGTTTGGGATCATTGTCCTGCTGCATAACCCAAGTGCACTTGAGCTTGAGGTCATGAACTGATGCTGGATGTTAGCCTTCAGGATTTTCTGTTAGAGAGCAGAATTCATGGTTCCATCAATAGCGACAGATGGTCCAGGTCCTGAAACAGCAACACAGCCCCAGGTCCATCACACTTCTTTTGAATGAAATGCTGTTAGTTTTGCTCCAGGTGTAATGGGATGCACACTGTCCAAAAAGTTCAGCTTTTGTCTCTTCAGTTTACAGAATGTTCTCCAGAATTCCAAAAGTCTTGGGGGGGTAATCAGGATGTTTTTGTCATATGTGGGGCAAGCTTTTGTGTTCTTTTTGGTCAGCAGTGGTTTTGGTCTTTGAACTCTCCCATGGACGCCATTTTTGCCCAGTCTCTTTTTGATTGTTGAATCATAAACTCTGACCTTACCCAAGCCCAGTGAGGCCTGCAGGTGTTTAGATGTTGTTCTGGGATCTTTTGGGGCCACCTCTAAGACTAATTTTGGTAGGCCGGCCACTCTTGGGACGGTTTACCACTTTTCAAAGTTTTCCCCATTTGTGGATAATGGCTCTCACTGTGGTTCACTGGAGTCCCATGGCTTTAGAAATGGCTTCAGTAGATGTCAGTGACTTTGTCTCTCACCTGTTCTTGAATTTCTTTAGATGGCACCATGATGTGTGGCTTTTTGAGATCGTTTAGCCTCCTTCACTTTGTCAGACAGGTTCTATTTAAGGTTTCTGGGTTAAACAGGTCTGGCAGTAATCAGGCAATTAATTTATTCATGAGGCCAGGAAGGTTTTTGGATGTTATTTTTTTTTTTTTCTTTTTTCAAACCAGGACTTGGGCAGATACTTTTCTGTATCGTCATAAAAATATTATTCACAAACTTCCTCAAAAAGGGAAATCTTTAAAGAGACATAAAAGTCATTCCCTGTTATGAAGTCAACATTTCTAATCCATTCCTGATGACTAGATTAACTGCAATATTAATTTTCTTCATGTTTTTTACATCAGCTTTCTCATAAAATATAAAATAAAGTCGTTTCTTTGTACCAAACAGTGAGAGCTTCCTCATTAAAGACAAACAGCATCTAAAATCAAATTTTGGGAAAGACAAATTGAAGCCAGTTTTTTCTATCTTCCCCTGGAGTTGTTGGACGATAATCATGACTGTGCTTGTTGGAGCGTGAGCTGGAGTCTCAGTAAAGCAGCAAATAAAGCAATCCTGGCCTTGATAAAGATCACAGGAACTTTATTAACCAGCCCAAGAACACGCTGAGGCTTTGGGAGCTTCGATTAAAAAAGTCTTTGACCACCTTATTCTTTAAAGGTCCGTCTGATAAAAACACAATCACACACTCTTTCTTTAGAAATCACCTCTCTAACTCTCTCTCTCCCAAATAATCCCAGAGGTTCTTTCAGACGCCGTGTCCACAAAAAGAAAGAATTACGGTTCCATTCCTCTACAGTTCCATTTCTCCATGATCAGTAACACTGTTGTTTTCCATGAGATCGTTTCCGCCGTCCACTGCTAAATTATCTCGTGTTATTAGCAATTTCACCACTCGATATCAGTGTTATTATTTTATACTGGCTTTAGGTTTAAGGTGTAGGCTTCACAATACTCAAATATGCAAAATGCCTTGTCAGATTTTTTATTCACAGTGGACGCTGTTTGAGGATTCACAGCAGTGAGCTTACGTTATTTTTATCCGTTAGCATCTGTAGCACTGGGTTAAAAAATGCTTTTCAGTGATTGGTTAAAGTAAGAGAGAACGTCATATCCATGACAGTATTTTGGTTAGTTTGGATGTAAATCTCTACTAGTTACAATCAACGTTACGTCTCTGTGGTGCAACCGAACACTGACACAACATAAGATAGGACTTAACCCGTTTCAACGTAGGGTTTAGTGTGGACTCTACACCATAACTCAAGCCAGAACTTGTGCAACAGGCTACAGAGCAGTAATGTTATGGTTTCAGATGATATTCCAGTGAGGACAGTGTTTATGGGTTGTGATGGTTATACAAAGTTGTATTATAACTGTTCATGCCATTTTAGAATTAAATTTTCTGTGTTTTCAGTTTTTATGTCTTAACTAAAACAGGAAGTTTTTCTCCAAATATGAGTGTGGAAAAACTTAAGAATTAGGGATTAATGCATTCATTAATGTGACATAGGCTATTTAATTATCCAGGTAAACTTGTAATTTGTAGATTTTCTATAGGCATATATTATGAGGGAATTCCTGGTCAAAAAAAAAACAACAACACTATTCCCACTTTATTTTTCTGATAGTTTGTCAATATACCAGCTAATCTATGTTCAATAAGAAACAATTTATTTTAAAAAAGATTATTTTTTTATGGTTAATCAAAGATCAAAGATAAAGTGAGAAAAGCATGAAGTTTAGATATGACATGTCCGGACAAAAAAAATAAGAGATAAAATAATGCATTTTATTTAACATCATGAGTGAATACCAGTATTAGATGACTGAAAACTTGACATTCAACTTGAATTAATAAAATAAAAATTAAATAAATTTTATTGTGTCTGGTGGAGTTGACAAAAAAGATATGCTGGGTAAAATAGTCATGATTTATAAAAAAAAAAAAAAGTATAAACAATTTGTTCCTTCCCACAAGTCACTCAGACTTCAAACTGCACAAACATCAGCTTCAAATTATTGAAGGAGAACAAAAGTATAGAGTCTGATTTGGAGCATCTTTTGTCTCAAGAATTAGTGATATATTGATAAAACCTCCAAAATATGATCAGCTCATCCTCCAGACAGAGTGGACATTTGTGCAAACTTTTAAGAACATCTGGACATACAGCCTGGTAACATGCCGGCCCTGACCCTGACAGACACTAAAAACTTAAAATGTTGAAATCCTGAGAACATTACACTCTCCTGTTGGTCTGATCTGGTTTGATGCTTTCTTTCAAGCTCTCTGTATTTCACTCTCTGTACAGTATTTATTGATTGTTGAGATGAAACACAGCAGACTGTTTAATAAAAACAGGATGTCATTAGTTTTACTGCTAAATCATTCATGAAGACAAAAAAAAGGCTTTAAAAGGAGACAGTGTCAGAGTCTCCTCCTCTGAAGCTGCTAGAAGCCAGTTAAACCTCCTTACACTAATCCTGTTAGCTCTCCCATAATTCCTCTCGCAGCATCCCTCAGCTACACAAACATTCAGTCCATGCTCCACTGAGAGCGCACGTCTACACGACCACGGACCTGCTGATGCCACATCGTATCCCTGTTCATATTCAAGTGTTAGGATGTACAGGATGTAAGAGGTCCTACAGCAGCTTTCTAAAGGAGTGTGACACACACAGTTGTTAACAGAGGACATAAAGCCGCTTTGTGCGTTTCTATAATGTATAAAATCACACACTATTTTTGTCTGATGGTTCTGAGGTTCAGTGAGTTTGTGGAGGGAGGGCCAGAGCACTGCTCATGAGGCTGACAGCGGAGGGGAAGAAACTGGAGGTCTTGGCAGAGTGTCAACCGGTCCAAACTAATCACAAGTGTAGAGACGTCATCACCACACAATTTTCTATACTTATACTTTTTTTTGTTTTTGTTTTCAAAGAGATGCAAACTTCAAATTGCTCCCCTGGGATATGACAAGAGCAAAATAATGGTGCATCTAGAAAAATCACAGTATCGTCCATTTTTGCCCCTTTTCCCATTTTTGCCACCTTCAAACCGCTTTTGCTGCTTTTTGTCATTTTTTGCTACTTTTTCCCATTTTCTCTGCTTTTTGTCCATTTTTGCCATTTTTAAACCGTTTCCGCAGGTTTTTATCACTTTTTGCTACTTTTTCCCGTTTTACTGCTTTTGTTAGTTTTTTGCCACTTTTTGCTCATTTTCTTTTCTTTTTTTAGTTCATTTTCTCTGCTTTTTGTTGATTTTTGCAACTTTCAGACCATTTTGCCACTTTTCTCATTTTGCTGCTCTTTGTCAACATTTGCCACTTTTTGTAATTTTTGCTAACTTTGTAAAATTTTTGCCACTTTTTGGCCCTTTTTTTTTGTTTGTTTGTTTGTTTTTAGTCAATTTTTTGCCACTTTTAACCCATCATTTCCCCTGTCCCCACTTCTTGCCACTTTTTGGCCATTTGCCAATCCTTTTTTTCTCTGCCAGTTTTTAACATCTTTTTGCAACTTTTTGGCCAATTTTGCAACCCTCTGCCACTTTTAACCCTTTTGTGCCACTTTCCCAACTTTTTCTCACCTCTTTCCACAATTCTGTAATTATTTTCCATTAAATTTGTCTTGGTATTTTTATTTTTTATTTTTTGGAATCCTGACATTTGTGCACATCATTGCTTAGCTGTGAAGTCTGATGTTCACTTTCCTAAAGGTTTAGCTCAGTGTGCCCATCCACACTGTTAACACTAACAATTAAAATGTAAATCCATTTCAAGAGAAGGGGCCTGCATCGTACTATAGCATCAATAAATAAAAACCTTTTTTTTTTTTACTTTGATGAGAGTGGTTATAATTTTCAGGTAATAAAAAATAGAGTTATCATAGCTTAGCATAGCAGCCTACCCCCATTTCGATTTATCTAGGGAAGGAAGACCCAACATACCGCCTGGTAAGAGGGAAAATATATAAAGTAAAAACAATTCATTTATGTTTAGCAGTGAGGAAGAGGAAAAAGACAACGGTTTAAAGGTACTAAGCAACATGTTATTTGGACTTAAGTGAATCCTGAATGAGTGGGAAATGGTTTAAGCACAGAAAATTTGAGCAATCAACTAAAGATTAGAGAGCGAGCAGAAAGCAGGGAGAGACAGAGAAAATCTAAGCACAAGGAGGCAGTTTAGAGCACGACGGCAGGTTTGAACGGCAAATCTGAAGAAAAATTGAACCCAAAATCAATAAGTCATCCCAGAATGGTAAAAGTGCTATTGAGTTTTGTAACAACAATGACTTCATAATTATTCCTGGTAGCATTAGCAGGCAGTAAGTATAAGTCAGCGATTGGTGTAGCTGTTCAAGAAGACCGCAGGTACTGAAGCTGGGATCACACTGAGCATGCTCACCAGCGTGTTCGTATATGTCACTCTAGTAAGATGCTTTTAAAGCAGGATGATTGAAAGAAGAAAAATCAATAAGTGTTTGACCATTGACCTTTAAGAAGTCAATGCAAACAGTAGGAGTGCCAGCTCCTAGGAAATAACAAACCAGCTGCACACAGCCACAATGATGAGAGCAGCGTGGTGAATCCACGTGTCCCGTCGTCCAGATTTCTCACATGAAACATGAAATTATCCTTTCTCAAAGTGGCAGAAAGTGTACACGTCTGATTGCTTTTCCAGCGTCTGAAGCACCAGCTCCTCTTCATCTTTCTGATTGCTGTCACGCCCCGACCAGGGGTCTGTATTTATAAGAGACAGAACCTGGACAAGGTGCAAGAGGCGGGTGTAAATCAAGGATCAAAGCTTTCTTTGCTCTTCTCGTGAAGGGTTATTTTGTTTTACATTCATCAGACTACATACAACCCCGATTCCAAAAAAAGTTGGGACACTGTGTAAAATATAAATAAAACAGAATGCACTGATTGTCAAATCTCATAAAACTGCATTTCATTCAGAAAGGAATATAACTAACATTTTAGTTGTTTAAACAGACATTTTACCATTTCATGAAAACGTTAGCTCGTTTTGATTTTAATGGTAGCAAAACATCTCAAAGAAGAAAGGACAGGGCAACAAAAGGCTGGAAAAGTAAATGGTACAAATGAAAAACAGCTGGAGGAGCATTTTCCTATGAGGTTAATTGGCAACAGGTCAGCGGCATGACTTGGTATGAAAGGAGCATTTTAGAGAGGCAGAGTCTCTCAGTCACAAGGGACAAGGCAGAAGGTCAGGATTAAATGCTGATGATCTTGGGCCCTCAGGGGCCGCTGCATTAAAACGGACATGATTCTGTACTGGGAAACCCCTGCATTGGCTCTGGAAAACTTTCAGAAATCACTGTCTGACAACACAGTTCAAGTCACAAATGCAAGTTAAAGCTGAATCATGCAAATAGAAAGTCATTTGTGAACATGATCCAGAATGCTGCCATCTTCTCTGGACCAAAGCTCATTAAAAACAGGAAAAAAGGCAAAATGGAAAACTGTTCTGTGGTCAGATGATTCAAAATTTGAAATTCTTTTAGGATACAACAGATGCAGTGTCCTGTGGAGTAAAGAGGAGAGGGACCATCTGGCTTGTTTTCAGCACACAGTTCAACACGACTTCTCTGATGGTATGGGGTTGCATTAGTGCCTACACTAGGCCCTATCAGTGCTGAGCAGTAGGTAGCGGCTTTAGAGCAGAAAATGTCTCTGTCAGTGCTAAACCACATACCACATCCATCACAACAACATGGCTTCACAGTAGAAGAGTCCAGGTGGTGAACTGGCCTGTCTGCAGTCCAGACCTTTCACCAATAGAAAACATTTGGAGCATCATTAGAGGAAAAATCCAGCACAGAAGTATTTAACAGAACTGCTGCGCAGCTAAACTCCTATCAGACAAGAATGGGACAACATTCCTTTCCCAAAACTCCAGCAACTGTTCTCCTCACTTCCCAGATATCTACAGACTGTTGTTAAAAGAAGATGGGGTGCTACACAACGGTTAACCACTGTGTAGCATCTTCACAACATAGACAGTGATCAACCCCAGACCATCAGAGATGCAGGCTTTAGAGCTGCGCCAGGGTAACAAGCTGGATGGTCCCTCTCCTCTTTAATCTGCAGGACACAGCATCCGTGGTTGCCAAATAGAATTTCAAATTTGTGCTTATCTGACCACAGAACAGTTTTCCATTTTGCCCCAGTCAATTTTAAATGACCTTTAGCCCAGAGAGGACAACGGCTTTTTCTGGATCATTCGTCAACAGAGTGATTTCTGGAAGTGTTCGTGAGCCCATGCGGTGAGTTCCAGTACAGAATCATGCTTGTTTTAAATGCTGAGAGACTCTGCCTCTGTAAAATGCTCCTTTTATACCCAGTCATGTTACTGACCTGTTGCCAGTTAACCTAATTCATAAATGCTCCTCCAGCTGTTTTTCATTAGCACCATTTGCTTTTCCAGACTTTTGTCCCTACTTTTTTGAGACATGGCACTACCATCAAATTCAAAATGAGCAAAAAATTTTCATTAAATGGTAAAATGCCTAATTTTGAACGTCTGATATGTCGTTCATGTTCTTTTGTGAATGAAATATGGGTTAATGAGATTTGACAATCACTGCATTCTGTTTTGATTTACAGTTTACACAGTGTCCCAACTTTTTTGGAATTGAAGCAGTAATAAATTCCACAAACACAAGCACACTATAAGCCATTTAAATCCAGTGTCAGCCCTGCAAACCTTTGACTCTCCATAAGCTGTTAATGCAGACACACAACCCTACAAGCTACCAGAGCAGAGTTTCTGATGCTGGATGAAGAGTCAGTGAGGATGTTAGAGCTGATTTAAACCTGCTGTAATACAAGGGAGACTTTCTGCACAAAGCAATTTCTGTGACTAGGCAACCATGACCGACCACGCCGTTTAGAGCAACACACAACAACACAAGACTCCTGTAGAGCATTACACAGATTCAAGCTGGACTGAATATTCACAGTGCTGAAAGGAGTCTCTAGAGCAAACACTGATTATGAGGATCTGTGGTTGAAAGCAGTGACAGGTGTATGCTTTCACCAATCACAGCAACAGGTATGAGAAGAAGAAGGCCAGAACTACTCACCTGAGTCATGAGGGTCGTTCACATCGCCTCCATACAGGCCTGCTCTCCCTGTAAACATGTATACCTGTCTAAGAACCTGTCCCTGCTCTCCTGCTGCTCCTCTCACCATCGAGGCTCAGGATTGGCTGAATTTGGCTCATGGGTCTTAGTGCTCCTAATCCTGCTGAGTGGAGTGGGTGCTAGGCAGCAAATGTTCACTGGAGGGTTGGATAAACACAGCAGTGGGGTTTGTTTTCTTCAGGAGGATCTATCAAATCAGGTACCCGAATGATCCAGAAACATGATTTATCTGTAAGCTGGGAGCAGGTAGGAGGCCTTCAAACCGGGTCAGGTTTACACAGAGAACACATAAACACCACCCCCCTCTGACACTCCTTAATTTTTCTGTAACCTCCAGTTCAGGAGATTGTGGTGTGTTAAATGACGATTTAAGAATTAGATGAGTTATTCTATACAGAGTTATTGTTTTTTTTAAAGCCCAATATTTTTTAAAGGAACTCAGAAAACTAGTGAATCTGTAGTGATTATGCTAAAAATAGAGCAACCAGTGACTGATAGATAAAGTCACATGATCACCTTTTACCTGAGCTCACCTGTCCTGGATGGAGCAACCCACAAAAGACAAAAGATGTGAAGGGAGAAATGTAAGAAGATTTAAATTTTAATTTATTTACAGTGCTTAACAAATTTATTAGACCACCCTAACCCTAACCAAAGTAAGGTTTATGCCACAGCTGCCCTAAATTAACAGCATTGCTAATTACAAAATCATTTTTTATGTTTCTGCAATGGTTAATACACCAATATGTAGAAGCTCTTTTACCAGTCTCCAGAATGACCATAAGCAGACGACTGATGGAACAAGGCTTAAAGGGAAGAACAACTGCTATGAAGCCATTATTGAGGCCTGCAAACATCCAGAAATGCCTCAGATTTTCAAGGGAGCACAAACACTGGACTGTTGGTGACTGGAAGAAGGTACTCTGGACGGACCAGTCCAAGTTAACTCTTGGGTCAGCATCGTCATGTTTATGTCCGCAGAAAAGCTGGAGAACGTTTTGATGCCAGATGCACCCACAGTGGAACACGATGGAGATTCCATTATGGTATGGGGTTCCATCTGTGGATACGGCGTGGGCAAATGAGTGAAAATAGACGGTATCATGAACAAGAACTCAATAACAAAAGAGACTGTGGAAAAGTCCATAAAAACAATGGCAGCAAGAATGCAAGCTGTTATCAAGGCCACAGGAGGCCATATAAAATATGAAGTTTGTTGGTTATTATGTGTGAAAAAGGACTATTTAGTTGTTTCAGTTTGTTATTTGCCAAATAAATAATAACATTTTTAGCTTTAATTAAGTTTTACAAAGATTTCTAAAATATTGATGTTTTCTCGTTTTTATGACAGGTGGTCTAATAAATTTAAGTACTGTATATATATATATATATATATATATATATATATATATATATCATATTTTCTAAATATATAACTACTATTAAAGAACCTTTATTGACATTCAAAATTTCAATTTTGATTGAAATTGAAATGTTATTGAAAAGTTTTAAGCTTTTGTTTGAAAATAACTTTAGTCTAAAAATAACTTTAATAATTATACTAAATTTTATACAATAGAAACTTGGTTTTGTAAAAACTTATTTTCTTTTAACCCAACTGAATAGCAACTTCAATATTAGTAACTGGTATCACTGAGTAATTTTAGGTTTTATTTTACAAAAGCTTTTATTTAAAATTAAAAACTTTGTATAAAACAGAAACAAGTATTTTTTCAGTTACTTTTATTTTCCAATCTTGCGTTCAATTATATTTTTGTTTTATAGTTCCTTCTATTTGAAAATAACAATTACTTGATATTAACTTTTTAATATTAGCTTTAACTTATTATTAAATTTCATTTAATAGTCACTTTATCTTATAATAACTTGTTTTTCTTAATAACATTAACTTTATTTATGATAGCTTTATCAAATAATTATTTCAATTAAAAATAACTCATGTAATAATAGCCTTTTTAAAAAACATATTTTAAATAGCCAATAATTTTAAAGTAACTTTTATTCAAAATAACTTTTTATGACATGTACTTGAATGTCATCTTTTTTTTAATAAAAGCTTTTATTCAAACGTTACTTTCTGAGCAGTAACTGTAAATCAATGGTATCTTTTACTTAACTTTACTGAAATAAAACAATCAAATCTGCTATGGAGAAAAGGAATGGCATTTTTACTTCCAGGACCAAACTGTTGAGCTCTATAGTCGGCCAGAGTTGACACTTTCTTGCTAGTTCCACTTACTTTTTCAAAAGTTGCCAACCAGACAGTCAGAAGGGGAAGATTGTTGGTAGGTACGTGTTCTTCGTAATAGTCTTTGGAAACACCGAGACTCTTGCCATTAAACGTCAGCATAAAGGAAGCACTGTACTCCTGTTGATTACTACATGCTGCTGATGAATGGATAAAGAAGAAGACGTCATCAGGCCTGAACTTGGCCTCTTTGCTGTGGATCCTCAGATAACCTGATGAGATCTAATACTGAGACGGATCTTTACTACGTTTAAAGTGTGTTGACGTCAGATCGCTGCTTCGCTCTTACTGTAATGAAGATAAATCATGGAGCTATATTTGGATAACTGTGCCGCTAATACAGCCTGTGTTTGTAAGGGATTAAACTCTATGTGTGAGGCGCATTGACCTAAAAGTGTAAACAATACATCATTCAGTGTTCACCAAACTGCTCACGCACACTGACTGTAAAAGCACACACAACATGAAGGTTTAAGTAGATTAGTGGGCTGCATGAGCTGTTAACATGACTAGTCCTTGGCACAGAGGCCAGCCAAGGACAGACAACAAGCCCAAACCTTAGATGAGCCGAAGTCCACTTGCGCTTTTAAGGAACGCTGATAGCACAGATACAGATGACGCCGCTCCATGGTTGGGGGCGGGGCTTCTCCTGAGGGAATCAAAGTGAAACTACAATCAGAGTGGAAGCATTAAGACTGCCTTTTACTGGAGATTAGCAGCTGTTGGCCCCACTCTGTGATTTTAGGTGGTTTAAACTTCATGGCTGAGTTGCTGTTGTTCCTAAACGCTTCCACTTTCCAATAATAGCACTTACAGTGGACTGTGGATTATCCAGCCAGGGTGAAATTTCACAAACTTTCTTATTGCAAAGGTGGCGTCCATCACAGTACCAGTGCAAATGGAGACTGCCTGGCTATGTGCTTTATACAGCTGTGGGAACTGGTCTGATTGAAACACCTATGTTTAATATTAACAGCTGTGTAGCTGTGTAGTGTGTGTTCTTATGGGTTAGCAGCGTTTGACTTTTGATGTTCTTCTCAGAGCTGATGGGTACTGTTGGCTCTTAGGGATTCATGTAGATTTGACTTCTTTGTGCTAAATGGGGGGCCTCAGATTGGTCTTTGTTAGACAGTACATTCCTTAAACTGGCTCTGACTGTGAGGGTATTTGGTGAGCGTCAAATCCGGCCAATTACACGAGAAACACACTTACAAAATCCACCAGAGGGGCCCGCCACCATCCTCCGAACAGCTGTTTTTCTTGGCATCACAGAATGTCAGCTGCTGCCAAACAGGCTCATGTCATTAAACCAGTGCAATCAAAAACACAGTTTACAGTTTAATTTCCCCTCTAGTATCTATGTTTTATTCAAAGGGTGCCATTGCTAATGCTTAATACCAGGTTAATGAAGCTTGCTGAGCTCTGCAACTGCAATGTATTCAGAGCAAAACTATTAAAAAAACTCAAAAAAGTTGAGTATGCTGCTCAGAGTTTGACACATGCAGCTATTAACCCATCATATGGAGTTATTCACATACAATCCATGATCAGCTGACGTAGACGTGGGCTTTCTTTGCTGTGTTAATGATAGTTCAGTCAAACAGCGGGAGTAGACTCCACAGACTGAGAACATTCAACAGACTTTACTTTTTACATCTCAGCACCAGCAACAGCCACGGCCAGAACTGATACGCTTTTGGGGTTTCTGTCCATCCGTCCATAACTCAGGAGTGCTTTGAATGCTTCTTCCAACTCACGTAGTTCAGCTGTGTAGATGGTGTAGTACAAGACAACTCAGTTTGAGGCCCTAGGGCTCAGGACTGGTCATTTTAAGTTAACTTTGTAGTAGACTTGTGCTTAAAGATGATCAACACACGTTTCAAAAAAATTACAGGTTAATAAGTTTGTATGATCATCGGTCACATTTATTTTCCATTTTATTTTTTAAATTACATTATTATTTTATTTATGTTTTCATTATTTCCCATCATGACCCCAGCAGCCCAGAGGCCTCCACAAGTAATTTGCAGGACTTCTATTTTTGCCAGATGCCAGATCACTGCACTTCCCTGTAGCGTGGAGAGGATCGGGCCAAAACTAAATTAAAATATCTGATTAAATTTCAGTGTAAAGTACTCTGTATTGATACCAGATAAATGTCAGATTGTATTTCACTTTACTACGTCAACAAAATGTTTTAATGGAGCGCAGCACGGAGTCAACAGGTCAGAGGGACAAGAGAAATAGGTCAAATTTATCTAAATTGTACTTCTCAAACAATTACCGTAAACATTACCGTAAACTGGTAAAGCTTATTTATTTCTAAATAGATTATTTAGATTACCAGATAAACAGATTACTACTTACATGTTTAAATGTTGTGTCAAGTTCACATTAAACCAGAGCTAAAGGCTAACTGTCTCAAGAGTTTATAGCATAGTCAAATGCTGTTTATGTCATTCTGTTTGTTTTTATTATTTTTGCGTTAAAGAGGTCTCTCTCTCTCTCTCTCTCTCTCTCTCTCTCTCTCTCTCTCTCTGTACAGGCTGGTTGGTGAGGGCAGGAGCACTGGGCAGTCATGGCTGCAGCTTGTTAAGCATGGCAAGATCTACTTTTAATCGCCCTGTGTTGTACCTTCAGAAGTACAGGGTTAACCCACGGGCTGTTTCCGGTTCACGCTTGGAGACGACTGCTCTAAGGCCCCGTCCACATGGAGAGGAAAACAATATATTGCCGTTTCGTTTTGAAAAAGTTTTCTGTGAAGACGGAATTGTTTCAGGAAATATCCGCGTAAGCACGTAAACACTGAAAACGCTGTAGTGCATATGCCAAGCTAATGCGTGGCGCTGTAACGCTGCCACAGACATTCACCAAACGAGAGAAGAAGATCACAGAAAACTGACACAAACTTTCTTTTAGTTGCCCTTCTGGTTGTTCTCCACATTGGATTTAAGAACATCTGGTGTATGAGTTTCCCGGTGGTGGTAAAGGAGCATCAGATTTTTCTGTAAAAGCCATAACAAGCTCAGTTGCTTCTGCAGCATGAACACAACCCTGTGATCCGCCATTGTTGTTTTGGCCGGACCCGTGTAGGCGTCATAAGAGAGCTACGCTATGTGTGACATAATCGTTTCAAGAAGATGCAGTTAGCCATCCAAACGGAGACGAAACAGTAGTCGTTTATGGATTCATGCACTCTAAGACCCGTTTTCAAAAAGTATTGTTTACAGTCACCCTAAATGCCATTTCCGTGTGGACGGGGCCAAAGGGGTTCCCTAAGTGGGGGTCGGGACTCCTGGGAGGGTTGCGAGGCACTAACGGGGGGCAACAGGATGCTATCTAAAAGTATTAGATTTTCTTTTTAATAATTCAAAGTAATAAATTGTATCCATTATTGAAAAAGAATCTTTAAAATGATTTCAATTGACGATTAAACCAAAGCTATTGAGTTTGTGCTTAAATGAAAGTAATGTGTAGAAAAACTCCTTAAAATGTTAATTTCGACATAATGTTTTGTGCAACATTGTGTGCTTTAACCGCCTCTAGGAGTGGTGGGGGTCCCTGTTCTCTGGCAATATTATTTTGGGGGTAATGGGCTGAAAAGTTTGGGAACCCCCTGCTCTAACACAGTGGTTCCCTGTTAACAGCCCTAATATAGGTACAGTATATATTAGAGCTGTTAACATTAACGCGTTAACACTTGTGATTATTCTTCAAACCTTAATATGTTAAAAAAATAACGCAATTTAATCATATGACTAATTTTGACCGCAACTTGCTCCTGTAGTCCTGCAGCGCCGATGTTTACGTGCCTGAGGGTGCAGAGGTGAGAGGGTCAGACACAGCCAGCAGTGACGAGTGAGGAGACAGACCCAGGACTGCTTAACGGCAATTTTCTTTTAAAAAGCTGGCAAAACCCAAACTGTGGGTACATGCTGCAGCGATGAACTGTCTTTACACCAAAGCACAACGAGTCTGAAGTTCCACCTTCAGGCAAAACACATCTTTGCTAATACTAGCAGAGACACTAACAACAACACGGGATCAGGCCATGGTCATACTGCTCTCTTCAGCTGCTTCAGGACAGTTTTCTTCTTCAGCTGCTCAGATAAATGCTGGAAAGTGCTCCAAAACTTTGAGCTAGTCCTGTTTGTTAACAATATTAATGCAGTGAAGAAATATGTGGTGGAATCTACAAGATTGAAGTTAATTAGCAAATTTAACCAGCTGAAGACGGAAAATATGATGCGTTCAGGTAACCTCAGTAAATTAGACAACTGTATTCTATATGTTATGATATGTTCAAATGTCGCATAAAAATGGGAAAATATAGTTTTTGATGAGGAACTTCAATAAATACAGTGTGAATATGTGTTTATGTTTGAGGGATAAACAATAGATGTGACAGACTGAACCACAGCTTTTTAACTCAAGCTCTACTCAGCTAAGACCACTTGTAGTTTAGATATTTACTTTTATTTTGTCTTTTCACCAAACTAGAGAGTATTGCTAGTGCTACTGATAGGGACTCAGATCAGCACTTTCAATGTGCTGTACACAGAATTAAAAGAATAAAAATAAAACACTTGACAATAATCTTTAAAAAAATCTAAACCTAAAAATATACTTAAACTATTAAAAAAATGCTGTGATGCTGTGTTGCTTCATTCGTGGTACTAATTATGTGACAAAGTCAAATTAATGTCTTGAACAACAGTGTGTTAAACATGCTGTTCACTGTTTTAATGCATTTGGGATGTAATTATTTCAATATTAATTCATCATTAATTCAAAACGTGACATTTACCAAACTGAAGAGCTGACAACTTGAGTCATGAATAATTTTTTCAATATAATTTAAGAAGGATTAGTTGGTGAAATAAGAATTTTAGCAACCCCACAAACTAGAAATGTTATCTGAAGGTTGTGTCCAAACTCATTTAACAAAATGTGATTGTTTATTACTATACTGACACAAAGCTAATAAAGTTAGCTAAATATGCTTGTCTAGGTTTTCTGAGGTAATGTCCTCACTTTTTTTTTTTTTTTTCACTTTTTAGTAGAGGGCAGAGAAATAATAATATCATCCTGTTTCAGGTAACACAGACAAACTTTACATGTTTTAATGTCCAAATTATTCTAATAATCACGTTTCACATCCAGTTTCTATGCAAAGTCCCATTTAGATAGAAAGGACCGGAAGTTGCACCCATATCTCATGCAAAGGATCATGGGTGCTAGGATTAATTTGGATAAAGTCATGTGTTTACAAGAAATCAATCTCTGATTTTTAGAGTTTACAAGAAAAAAATAAAAAGTCTTGAATTTTGACACTAAGACATAAGAAAATCACAGTTTTAAAACTAAATTTGCAAAAGTTGCAAAATGAAAAAAAATTACATGAAACCAAACTGAAACCAGAGGTTGGATTTTCAACTTACTGGTGTTATAGCCTGAATGTTTTTGTTTATTTATAGCTTTTGAAGTTATATATATATATATATATATATATATACATATATATATATCCTTGTAAATTAACAGCCTTTTAAACTTGAGAAGTTATTTTTTTTTTCTTCTTTGGCCTTTATACCTCATTGATAAAAGATAGTTTATACTTAGATCTTTTAGTTTATAAAGGCCTGCTATGTGTGGATTTTGTCGCTCCAGTGGGTCATGGGTAGACATGAGTCAGGTAGGAGTAGGGGGGCGTCAGGTTAAAAGGTTGGGGACCACTGCTCTAACAGAACGATGATACGGATGTGAAAGCAGACCAGCAGAGCAGTAAGGAGAGTCAAAATGAGGCCTGAAAATGCCCTAAAATGCTTCAGCACTGAAAATGAAGCCTCCTTTTCTGTGTTATTGTAGTGATTAGTTACATTTCTTCTCTAGGCTGGATGCTTAGCCTTTCTATCACCACTTATCTTTGTCCCAAAGAAAAACAGCTGATGGCGCTCTTATCAGACTGTTTCAAACAGCAGCGTGGCACCACAGGCGATGTGTGGCTGTGTTTTCATTTTATCCAACCTTTATCTAACCAGAGCGGTCCATTAAGATTGGTTTTTGATATGTGATTGATCCCCTCTCTCTGGACACACTCCAGCTCAAAGATGAGCTCTTTATCGCCTTTCTTTTATACAAACATGACTTTTGGCAATCTGGGGAGCAAAACAGCCCTCGAGTCCATCGTCCAATTCATCTTCTGCTGCCCAAAAAGCTTTCTTCTCTGAGAAAATCTATCAGACATCTGTCCTCATCTTTCTCCGGGGAGGACACAGACACACAAACAGGATCATGGAGAGCAACAACATAACAACAGACACAACAGAGGGCATGACAGTAAGGCATCTTCACAGACATACGGTGTTGAGATTAATTCAAGATTCTGCACAAAGAAAGAAAGTTAGAAAACAGGATTTAGAAATGTTTAGGAGGCTGTGGAATCTTTGCACACTGACAGTCGAGTTAATCGGGATATTTCCCTAACACTGAGTCATTTCAAGCCAATCCTGACATGATTATTGAGTCGTGTGACCAGATTTTAGATTGATCATGAATCATTTGTCCTCGTTCCTGACCAGTCAGATAAAACTCTAATCTATCTGTTACACCCCCATTCATTCGTATCACCAGGAGCTTCAAAAGAGGCTTGTAGTGCCTCTTTAACAGCTTTTCTCCCTCATATGGTTTTAAAGAACATGCTGACACACTGTTAGACAGCAAACCTTGAGGTGTACTGGTTAGATTAGATTTGTGAAATGTTTTATAACCATTAAAGGATGATGTCATCTTCAAAGGCAACAATGAATATTTTATGAAGTGTAAAGGATGACATCATCAAAAGCAGAGGATGGAATGTTTGTGAAGCTGGGGATGTTAGGGTCATTTTTTCCTCCAATTTTGCCAAAGACAGTGCCTATAACAAGATTTTAACCCTTGGATGTTTGTCCTTTTAGTAACTTTATAAATCAACCATGGTCAGTATAATTTGGCTTTTTTGACCCCAAAAAACTCTTTAATGACCCAGCAAAAAACAGATTTCTACACAGTGACTACAGAGGTTGAGCCAACTGGTGCTAATAGTCTCACAATTAGTGAAATTGGGATCACCTGAGTGCCGGGAATGTTTCTCAAGTATAAAGACACCTGTGTCTGGAAGGTCCAGTCACTGGTTAATCAGTATTCCTGGCTTCCATTACACCATGAAGACAAAAGAACACTCCAAGCAACTCAGAGAAAAGGTTCTTGAAAAGTATTAGTGAAGTGATGGATACAAAAAACAATCCAAGGCACTGAACCTCGCCCAGAGATTATTTAAATCCATCATTATGAAATGAAAGGAACACGGCACATGTGTGAATCTGCCTAGATCAGGCCGTCTTCATGAACTGAGTGATAGTGCACTAGAGAGAGAGGCCACCAGGACCCCTATGACAACTCTGAAGGAGTTACAAGCTTCAGCAGCTGAGATGGGAGAGAACAACTGATGGCCAGGTTTTTCACCAGTCAAAGCTTTATGGGAGAGTGGCAAAGAGAAAGCCACTATTAAAGAAAACTCACAATCTGGACTAGAGTTCACCAAAAGGCACGTGGAAGACTCCATGGTCAAGGGGAAGAAAGTTCTTTGGTCTGATGAGACCAAAATGGTGTTTTTTAGCCATCGGACAAGACGCCAAACACTGCACATCACCACAAACATGCCATCCCCTCTGTGAAGTGCAGTGGTGGCAGCATCATGCTGTGGGGATGTTTCTCAGCAGTCAGCCCTGGAAGGGTAGTGAAAGGTAGGGGGTAAAATGAATGTGGCAAAATATAAGAAAATCCTGGAGGACAATCTTATCCAGTCTGCAGGAGAACTACTGCTCAGGAGAAGATTCACTTTACAATACCCAATGCATGAAAGCTACACAGAAATGGTTTAAAGTCAATAAGGGGAATTTTCTGCAGTGGCCAAGTCAAAGTCCTGACCTCAATCCAAAAGAGGATTTGTGGCTGGACTTGAAAAGGGCTTTTCACACCTGATCCCTGACAGAAACTGAGCAGTTTTAGAAGAAGAATAAGAGTAAAATTGCAGTGTTCTGACACAAAGCTTCTCCAAAGCAAACACTCTGCTGTGTTTGTGTGAGCTAAATACATTTCTTTGTTTATCCTTGTATCAGAGCTGCCTTCACCTCACGACCATTTAATTGTTTTTATTAGTTAGACCTGGGGAAATTTAGGGTTAAACTGCAGGAAAATCAACATTTCTGATTATTTTTCACAGAGGGTTATGACCTGAATGAGTGCATTGTGGTGCTGTGAGAAATATGATTGGCTCGTGGTGTTGGAAATAAGGGGACTGTATATCTCACAAAGCCGCCAGGCAGCAGATGAAGCTGGTGAATGAGTCACTGAAGGAAAAGTGCTGGGAAAGAAATTTAAACAAAGATAAAGAAAAGGGGCTGAGGACTAGCGGGATTTATAGAAGCAGAAATGTAACTGGACCAACAGGAAGTCTATGAAGGGAATCAGGAGGGTAAGAGAGTAGAAGAAAAGGTCAGAGCCATAATTGGGCCCATTCATCATGGGACAGTTTTAGGAGTGGCTGTTATGATCCGACTCTCTGAGTGGTCGATGATAAGAGCGTGTAGAGTCAGGCCAGGCCAGCAGCCGTTCTTCCTCTTACTGCAGCAGAAAGATTCAAAACCAGCTCAGACATCGTGCCCAGTGGTCAGTTTTACACTCATGTAGTAATCTCTGCCTGAAAGCTGGGGGCCAGTTTATAAATCATGCATGTTTTGAAACAATCAAGGTATGCACTCACCGACCACTTCATTAGGTATAACTGTTCAACTGTCATTGACACAAATATCTAATCAGCCAATCACATTGGAGGCAACCGATAAATTCATGTATGTGGTCATGGTAAAGATGACGTGCTAAAGATCAAAGGGATGGGAAAGAAAGTGGATTTCAGTGACCTTGAATGTCCTTCTTACTCTTTTTCGGCAAATTTTCAAATGACTAAAGGCACACATTCACAAACTGTCAGACTGTGTTCATACGCTTGGGGATGTAAAATCAGACCAGCTATAATATGGTAGTTCAGCTCATCTCTCCAGGTATAAAACCATGAATGAGCTCATCAGTACAGTAGTTAAGCTCATCTACCAGCTATAATATGGTATTTGAGCTTATGTACCAGCTACAGCAAAGAAGTTGAGCTCATCAACTAGGTAAAATACAGAAGTGAAAATCATCTACCAGGTAAATACAGTAGGAGAACTCATCTACTAACTATAATACGGTAGTTGAGCTCATCTACCAGGTATAATACCGTAGTTAAACTCATTAATCAGGTATAAAACAACAGTTAAGCTCATCAACCAGCAATAATATGATATCTGAGCTAATGTACCAGCTACAACAAAGAAGTTAAGCTCTTCCACTGGGTATAATATGGTAGTTGAGCTCTTCTATTAGGTACACTACAGTAGTTAAAATCATCTATCAGGTAAAAAAAACAGTTAAGCTCATCTACCAGCTATACTATGGTATTGAAGCTCATGTACCAGCAACAACAAAGAAGTTGAGCTCATCTACTAGGTATAATAAAGTAGTTAAAATCATCTATCAGGTAAAATACGGTAGTAGAGCTCATCTACTATCTATAATACGGTAGTTAAGCTCATCTACCAGGTATAATACGGTAATTAAGCTCATCTACCAGGTATAATACTGTAGTTAAGCTCATCTACTGAGTATAATACAACAGTTGAGCTTATGTACCAGTTCCATTAAAGTATTTAAGTTCATCCACTAGGTTTAATATCTTAGTTGAACTCTTCTATTAGGTGTAATGCAGTAGTAAAGCTCTTCTACAAGCTATAAAACAGTAGATGAGCTCATCTACTAGCTATAATACGGTAGTTAAGCTTAACTACCAAGTATAATATGACAGTTGAGCTTAAGTACCAGCTACAATAAAATAGTTGACCTCATCTACTAGGCATAATATGCTAGTTAAACTCCTCTATTAGGTATAATACGATAGTAAAGCTCTTCTACAAGCTATAATACGGTAGTTCAGCTCACCTACCAGGTAAAATACAGTAGTTAAGCTGATCTACTAGCTATAATTTGATAGTTAAGCTCATCTACTCCCAGGTATGGTATGATATTTGAGCTTATGTACCAGCTAAAACAAAGAAGTTGAGTTCATCTACTAGGTATAATACCGTAGTTAAAATCATCTACCAGGTAAAATACAGTAGTAAAGCTCATCTACTAACTATAATACAGTAGTTAACTCATCTACTGAGTGTAATATAACAGTTGACCTTATGTACCAGCTACAATAAAATAGTAAAGCTTATCTTCTAGGTTTTATATAGTAGTTAAACTCTTCTATTAGGTATAATACGGTAGTAAAGCTCTTCTACAAGCTATAATACGGTAGTTCAGCTCACCTACCAGGTTTAATAGTTGTTAAGCTCATCTACTAGCTGAAATACGGTAGTTAAGCTCACCAGGTATAATAAGTCAGTCAAGCTCTTCTACTAGTTCCTGCTTCTGGACACACCTCAGAGGCAAGGATGCAACCTGATGCATCTCCTCACCTTTATTTTGCAGGTTAGTGCCTCCAAAACTTACTTTTAAAATAGTGCGTCATATTTATTTTAACATGATTCCAAACATTTGTGGTGAGTATGCAGAGTGTTGTCTTGCAGGATTATTTTTTCTGGTGTGGTACCAATGCTGAGTTCTGAAAACACTTTTCATTGTTCAACCTGCAAACAAGTCTTCCATTCATATTAAATTGGACAAGATATGACTTTTTAAACACCCAGACATAACTCAAACAGAGCTCTTGTCCAGCTAGAACGTACAGTATCCTTTTAAGTCGGTCACTTCCAGCCTGGAGTCTGACAGAGCTATGCACCCAGGTGTACCATCAGCTGCTGCACTCAGCTCCAGGAGAGGGGAGAGACTGATGTGAAATGGTCTCAAACAGTGCTTGAGTGGTTTGAATATCTAAATTTGTACATGTGAAAGGGCATTTTGAGCATCATGTCAAACACCTCCAGTAGAATAACTGATCTGGATAATAAAGGGAAACCATTTAAGGGTGCAGCCGTTTCCAGTAGCACCAAGAATAAAGATGATTATCTGCACAATGATTCAATAATAATTTGTTTGGTAGAGCTGCTTACTGTAATATTCAAACACAGAGTCAGGACTTTATAAGAGCTTAGAGTCTGCTTCTTGGCTGTTTGATATAAATTATTCACTGCAATCAGCCCTGTGTAGACGAGGGAGAGGGTTATTAGCGGGGTTTGGTCAAATTAATGAGGTTGATAATTAACCTTAGACAGCGGTAGGAGTACAAACAATCTCCTAAAGGACGATATCCTGCTAGCACTTATAAAACAAAGCTGTGGAAAAGTCTGCCAAGGGACTGGGTTCCTCTCTTAGTATGTGGTTATTCAGAGTTGGTCAGCGTTAGGTAGTAGGACCATGAAGATTACAGGAGATTCCCTGGATGAAGATAGCTAAAAGGGGAGAAACCCTCAGAAAAACTGGAGCGTTAGCAGGCATTTTATAGTACTGTTGCAAAAACTGTTTGGATAGACATTTATTCTGATCGAAAGCTAAAACAGAAGATTTTAAAGAGTCAGAGTGGAGCATATGCTGGTGTTTGACCTTGAGTGGGCTCTTGCATGTCTGGTTGAGATCTTAGCCAGGCAGCGATGAGTCAAAGCCTCGAGGGAAGTGATGGAGTTACATGGTAATGGGGGGCAGTGGAGGTCATCTGAGACTCGCACAGAAGACCAGCAAAAACATTCTTAGTGGGGGTTTCTCTGGTACCCATGTAACATAAACTAGTTTCACACCAGGGACCTGGATCCTGGTGAACTTCACCTAAACGTCTGATTCAAGTCAGGAACAGGATACTTACAGTGAGTCTCTTGTCTCTTCAAAAACATTTCTGTTTAGTTTTTTTTTTTTTTGTCTTCACAGTCCCGTAAGTTCATAAGACAAAATTTGTAAAAAAAAAAAAAAAAAAAAAACTCCAATAAATTTAACAAAAACACAGTGGTTCTAGGAGTAGAAATCTTGTTCATAGTAGATTTTATATTATCAGAGGTACCTAAGTTAGACTTACCAAGAGCTATCTGGGAGTTAAATGTTGATAAGCTCCTGTAGAAGACTAAAGTTTGACATCCACCTCTTTTCCAGAAAACAAAGTTTATTTGTGATCTTAGCCAAAAATTAATAATTCAG
This sequence comes from Cheilinus undulatus, assembly GCF_018320785.1. NCBI lineage: Eukaryota > Metazoa > Chordata > Actinopteri > Labriformes > Labridae > Cheilinus > Cheilinus undulatus. The sequence continues at coordinate 6,713,359 of NC_054866.1, forward strand.
ATGTAAACACTAACTGTAAGGGTAAAAAGATGAACATATGTGGTTTGAAAGCTTGAAAATGTAATTTATAATTAGCAACAAATCAAACAAATCACGATAGTTTGCCGTCTCCTATGTTTTGGAACGCCATTATTCAATCACATGTTTTATAGTCATAAATACTCAGCTGGCTAGCTAGCTTGGTTCTTGCTTTCAAAGTGTTATGATAAACATTTTGCAAAATATCTATGGGTAATTAAAACAGTGAATTTAACTTCTAGAACCAGTGCTGCCAGAAAAGTAGACGGGCACTGTTGAGCCCAATAGCTTAGGGCTCAAAGTGTTTGATAGGCTTTACAAAGATGATGTCGTCCTTTAGTGTTTGATTGGCTTTACAAAGATGATGTCATCCTTTAGTGTTTGATAGGCTTTACAAATATGATGTCATCCTTTAAAGTATTTGATAGGCTTTACAAAGATGATGTCATCCTTTCGTGTTTGATTGGCTTTACAAAGATGATGTCGACCTTTAGTGTTTGATAGGCTTTACAAAGATGATGTCGTCCTTTAGTGTTTGATTGGCTTTACAAAGATGATGTCATCCTTTAGTGTTTGATAGGCTTTACAAATATGATGTCATCCTTTAAAGTATTTGATAGGCTTTACAAAGATGATGTCATCCTTTCGTGTTTGATTGGCTTTACAAAGATGATGTCGACCTTTAGTGTTTGATAGGCTTTACAAAGATGATGTCGTCCTTTAGTGTTTGATTGGCTTTACAAAGATGATGTCATCCTTTAGTGTTTGATTGGCTTTACAAAGATGATGTCATCCTTTACTGTTTGATTGGCTTTACAAAGATGATGTCGTCCTTTAGTGTTTGATTGGCTTTACAAAGATGATGTCATCCTTTAGTGTTTGATTGGCTTTACAAAGATGATGTCATCCTTTACTGTTTGATTGGCTTTACAAAGATGATGTCGTCCTTTAGTGTTTGATTGGCTTTACAAAGATGATGTCATCCTTTAGTGTTTGATTGGCTTTACAAAGATGATGTCATCCTTTAGTGTTTGATTGGCTTTACAAAGATGATGTCGTCCTCTAGTGTTTGATTGGCTTTACAAATATGATGTCATCCTTTACTGTTTGATTGGCTTTACAAAGATGATGTCATCCTTGAGTGTTTGATTGGCTTTACAAAGATGATGTCATCCTTTAGTGTTTGATTGGCTTTACAAAGATGATGTCATCCTTTAGTGTTCGATTGGCTTTACAAAGATGATGTCATCCTTTAGTGTTCGATTGGCTTTACAAAGATGATGTCGTCCTTTAGTGTTCGATTGGCTTTACAAAGATGATGTCGTCCTTTAGTGTTCGATTGGCTTTACAAAGATGATGTCATCCTTTAGTGTTTGATTGGCTTTACAAAGATGATGTCATCCTTTACTGTTTGATTGGCTTTACAAAGATGATGTCGTCCTTTAGTGTTTGATTGGCTTTACAAAGATGATGTCATCCTTTAGTGTTTGATTGGCTTTACAAAGATGATGTCATCCTTTAACGTCTTTGATGGGCTTCACAAAGATGATGTCGTCCTTTAGTGTTTGATTGGCTTTACAAAGATGATGTCGTCCTTTAGTGTTTGATTGGCTTTACAAATATTATGTCATCCTTTAGTGTTTGATTGGCTTTACAAAGATGATGTCCTCCTTTAGTGTTTGATTGGCTTTACAAAGATGATGTCGTCCTTTAGTGTTTGATTGGCTTTACAAATATTATGTCATCCTTTAGTGTTTGATTGGCTTTACAAAGATGATGTCGTCCTTTAGTGTTTGATTGGCTTTACAAATATTATGTCATCCTTTAGTGTTTGATTGGCTTTACAAAGATGATGTCATCCTTGAGTGTTTGATTGGCTTTACAAAGATGATGTCATCCTTTAGTGTTCGATTGGCTTTACAAAGATGATGTCATCCTTTAGTGTTCGATTGGCTTTACAAAGATGATGTCATCCTTTAGTGTTTGATTGGCTTTACAAAGATGATGTCATCCTTTACTGTTTGATTGGCTTTACAAAGATGATGTCGTCCTTTAGTGTTTGATTGGCTTTACAAAGATGATGTCGTCCTTTAGTGTTTGATAGGCTTTACAAAGATGATGTCATCCTTTAGTGTTTGATTGGCTTTACAAAGATGATGTCATCCTTTACTGTTTGATTGGCTTTACAAAGATGATGTCATCCTTTAGTGTTTGATTGGCTTTACAAAGATGATGTCGTCCTTTAGTGTTTGATTGGCTTTACAAAGATGATGTCGTCCTTTAGTGTTTGATTGGCTTTACAAATATTATGTCATCCTTTAGTGTTTGATTGGCTTTACAAAGATGATGTCGTCCTTTAGTGTTTGATTGGCTTTACAAATATTATGTCATCCTTTAGTGTTTGATTGGCTTTACAAAGATGATGTCATCCTTGAGTGTTTGATTGGCTTTACAAAGATGATGTCATCCTTTAGTGTTTGATTGGCTTTACAAAGATGATGTCGTCCTTTAGTGTTCGATTGTCTTTACAAAGATGATGTCGTCCTTTAGTGTTCGATTGGCTTTTCAAAGATGATGTCGTCCTTTAGTGTTCGATTGGCTTTACAAAGATGATGTCGTCCTTTAGTGTTCGATTGGCTTTACAAAGATGATGTCGTCCTTTAGTGTTCGATTGGCTTTACAAAGATGATGTCGTCCTTTAGTGTTCGATTGGCTTTACAAAGATGATGTCATCCTTTAGTGTTTGATTGGCTTTACAAAGATGATGTCATCCTTTAGTGTTTGATTGGCTTTACAAAGATGATGTCATCCTTTACTGTTTGATTGGCTTTACAAAGATGATGTCATCCTTTAGTGTTTGATTGGCTTTACAAAGATGATGTCGTCCTTTAACGTCTTTGATGGGCTTCACAAAGATGATGTCGTCCTTTAGTGTTTGATTGGCTTTACAAAGATGATGTCGTCCTTTAGTGTTTGATTGGCTTTACAAATATTATGTCATCCTTTAGTGTTTGATTGGCTTTACAAAGATGATGTCGTCCTTTAGTGTTTGATTGGCTTTACAAATATTATGTCATCCTTTAGTGTTTGATGGGCTTTACAAAGATGATGTCGTCCTTTAGTGTTTGATTGGCTTTACAAAGATGATGTCATCCTTTAGTGTTTGATTGGCTTTACAAAGATGATGTCGTCCTTGAGTGTTTGATTGGCTTTACAAAGATGATGTCGTCCTTTAGTGTTCGATTGGCTTTACAAAGATGATGTCGTCCTTTAGTGTTCGATTGGCTTTACAAAGATGATGTCGTCCTTTAGTGTTCGATTGGCTTTACAAAGATGATGTCGTCCTTTAGTGTTCGATTGGCTTTACAAAGATGATGTCGTCCTTTAGTGTTCGATTGGCTTTACAAAGATGATGTCCTCCTTTAGTGTTCGATTGGCTTTACAAAGATGATGTCATCCTTTAGTGTTCGATTGGCTTTACAAAGATGAGGTCATCCTTTAGTGTTTGATAGGCTTTACAAAGATGATGTCGTCCTTTAGTGTTTGATTGGCTTTACAAAGATGATGTCGTCCTTTAGTGTTTGATTGGCTTTACAAAGATGATGTCGTCCTTTAGTGTTTGATAGGCTTTATAAAGATGATGTCATCCTTTAGTGTTTGATTGGCTTTACAAAGATGATGTCATCCTTTAGTGTTTGATTGGCTTTACAAATATTATGTCATCCTTTAGTGTTTGATTGGCTTTACAAAGATGATGTCGTCCTTTAGTGTTTGATTGGCTTTACAAAGATGATGTCATCCTTTAGTGTTTGATTGGCTTTACAAAGATGATGTCATCCTTTAACGTCTTTGATGGGCTTCACAAAGATGATGTCATCCTTTAACGTCTTTAGAAGAATGGTTTTGTCCTTTAAGTCTTTGATGGGCTTTAGATAGATGAAGTCATCAAGGCTTCTAAATATTTCACCCTCCAAACCAACTATAGTCATAGCTCCATCCACTGTATCAGTCTGGCTACACACTGGTCTCAGACAGGATTGGCGAAGACTGTTGTTACACTGGTACATTACCAAGCCTCTGAACATCAGTTGTGTGTGGTTGATTGTGACAGTAAATACCACTGTCTATGAAACACTTCATATACAATCCTGAGAAGAAGTGGGCAATCACTTTGAGGAGCATGGTAAAGTTTGAAACAGCCTTTCCTTGTTAACTGCTGTGATAACAGCCTGACTTTTAAAATATTCCTCTTGGGATGTTTTAACTGCAGTAGAAATCGACTTTTCTGTCCCTGGATTGTTCTCAGTCTTTTCTAACCTACTGCGCTGTCCTTGGACCTACTGGGGAGACTCTTAACCTTGGTTCTGCTGAACCCCATGGAGCGGAGGCTTTTTCACAGCAGGCTCACTAAAGAGCCGACCAGAGGAGGTCTCAAAACTCACAGAGAGGAGGAGGGGCTGCTCCAGATCTCAGTGTCATTCTAGTTCTATTTTTACACACGGATAAGTCCTTTTTTATTGTAAAAAAAAGATGAGATACATTTTGTCCAAGGGCAATAAAGTCATTCATTTTAATAGAATATGTATGTCTTTAAGGAAACAGCATAAATCCAGTCAAACTGTTGAAGTCTAAGAACTACCTCCTGGTGGTGATTTGGCTACAGGTGTACTATGACTGGTTCTCTATGTAACATTACTGTATGTTAGCATCTCTGGTGGTATGGGGTTGTATTAGTGCCTATGATGTGGCCAGCTTACACATCTGGAAAGGCAAGATGGGTCTGGCAGCAGACCGTAGATCTCAGACGCCCCCTCACACACACTAACTGTGAGACACCGCATCGAAATACTCGGTAAAACTTTCAAAATAAACTTGGATTATAATTTTGGTCGGTATTATCAATTAAAAACATGATAATTAATTTTTTTAATAAAAAGTTTGATAAAGTTGAGTAAACAGTCTGCTCACAGGGGAAAATCTTGTCTTCCATTAAAAACATTCTACGGTAGCAAATGTAGCTTATGTAGCTCTTTTAGCAGTGTAAGATACCTAGATAACATAGCATAAGCTGAAGCTCACAATACTTACTGATATACTGACAGAGCCACAAAGCTAACGTTACATAAGCTATGTAGCTATGTTATCTAAGTACGTAATGTTGCTACATTATTTTTATCTATGTTTGATAAAGCTTAGGTTGCTAAAGCTCATGTTATTGAAGCCAATGTTGCGACACTGGCTTATGTACTAAAGTTTACTACATAATTAGCATATCTGTGCTAGCTTTAGCTAAACCTAACAAAGCTAAAGTGAGCCTGTGTTTGTATATCTGTTTCTAAAATGAACCTAAATATAATTTTCCCTCTCAGTCTGTAGTGTTTGCAATATGGTTATTTCATGAATGTTCCCGCCAGATTTTGTTTATGAATAAAGTTGAATTTTATTCAATCTTGAACTGTGACTGTTGACCAGCTAGGATCCTACGTCAGATGAGAATGGGACAACATTCCTCTCCCATCAACTGGTCTCCTCACTTCCCAGACATTTATAAACTGTTGTTAAAAAAGAGGGGATGCTACACACTGGTAAACATGGCCCTGTCCCTACTGTTTTAGATGTGTCGCAGCCATTACATTCAAAATGGGCTAATATTTTTCATGAAACAGTAAAATGTCTCTGCCTCCACTTCTGATATGTTGTTTATGTTGTAATGTGAATAAAAAATGGGTTTATGAGATCTGACTATGCATTTTACACAGTGAACCGACTTTTTGAGGGGTTGGGGTCAGCTCACAGCTGTGGGTATTTCATCTTTCTAATGATTAAACGTGTTTAGCTCTGTCTCAGTGCCAGCATCAACTGCTATGATATAAATTTACTTTATTACTATAAAGTATAGAGTAAGTGAAATCTAGTATAAAAGTATAAACGCACATGTGTTCTCCTCAGTGTGAGTCATCAGAGTTTTCTCATGCATGTGGATTTTAACAAAATCCTCACACCTGGGGCCGTCAGCTCACAAACACTAATGGGCTGTGATGGCTGGTGGTGAGAGTCAACAGGAGACGGGGATGGTGGCGAGGCTGCTGGAGCATGCTCATTACCAGATGAGTAATCTGCCCTTAAGGATTGTGGGACTTCATTAACCCATTAGATAAGGTCCCTCTTCTCCTGCCACCTCTCTGTCAGGGTTTTTTTTTGTCTTTCTCCTGCCTCTCCAGCTCTCAGCCGCTCACTAACCAAGTGGATGGCTGGCCTGTCAGAAGGCTAATCGCACCACTCAGCTGGAAAATGGACCACTCTCCATGTGGTGTGTTCGCCACAGGGCGTGTCGGACAGCTGTAACTCTACTTACATCCATGTTCTACGAGTGGTCAAATACATGCTCTCAGAGCCTGAGTACGGTGTCTCTGCCCTTTCCCTGTGTATGAAAGGTTTACCAGATGGATGTGTGAAAAACATTCATCTGGCGTGTCAGGTTAGAAACTGCCACTCCCTGATTGTAAACTGTGCAAATGTACGCAACTTTCTCTCCACTCCAAACATATTTCTGGTTTTGGATTTTTTGATGAACCAATCATGTTTGATCTGCCTGTTGTTGCAATGCTTTTCTCCAGGTGACATCTGCTTTGATCTCACTGAGTTCCAACATTCTACCACATACACACACATCACCTCAGTCAGCTCCATTTCAGCTCTTCCTACAGACTTCAAATTTGCTCTAAAAAGTAGAAAAGTTGTTCAGTTATTTATGCAGGATTCACTTTTTTGCTGTCTTTAACAATTTTGTTTATGTATTTCAACAATTGCTGTTCAAGTGTAAAGTTGATTTTTGGGTCTCAGACTTTTACAATGTGTGTGTATGTGACAGAATGTTGGGACTCTCTTAGGGTGCTTTCACTTAAGGCCCAGTTGTTTCGAACCACACCACAGGCCAATTCTTCCTTCTGCCCCTTCCCCTGCTGGTTTGCTTTCACACTAGCAAGATCGATCCGTGCCCAGGCCCACTTTCGTATGTACTCAGTCTGAAACAGCAGGTGGTGGTATGCATGCAGCTGGTTTACAACCCCGTCAAGGAGGAGAAAGAAGAAGAAGCTGCCATGGAAACCAAGCGACAACCTCCGGTCCTGAAAAATGAAGCCAATGCAGAAGTGCAAAAAATTGCTATACCGCGAGTGTCCACTTGAGGCTGGCTGCAGGAACACTGGAAGTCCCGTCTGGACATGTTAAACAGCCGGTTTTGACACTAGAAATAAATTGGTTTACAGCCTGGTTCAAAACACCAAACGTGTCTCATTAGCTAGTGTCTTATTGTGCTCTCACTGTACGGGGGATGAATTTTTTGTACCACGATGGTTTGGATTATATTTAGGATGAAAGCTGATTGGCGCGTCTCATTTGATTGACAGATAGCTCGGCAGGCAGAGGTTCCATTTCTGTCAACCGGAATGCTAGCTACCAGGCTGACAGGAAGTCGCGCTTAGTGGGCGGGCCGTTACGTTGATCCAGAGTTTGGTAGAGACCGCGATTTCAATATGAAAGCCTCCACTGGCTTCAAGAGCCGTTTGAGTCCGCCTATTGTAAGCAGACGACTGAGGTCACACCGGGTTTGTCCAATTCTTTCTACAGTCTATGATGGAAACCACTGGGACTCATGACCTATTTGTTTTTGTTTTAATCCGGCAAAAAAGTCTTTCCTGCAGACATGGATTATTTAAAGTCACTTTTTAATTTGCCAGCAATGCCTCTCTTCATATCTGCACATCTACACACAGCTCAGAGGATTAAATGGGCTAGCGTTGCATTGATACAGCAGATTTTTAAGTGACAGGAGGCTTTTATTGCCTTTGCATCTTATGTCACTTACCTGTGTTAATTTTGACAGCCATTTTTAATTTTAGTCTCAGTCTTAGTCTATTGACTATATATCTTTTAGTTTTAGTCACATTTTCATCATTTCTACCCTTTTCAGTTTTAGTAGTTTTCATTGATGAAAACTCCAAAACATTTTAGTCTAGTTTTAGTCCTTAATTAGTACTCACATTTTAGTCTTTACTTTCAGTCCAAATATTTATTCTCTTGCCTAAATCTGGTACCAAATCATGTTAGTGTGTTCTCTGCACTCTGCCAAACCTGGGGTCTCTGCTTTTTACAGCTGAGAGGCAGAATAGATACAGCTGCATTGTTTTTGACAGATTGTGACGGATTTTGAATCCCAGACAAAAAATAAATTACATTTTAGTCTCGTTAAAGTCATCTTGACAAAAGCTAAACTTACTTTTTGTCAGTTTTAGTCATCACAGATCTATCTTTGGCCAGTCTTAGTCGAGTTTTCGTCATGGAAAAAGACTGTCTATAAACATTTATAGTCACAGTTTTAGTCGACAAAATTAACACTGTCACTGACTCTGGTGAGTCACAACAAACCGTTCCTGTAAATTCTGATGATTTCCACTTTTTATTGAGGAAAAATGTGAACAAATCGCCACACTGTGGACAGAGGTTTAGTTTATACAATGTCATAAAGCTGATACGATGCTCCGTCCCGTATCCGGGCGCGGTTGCATTCACATCTCATCTGAATCAAGCCAGAGTCTACTTGAATGGCATCTGAGAACACCTCCCCAAGTGGGCCTGACCGCAGTTTGTTTTCATTCACACTAACCAAAACAAGCCGGACTCTGGGCTCAAGTGCACTTTGATCCAGAACTGGTCCTAGTGTGAAAGCCACCTTAGTGAGATCAAAGCAAATGTCTGCACAGCAACAACAGGTAGAGCAAACATGATTGGTCCATCCTCTACCTCTCTTATTTGTTGGTTTGTGTATATATGTTCCAAGCTTGCAGCAGTGTTAATATTGACTGCTATTTATAATTTTAGTCTCAGTCTTAGTCTTTTTAGTCACTTCTATGCGTTGTAGTTTAAGTCAGTGAAAACTCAAAACCATTTCAGTCTAGTTTTAGTCCATAAAAGTCCTCACATTTTAGTCTTAACTTTGAGTCCAAGCATTTATTCTCTTGCCTGAATCTTGAACCAAACCACCGTACTGTGCTTTATGCACCCTGCCAAACCTGGGGTCCTGCTTTCTACAGCTGAGAGGCAGAACAGATACAGACTCAGGGTGTGTTGATAGATTTGATGGATTTTGAACCTCTCACGAAGTCTAAATGACATTTTAGTCAGTTCAAGTCATCAAAGATCTGTTTTTGGCTAGTCTTAGTCGAGTCTTTCTCATGGAAAAGTCTGTCGACTAAAAATTTTAGTCAGAGTTTTAATGAACAGAATGAACACTGTTTATAGTGTACACAGGGGAAATGTTGTATGTGGGCAGGAAGAATATACAGGAAATCAGCCAGAAACCACCTTTTTAAGTGGACTAAGGCACAGTGCTCTAGACCAGTTCACACTTACCAAATGAACCAGTTTCTGGGTCGTGTGGATCCAGGCCACGTTCCCTGAGATAGAACCACCCTTAGCTGAATTTGCATAAATGGTATTCAGATTTTAATATCATTCCAGTGCCATGCAGCTCCATCACATGCTGGTTGGCTCTTCCGCCATCACAGGTGATTTTTTTGGGCTCGACAATGAGCAGAGGATAATCTACTCCCTGAGTCTGTGTTTAATAAAGTCTATAATCTTATGCACTCATGTAAAGCAGCTGAATGTGCTCTTGGCTTTCTCTGCACACCTTCTCCTTATCACTAAGTCTAAACCAATATTTTCTTTCGAAGCCTTCAGCCATGCTGAATTGCTCTCTGGTCTCTTGAACACGATGAGTCAGTGACCCCTGACACCACAAAACCGAGGACTGGAGGCGAGTCTGACACTTCAGAATCTGACTTCCCAAGATAGCGCGGCAGAGCTCGAGTGTTTGCATTTTGCATCAGCGAGAGCGTGTGGCAGACGATAGAGACTGACAGATGGAGGGAAGGAATGGGACTGAGACTTAGGAGCTCGTGTTTTTCTCTCCAGACATGACTCGTGTCCTATCAGCTCCTTCCAGTTCTTATCGTCAACCACAAAATGTAAGCCTCGCTCTGGTACAGCAGCTTTGGTATCAAGTCAGTGTTCAAAATTACTAAGAAATGAAAAAGCTGAATTTTTTTTTTGACACAGATTCAAAATGTGAAGGCAGAGGAGATAGAAGGGACAATGAATAAACAGAACAGCTGTTTATGTTTTTAGCTGCAAACATCACTGTGTTAACACTAAGAGACGGTAGAAATCATGCTGGATGTTGGTATTTAAGAATTTTTTACATGACACAGCTGTTTTGGTCCAGGCCTGAACACGACTGATCCCTCATCTTCTCCTCTGGTCTGCTCTCACATCAGTAGCATCACAATGTTATGTTGTTTTCACCGCAGACGCAAACAATCGCCTATTCTGAACGCCCATAGTGCCGTGAAAAAGTATTTGCCCCCTTTCTGATTCCTGACTTTTTTGCATATTTATCAAACTTAAATGTTTCGGATCATCAAACTGTTTTTTTATATTTCACAGAGACATCCCAAGTATATATAAAATACGGTTTCTGACTGATTATTTAATCTTTTAAAGGGGAAAAAAATCCAAACCTATCTGGCCCTATATGAAAAAGTAATCGCCCCCCTTATTAAATCATGAGTTAACTGTGATTAACCACAGTTCTTGGAAAGCTGGGTTCAATTTCACTGGCCACACCCACACCTCCGGATTTGTTGAATTAAGAAATCACTGAAACAGAAGCTGTCAGACAAAGTGACGTAGGCTACAAGAGTTAAAAAAGAAACGCATCATGCCATGATCCAAAAAAATTCAAGAACAAATGAGAAACAAATTGATTGAAATCTATCAGTCTGGAAAAGGTTACTAGGCCTTTTCCAAGGCTTTGGGACTCCGACGAACCAGAATCAGAGCCATTATCCACAAATGGAGAAAACTGGGAACAGTGGTGAACCTCCCCAGCAGTGATCGGCCAACCAAAATCACTCCAAGAGTGCAACGACGACTCATCCAGGAGATCACAAACCAAGAACCACATCCAAAGACCTGCAGGCCTCACTGGCCTCAGTTAAGGTCAGAGTTCATGACTCAACCACAAGAAAGACACTGGGCAACAATGGCATCATGGGAGAGTTCCAAGGCCAAAACCTCTGCTGACAAAAAAGAACACAAAGGCTCGTCTCACATTTACCAAAAATCATCCTGATGACCCCCAAGACTTCTGGAGAAATATTCTGTGGACTGATGAGACAAAAGTTGAACTTTTTGGATGGTCTGAGTCCCGATACATCTGGAGTAAAAATAACAGCATTTGACAAAAAGAACATCATGCCAACAGTCAAACATGGTGGTGTCAATGTGATGGTCTGGGGCTGCTTTGCTGCTTCAGGACCTGGACCACTTGCTGTTATTGATGGAACAATGAATTCTGCTGTCTACCAGAAAATCCTGAAGGAGAACGTCCAGCCATCAGTTTGTGCCCTCAAGCTCAAGAGCTCTTGGGTTATGCAGCAGGACAATGACCCTGAAACATACCAGCAAGTCCGCCCCTTAATGGCTTAAGAAGAAAAGAATTAAAGTTTTGGAGTGGCCCAGTCAAAGTCCGGATCTAAATCCAATTGAGATGCTGTGGTGTGACCTTAAACAGGCAGTTCATCCTGGAAAACCCTCCAATATGGCTGAGTTAAAACAATTCTGTGAAGAAGAGTGGGCCAGAATTCCTCCACAGTGATATGAAAAACTCAGCACCAGTTATCACAAGCACTTGATTTCACAAGGTGGCACAACCAGTTATTAGGTTCAGGGGGCAATTACATTTTTACACAGGGCCAGATAGGTTTGAATACCCCCCCCCCCCCCTTAAAAAATTAAACAATCATTTAAACACTGCATTTTCTATTTACTTGGGTTGTCTTTGTGAAATATAAAATTGGTTTGATGATCCGAAGCATTTAAGTGTGATAAATATGCAAAAAAAAATCAGGAATCAGAAAGGGGGCAGCATTGTAAAGAGGAAGTTTACTCGCTTAACATGTTTAAATTTGTGAAAATAACTCGCTCCACTTGCGTGTCAAATCCTGTGTGAGTGCCCACATGCAGCAACTTGATAGTAGAAGCAGATGAGTAATCCCAGTGTCTCTGTCAGGACTCTCCATGACTGTGCATCTTAAACAAAAACCCAGCACGTTTAACAATAAGGCCTGATACTTTTATACCTCATTTTTATTAGGTTGATCAAATTTAAGCATTGCAGGGACTGGAATGAAAGATATGTCAGCATGGATAAAACCATGAAGCTTTTAAGAAAAAAAAAACAGTCATGATTGATGAGACTACTGCGTCACTAAAAACATGTTCTTGTCTGTAATTCAGATGGAAACCAGTTGGCCCTTGATGTGACATATTTCTAAAAACCTCATCAGCTAGTTTATATGCCGCTGGCTCTTCAGCAGCTTTGAGTTAAACCGTCATCACTGGGGTGACCTTGGTGGAGTGTGATGTGTTGTGTATTAACAGCGACAGAGAGAAACACAAATCTCTCGGAGGAAATCCCAGATGACGAATAAGACAGACTGATAAAATATTTAAGATCCCACTCATAGATTCAACATGCTGAGCCACAGCAGCCATTATTGCATGTCATACTGACTCTGAGGTCGAGTCAGGACTATTAATTACACAGGGGATACTTTCCTTTCTAGTGACCCAACCTTTCAACAAAATGTTTGCTAAACATTTAAATTCATCAGCCAGCTGAATGTTGTTATTAAGTCTGTATGTTGCATTATTTAAGTCTGTTTTTTGCCACTATAGCTCCTTTGTTTTGTTCTGACTCAGATAATAAAACGATCCATTATTGTTATCCCCTTTTCTCATTTTGTGTTTACACTGAAATACTGTAGCAGGCCAAGGCTTACACCAACAACAGGCTGTCCATAAGCCACTATATTACCGCCTGATTTTATCACTGTGTTGGTAGACAAACACCATGGATGCTGTTACACTTTGCATTGTGGGATTGCTCCAAAACGCTAGCTAGTTGACCTACACAGGGCCAGTTATTGTCATTCAGAGGCCTCTCTCTATGTAGCACACATCAGTCACAGCCAGTGAGCCAAATATTCTAGAGCATCTCTTTTCAGTTATCACACCCGGACAACTGCAGGACATAGCTCAGTAGTTTATTTATATCCCCAAACAGCTAACAGTAACATCAGCTATTTGAAAAGCACCCAAACTCAAACGCCCCTTGTTATGCTTAACTGGTATCCTTTTTCAAATCAAAACAGGTGAGTTATAAAAAGAGAAAAGGGCAAAATACATCACCCAACCCACATCTTTCTCTCATGTTGACAACTTTTGGAAAAGTGGTCGGAACTGACTTAGCAACTTTCTGTACTCAGCCTTTTAAGATGAAATCATCAAAGTTTATAAAACATTCCTACCTCTGCCTTTGAAAGATGATGATGTCATCAAAGTTTATAAAACATTCCTACCTCTTCCTTTGAAAGATGATGATGTCATCAAAGTTTATAAAACATTCCTACCTCTGCCTTTGAAAGATGATGATGTCATCAAAGTTTATAAATCCTTCCTACCTCTGCCTTTGAAAGATGATGATGTCATCAAAGTTTATAAATCATTCCTACCTCTGCCTTTGAAAGATGATGATGTCATCAAAGTTTATAAATCCTTCCTACCTCTGCCTTTGAAAGATGATGATGTCATCAAAGTTTATAAATCATTCCTACCTCTGCCTTTGAAGGATGATGATGTCATCAAAGTTTATAAATCCTTCCTACCTCTGCCTTTGAAAGATGATGATGTCATCAAAGTTTATAAATCCTTCCTACCTCTGCCTTTGAAAGATGATGATGTCATCAAAGTTTATAAATCATTCCTACCTCTGCCTTTGAAAGATGATGATGTCATCAAAGTTTATAAATCCTTCCTACCTCTGCCTTTGAAAGATGATGATGTCATCAAAGTTTATAAATCATTCCTACCTCTGCCTTTGAAGGATGATGATGTCATCAAAGTTTATAAATCCTTCCTACCTCTGCCTTTGAAAGATGATGATGTCATCAAAGTTTATAAATCATTCCTACCTCTGCCTTTGAAGGATGATGATGTCATCAAAGTTTATAAATCATTCCTACCTCTGCCTTTGAAAGATGATGATGTCATCAAAGCTTAAAAAACATTCTGTCCTCTGCTTTTGAAGATGATGATGTCATCAAAGTTTCTAAATCTGCATCATTTGTTTTTGTTTTGCTATGATGATCAAAGTTTCTAAAATATTCCTACCTCTGCTTTTGAAAGATGATGGTGTCATCAAAGTTTTTAAAACATTCAGTCCTCTCCCTTTGAAAGATTATGTCTGTTTATAAAACATTCTGTCTTCTGCCTTTGAAAAATATTGATGTCATCAAAGTTTATAAATCATTCCTACCTCTGCCTTTGAAAGATGATGATGTCATCAAAGTTCATTAAACAGTCCTACCTCTGCCTTTGACAGATGAGGATGTCATCAGAGTTTAAAATAGCCACCTCATCTCCTCAACTCATTTCCTTCTTCCAACCTAAACATAACAAGTTATCAAAAAAATCTGCATACTCCGTTTTCATTTTGCTGTGATGATCAAAACACATAGGCCCGTGCATAAGTTTAAGGCCCGTGCCACGCACTGACATCATAGCGCTGACGAGCCTCAAGCTCTTTGCTAGGTCTTTTCATCCCCTGCTGAAATGCTCAAAGACTACTGGCAGTTTTGGATCCCTGACCCTTGGCCAGGCTTACTTCCCACATCCACCCCTGACTCTGCCCAAAAGGTGTGGACTTTGTTATTTTTTCATCAGATAATTTTCCAATGCCCCTAATAATATGCAAAAGACATCCAGAGCCGGGGTTGTGTCAATCCTTTATCCCTCCCGATGGTGCTCTTAGGTAGGCCTTCCCACCAACTTCAGCCTCAATTTTTGGCTTATTTCAAGCTTGAACTCTAATCGCTTTTACATTACCTACAGGTGACAGTGGTTACCCCCTCCCAGACAGGGTCTTTCTGCAGGGAGCGAGGACACATGAAGGTGTGATGTGGCATTTGTAAGAAGACAGAATAAGATTCACTTTTTCACAAGCTCCTTTAATGATGATGTAATATCTGACATGACAAACAGCAGGTTGCTCATAACTTCTCATATTTCTTCAAACTCAGTACATACTCTGTCTGTGGAATTCATAATGTCCTTCTGGTTCTCCAGAATGGCATCGGTCATCACGCACCAACCTCCTCCATGGCCACCTGGTGCAAGGGACGCACTGTTGATGAGGAGAGAACGCTGTGTCCACAGGCTCCTTACAGGGATCCTCCTCGATCCTCCTGCTCTCTGATAGGGACTCAAGATTCTGGAGGAAGGGAAAAACATGAGCTCATAATAATTTGCATGATGTCAATTAACTATTTTTTATTCATACAAATGCTTAGCCTGGCTCCACTGTGGTCATAACTACATGCTGCCTCCCTGTATCGTATTGATATGTCCCTAAGTCATCCTGATTTCCCTGGGGTCATGAAGGCATCAGAGAGATTTCAGACCTAAATCAGACACCCTCCCCTTCTCCATTGACAACGTCATCCCTGCTAGGAAGGAGGCCAAGTTTCGTCTTTGGCCTCTGAACTTGTCAGTGTGGTTGTTTGCTCCCACCAGGCCGGTAATGAACACAGAAGGAAGGAGAGAAAATGTCAGAGCACTGATGGGGAATAGTGATGTAATCAGAGAGAAAGGTCAGGGGGAGGGGGGAGGGAGGAGGGACGGGACGTCGCTGATCTGATTAAATAAAAACAGTCAGAGCGAGGGGATGTCAACCAGAAGGAAAAACTACAGAGACAATCAGACTGAGCTACTGCTTGTTTACACTTTAATACACTGATAACACACCCATACATCACAGCCATCTGTACTGTTAAAGTCTGTGGATAACTATGGTTTACACTGATCAGTGAATTCACTGTTAATTACACCGTGTCCCAAATTATTATACAAATGATATTTTCCTAAATATTCAATGCAAATGACAGTCAGTATAATTTTGAAGTCATCAACAGTTAGAGCATGATTCAAATTTTATTGAACAAACCTCCCAATGATAACGTTTTTTTTTAAATATAAAACTCAAAATGCACTGTTCCAAATTATCATGCACGACAGCGTTTCAGAACATTTCATAGGTTGTAAAGAACTGAAATGCTTATTTGTTGAATTTGCAGCATTAGGAGGTCATATTTACTGAAATCAAAGCTATTTCAATCAAAAACATCTAAACAGGTCAAGTTCCATGTTAACATAGGAGCCCTTCTTTGATATCACCTTCACTATTCTTGCATCCATTGAACTTGTGAGTTTTTGGAGAGTTTCTGCTTGAATTTCTTTGCAGGATGTCAGAATATCCCCCCAGAGCTGCTGTTTTGATGTGAACTGCCTCCCACCCTCATAGATCTTTAGCTAGAGGATGCTCCAAAGGTTCTCAGTAGGGTTGAGGTCAGGGGAGTATGGGGGCCACAACATGAGTTCCTCTCCTTTTATGCCCATAGCAGCCAATGACACAGAGGGATTCTTTGCAGCAGGAGATGGTGCATTATCATGCATGAAGAAAATTTTGCTATACGGAAGGAACTGCTCTTCTTTTTGCCATGGAAGAGAGTGGTCAGTCAGAAACTCTATATACTTTGCCGAGGTCATTTTCACACCTTCAGGGACCCTAAAGGGGCCTACCAGCTCTCTCCACATGAATCCGGCCCAAAACATGACTCCGCCCCTCCTTGCTGATGTCACAGCCTTGTTAGGACATGGTGGCCATCCACCAACCATCCACTACTCCTCCATCTTCATGTATTTCTGGGCCCACTGCAACCGTTTCTGCTTGTGAGCATTGGTTAGGGGTGGCTGAATAGTAGGTTTATACATGACTGCAAGCCTCTGGAGGATCCTGGGTGGCGCTGGTGCTGGACTGGATCGTAGGCAATGGTACGTCTCTGGTGAATAGGAAGCGATTTCCCCGCAGTATGATTTGCCAGTGGATCACAGTGCTGCTACTTGTTGTTGAAATCTTGGATGGGTTGGATTGACCCAGGTTGTGCTCTGGATGTCTTTGCATGTTACCAACAGCATGAGAAAATAATCGGTAAAAAATGTGACAAAGTTTTCCCCTTTAGGGTGAAGTCAGGGGTGGATGTGGTGAGAATACATGGCCAAGGGTACCATCAGGGCAGGAAGTAGGGTTGCCACTAGGCCCTGGTTGTGCTGTGTGTGTCCCAAGACGCCAAAACCGTTCACCTTCTCTGGACATATCAACAGGCCTGAACAATGTTAATACCCTTTTTTCAGGCTGCTGTATTTGAAACTCAGCATCTTCCAGATCAGGCTATAATCGTGGTTGCCGTCTGACCCTCGGACTTTATGGATGATGATGAAGGATTTTTGTCTCCTTTGTCTGTCTTTTGGATTATTGTAATTCTTTAAATGTTGCTGTGGATCAATTGTCCCTCCATTGTTTACAGTTAGTTTAAAACACATCTACACAGCTTTTGTGTAGGTCTATTTATAAAATCAGTTATGCACAAGATCTAATAATATGTCTCTATGTGGACACAAGCCTAATGAATAATAATGTGCAAAAAAAGGTACTTCTTTCAGGCTGTGAAAGTGCGGGTAAAATAGGCATATATTATTCAAGACAGCACATTGGTTTAACACAGAGTATTTAAAAAGCAAATGAACAAAAAATCTTGTCATAGATGCACCATACTTGCAACACTGTAAACATTTACAGTTAACAGTTGAACAAATGTTATTTTTTATTTATTTTATTTCATTCCAATACAGTGATTGGAAAGGAGCAGGATGAAGCGAACTTATAATACCTGCACCTTTCTAAAAACAACCGCTTACATCAGACGAATTGACATTATAATAAACCTGTGTACATGAGTCCAATTAAAATAAACAAAACTGAAAAATACATAAATAAAGCTATTCCATCATGACATGCTTTTATATAATTTCCCCATTCTCTGCTTATACATCTTCTTAAACTGAAAAATGTTTTTACAGCCCTTTTCTTCTACTGTCAGTGAATTCCACATTTTCACACCAACAACATTTAAATGAATGAGTAATGGTTGGTTTTACAATTTGCGATCATGCTGCACATATTTGAATTTTCATGCATGCAGAAAATTAACGTTTAAAAACTCCTATTTCCAAAATCATTGTTATTTCATGTTACTGGACCTTAAAATCAGTGTCAGGTTTTGTTTTTGGATTTCTTCATTTTCTCTCAGACACAGTCTTTGCAAATGCAACCCTCTTAATCCACGATCTCATTATCTTCACCACAGCTCTTATGATACCTGAACTGAAACCACAACAGTGTACCCATTCCTCTGTTGCCTTTGGGTCCTTCATATCACCATACTGTGTCTGGCAGGCTGTGCAGGAATAGGTGTGATTTTCTCAGCTCTTTTTCCTTTTTGGTCTCCCTCGATTGTTTTCTTTTGTTGGACACATAATTGATACAGGCCATGTGTGTTGAATGATAGATCAGGGTTAAGCTCTTGTTTTGAGGTTCCTCATCTGTTTTTCAGTGAATGTCAAGCCACCAAATGTGACTGTTTTTCTCGCTGACCTCGAGAGAGAAGGTTGAGGCTGGTTCATCTTCCTCTTGACAGAGTGTGATGTTTTCAGGAGTGAATGAATAAAATGATTGAAAAAAGTAAAAGTAAAAGTAGATGTTCTAGGTAGCATGATTCTATGACTCTTAAATGATTCTGTTGTCATGCTTGGGGCATACGTGTTGTTGGGATGATGTTACTAATTACAGGGAACATCCCTGTGCCCCTGAACTCAGCCCTGGTATTTTCAGCTGTCACAGTGTTGTGCCAGGCCTCCCAAAGCAGTGAGAAAAATGCAGTTTTAGGGAGTGGGCTACACTATGTGTGACATAATCGTTTTAAGAAAGATCCGGCTGAATGTCCACACAGAGACACAGAGAAATGGTAAGCGTTTAAAGATTTGTTCACTCCGGGACCCGGTTTCAAAAAATAGTGTCTATGGCCTCCTAAAACACCATTTCTGTGTGGATGAAACGCCGATACGACAATAATATTTTACATATACTCCTGAATTCGTCTCTGTGTGGACGGGGGCTAAGTTTTTGCTGCTTTCTGAATGAACTTGACATTTAGGCCTACCCAATCATTAAGCATATCTTAACCTAAATTATGTTGGTTTTACAAACTTTTATATACCTTACCTTGTGGATAATGAAGTGGCCCAAACATCAAACTTATATATTTCTGTATGTGGCCCTCAGTAGAAAACGTTTGGCCTCCCTCTGGTCTGTAGAAAACTTAATATATAATTAAACCTGGACTGGACTTGTAGATTTTGTTGTTGGAGCTCAGGTGGAGTTCTAGGACACAGCACAAACATGACCTCTGCTTTAAAAGCCTTTGTTGAAGTCTCTTTTTGGATCCACAGCTCCAGACCAGCCTCCTTTAAATCCTGCAGAAGCATCTCATTACCTGTGGAGGTGAGGAGGTCGGCCCTGTTTGATGGGAGATTAGTCTCTGGCTGTAAAACCTAAATGATCCACACAGACACATTATTATTCATGAGAAAAGTCCATTTGGATCAAGTGCTGCCTCTAGATTTTCCTGTCATTGTTGACCCCCCTACAGGCCTTATTTATTCATGTGTGGGCCGAGCTGTGACGCCTGGAGACGTCCAAGGACAGAGTCTCATTAAATAGTCATGTTCACTGTCAACAGGAAGTACTGCAGCTCTACAAGGACACTCGACAATTTAGGACAGAAGTCTAAAAACTGTCCTGTTGGTTCTGAAAGACAGACGCAATGTGTGACAGAGGGGGGTTTGAAATTGAGCTATGCATAAATGCCATTTTTCCTCCAGACCCCGTCCCCTCTGATAGTCAAACATCCTGAATGGAGGCAGTATGCTGTCATTGATGAAAATGAGAGTAAAACAGGTGAGTACATGCTCAAATGAAGGTCATTTAGACCAGGCAGAGATCCTTACTGATTACTAAAGACGTAGTGGTGTGTACACATGGAGGGTCAGGCTTCCTGACACTGATTCGTACCTGAGCCAAGAAAGTAAACAAAGCTAAGACTGAGGGCGTACAGAGGGATCTGAATTTCTCTTTATATTTATGTCAACCATCTGCATCTTTTATCAGAGCGTTTGGTGAGAAGATTGCTTTGTTCTGTTTCAGGTCAGGGTGGATTCATGATGAGATCAACGTAGCCCAGCTTTCTTTGAGTATTAGCAAGCAGGATTTTAACATCATTAGTGGACGTACTTGTTGATTTTGGTCACAGATTTTCTTCAAACTTTCCATTCAAACCTGTCGTACTGCTTAGATTTTCTCTGTTTGTTCTCAAATCTTTAGCTGTTCCTTGTTTGTCAAACTGACACTCCCTGAATGTTCTCTGTGGCGTACGAAACTTTCTCTGCATTTTTGAAACATTTCTGCATACCAATAGGTACAGGTAGAGGATGGACCAATCATGTTCACTCTGCTTGTTGTTGCTATGCTGTTCTACAGGAGACATTTGCTTTGATCACACTAAGAGAGACCCAATATTGTATTAATTTACAAAAATCTCAGACTACGTCCAAGCCCTAAAACTCCAACTCAGATCTTCCTTCAGACTTCATTTTTTTGCTTTAAAAGTAGACTCATAAATAAGCTATTTATGCTGGGCCGACTGTTTTGCTAACCTTTTACAGAATGATGATGAATGAAGAGTTTTTTGTTTTGTTTTTTTTATTTATTTTCTTTTTTTTAGCTTTACAATGTGTGTGTATGTGACTGAATGTTGGGACTAAATATTGGTTAGACTCAAGGTCTTTACCATAGACTGTTCTACCTGCCAATCAAATCATCACCTCTCACCCTGCACACGCATGCGCCTTGCGACTCGTGCACGTCACACATAAACTTAAAAAAACGGAAATACTGTTTTGCGTTATGGACTGCTCTCCAATATGTTGTGTGAGGCACACAGTTGCCATCTTGTATACTCCTTGCTGCATCAGTGCTTTGTGCAGGACAGTGCTTTACTGTGGTATTTAGGTCACTGCTCACGTTTCTGTACATGTACGACAGTTATTTGTAAAATACAATAATTTCAACGCTGCAGTACGATATTGTTGTTTTTTTCATCTGGCAACACTGTAAGCGAACTTTAGATCAACCTAATAGCCCACTCACTAACTGTCAGCTAGCTAGCTGCATTCTGGTTGACAGAAACGTAGCTGCTGCCTGTCAAAGACAAGATGGCGCTGGTAACGCAGCAGCCTGTTACGTGCAGCTCACCATTTTGATGCCTGTTTGTGTGTTTTTAACTGATCTAACACTCTTTTAAAGATTGACTTTAATTCTTAAAGAATTCATGTTTTTTACCGCCTGTCCTAGGGTTTTTAATGCAGTCATTGTGTAGTTCTACTTTTTTCTCGTAATGGAGTGGATGAAGTTTCTCCTGTTCTTCCTGTGCCTGCTACTGGGACTAGTCCATACCGAGCAGCAAAGTTTACAGCCGACTGTCACCTACTCCTGACAAGAGCTTTTGGAGCTGGCACAGTTCTTGAAAATTGCTGGGACCAGACATGACATCTACTACAGATAAGAGGCAGAGGAACACGATCAGGGACAAAAAGAAAGCAGAGAAGGAGAGCCTTGAGAAGGACCTTTACACCTGCCCTCCCCACAGTTATCATGGGAAACGTTCGCTCCCTAAACAATAAGACGGAGGAGCTGGAGTCCCGTGTCAGGAGCCAGAATGTGTACCGGTAGTCCTGTCTGCTGTGTTTCACGGAGACGTGGCTTAAAAACTGCATGCCTGACCTAAACAACAACTTTACCGGCTTCCTAACCATCCGGTCGTATAGAGACACTAAAGCGTACGGTAACCAGAGAGGAGGTGAGATTGCTCTGTTAGTTAATAGCAGATGTAGTAATCCTAAGCATGCTACCATTAAGGAGCGAATATGCTTCGAGGACATTGAACTGTTAGCAGTTAGTTTAAGACCATATTACCTGCCAAGGGAATTCACCATGGTGGTCACCATTGTTGTGCACATTCCTCCGTCTGTCCATGCTGAGACAGCCTGTGACATAGTACACATGATTATCGCGAGACAGGCGAAATACCCAGAATCCTTCATTTTCGTCTCAGGAGACTCTAACCATGTCTCCCTCTCCAACAGTCTGCCCACTTTAAACAGTTTGTTAACTGCACTATAAGAGGAGATAAGATTCTTTATCTTTTTTATGCTAATGTTAAAGACTCATACAAATCCACTTCCCTGTCCCCTGTAGGTGGATCAGACCACAATCTTGTCTTTCTCTCTACCTTATACACTCCTGTTGTTAAAAGACTGCCTGTTACCATTACAGCTATCAAAAACTGGACTGATGAAGCAAAATAATCTTTGCAATGCTGTCTGGAACTAACAGAATGGGACGTTTTCTGTGACTCATATGAGGAGGACATTGAAGCACTTACAGACTGTATCACTGACTACATTAAGTTCTGTGCTGAAAATTACATTGCCAGTAGACAGATTCAGTGCTTCCCCAATAACAAACCCTGGGTTACCAGCAATTTAAAATCCCTGCTGAACCAGAAAAAGAAGGCTTTCAGAGAGGGTGACAGGGAAACAGCTAAGGCACTTCAAAGGGAATTAAAAGTGAAAATTGAGAACGGAAAACAAGCCTATAAACACAAACTGTGGCAGCACCTGCAGCAGGATGGAGTGAGGCAGGTATGGACCGGCAGGAAGAAGATCATCGAGGGCAAAGGAGGATGGTTACCAGATGGAGACAAGGACCTGGCCGATGAATTTGTTTTTTCCAACAGATTTGATAATCCATCCCCTCCATGTTTGTTGCCTGTGGTGCATGCACCCAAGCCACACCCTATCACCCCATACCCCACCGATGACGATCCATACATTTCAGGCTAGGAGCGAACTGAACAGACTGAAGCAGGGAAAAGCACCTGGACCTGATGGAATCTGCCCCAGACTGCTAAAGACCTGCTCGGCCCAGCTCTGTGAAATTCTCATACACCTAATAATATGAGCTTACGTCTGCAGAGAGTCCCCACACTCTGGAAAACATCCTGCCTGGTCCCTGTTCCCAAAATGGAACAACCCAGGAACCCTAATGACTACAGGCCCATAGCTCTGACCTCACACATAATGAAGACCTTTGAAAGGTCGCTGACATCAGGCCTAGGGCTAGCAAATACATGGACCCCTTACAGTTTGCATATCAGTCCAACATTGGTGTAGATGATGCCTTAAGCTACATGCTACAGAGAGCCAATGCACAGTGCCAGTGTCAGGATCATGTTCTTTGATTTTTCAAGCGCTTTTAATTAGGGCTGTCAAAGTTAACGCATTAATATCGCATTAACTCAAATTACTTTTAATGCTGCTAATTTATTTTTGTTGCACGATTAACGCATGCATGTTCGGTATGACCCTCGACCCATCCCGTAGTTTGCCAGACCAGGAAGTGGCACCGTCTTGATGCAGTACATGTGAGCAGAAATGGATAAAGGACGGAGACTTTTGAATGACAGGTTCAGCTTTCAGATCATGTCAGATAAGACTGAAGTTATTTTCTCCTACTGTCAACCTGAACGGAGTTACAGGAAGTTCGTAGAGTCTTATATAGCCCACACCACTCGCTCGCCATGCACACCGCTAATGCACAGAGCCACCCCCCTCGCCATGCTGGATTTGTTTACAATGGAGACACTCAGACAACTCTGCAGGGATGGACTCGCTATCTGGCATACTGGGCATTTCCCGGTGTGCCGACGCACTTTTAGGCCAGTATGATTTGTTCATTTATTTAGGCTATTATATCTGCCATGAACCGGCACCACAGCTGCGCTGACTATTTATAATGACTGTTGACTGGTCCGATCACGTCTCCTAAAGGTCCGCTCTCATCCTCATGCAGCTCCTGCATGAAAGTGAAAGTATTCGGAAAAAAAACGAAACATACTAAAACGATCGACTGGAACTGTGAATAAACACCAAACTTAAATAACAGTCAATCAAGATGCTGCAAAACTGTCAAATACTCTGCAGTCCCTATAGGAGATTGTCTGATGCATGGTGAATGTACAGCTGCATCATGAGGAGGAGGAGACAGAGCAGCAGAGGCTGGTGTGTGACAGGAGAGCAGAGGTTAGTGAATGAGCTCTTCAGAGTATCATAATATAAGCTGAAAGCATTATTAGACTGTGGGTCTCCTTTATTTAGGAAGAAAAAATGGTTTTAGATTAAATCTGTAGCTCTTCTTTAGTCTGAAGAATGAAAAAATGGTTAAGTCCTCTTAGTACACCTGAAAAGTTCTCCACTGAGACTTCTTTTACTTTGTGTGTTCATGAGTTTTGAAAAGAGGCTTCACATGTGTGTTTATTGACATCATTCCAGTAAATCTACGAGACTGATGACAGTCATTTCTTACTGTCAGCATTTATTTTACATTTGGACTATTTTTTTTAGTTTGAAAGTAAAAATATGATAAATAATAGCAGACATTTTTTAAGTAATTACTTGCTTTTTCTCTTGAGCAGGGCAGATGTGTCCACCTTACTCACATCAGAACAGTGAAACACCATTAGATGTGTCTGTGCCTTACTGCTGAGCTATCAATAGAGACTTGACTTCTTTATGTCCATGTGTGGTGATGAGATCTGTTGTTCTGTGTTCAGCTGCTGAGAACAGAGGAGTTAACTTCCAGAAGTCTAAAGTTTGACTCTACATTGTGGTATTATTCAGTGATGTTACATTAAGGTCAGTGTCTTCATCTGTTGTGGCTTGTTGGGCTTGAGTTTACCATGTTATACTCTCAGCATATTTTTGCAGCGTTCAGTATCTTTGAGCTCAGACTAGAGAATTTTCTGGACTTTATCTGTTGTTGTTTTGGGTTGTTGACATGAACAAACATTTGCATAAAGCATTTTTGTCCACTTGTGTTGATAAGGGTATTTAAATCTTGAAAAATAGTACTGTAAGGTACATTTAGAACAGACAAAAAAAATGTGATTAATTTGCGATTAGTTGCAAGTTAACTATGCAATTTGTGAGATTAATCGCAATTAAAAATTTTAATCTATTGACAGCCCACTTTTAATACAATCCAGCCAGGGCTGCTTGGAGAAAAGATGAAGAACATGCACATGGATGCAGCACTTGTATCCTGGGTGATTAACTACCTCTCAGATCGACCACAATATCCAAAACTGTGCGTCCAGGACCGTCCTGAGCAGTACAGGGGCCCCACAAGGAACAGTACTGTCTCTTTTCCTGTTCACACTCTGCACATCAGACTTCAGCTACAACTCTGACAGCTGCTTCCTGCAAAAATTTTCGGACAATTCAGCGGTGGTTGGCTGCATTCAGGGAGGGTGTGAACAGGAGTATAGGGGGGTGGTCGAGGACTTTGTGAACTGGAGCAGTGTTAGCTCAGTGTTTCAAAAACAAAGGAAATGGTTGTGGACTTCAGGAGGAGGAGGGTGGAGCCTCACCCAGTTACCATCAATGGCACAGCAGTGGAGCTGGTCTCAAACTACAAATACCTGGGAGTACAGCTGGACAACAAGCTGGACTGGTCCAACCACATGAACACTCTGTACAAGAAGGGCCAGAGTAGGTTGTACTTCCTGAGGAGGCTACGCTCTTTCAACATCTTAAAACCTCTGTTGTGCACCTCTTCTAAGACCGTTGTGGCCTTTGTGCTCTTTTCTTTGGGGTGGTCTGCTGGGGGGAGACTCCTCGCTCAGCTGATAAGAACAGAGTCAATAAATTGGAAAGAAAAGCAGGCTCCATCATCAGTGCCCAGGAGGACA